>NC_081408.1:268534996-268844579 GCF_030272615.1 Cryptomeria japonica
CGAATTCACGGCAAAGATAGCACTATTAACTTCTTCTAAGGAAAAGGGAGACATCAACATCTTATTTTCTTCCAAAGACACTAAAGGAGGAATATTAGATATAATATCATTCCTGAGATTTCCATTTTCCGAAGATAATAATGACTTAAAAGACCAAACTGCCTCTGAAGCAATGTCCTCCGGCTCTGTCAATAAAGTCCCATTCCGCCACTGAATACAAGATATCCTATTCTTCCATCTTTTAATCTTAGTTGAAGAA
The DNA here is from genome assembly GCF_030272615.1 of Cryptomeria japonica. Classification (NCBI taxonomy): domain Eukaryota; kingdom Viridiplantae; phylum Streptophyta; class Pinopsida; order Cupressales; family Cupressaceae; genus Cryptomeria; species Cryptomeria japonica. The sequence continues at coordinate 268,535,256 of NC_081408.1, forward strand.
TGAAAAAAATTTGTGTTCTTGTCACCATCTGAAAGCCATAACTCTCTAGATTTCTGTCTCCAATAGATTTTCTCTCTAGCTAACACCTTCTCAAGCTGTAATTTTAGTGACTTCAATTCATCAAAAACTTCTGGCACTATATCATGTTGAAGCACATGAGTATTAAGACACTCAATCATATCTTGAATCCTTTGTTTCTCCTGAAAAATGTTCTTAAAATGTGAGATATTCCATTCCCTAATATTCAATTTCAAATAACTTAACTTCTTAGCAATCTGAAACATACGGGACCCAGAACAAAAAGGAGCAGAATTCCACCATTTCATAAGAAGAGGCAAAAAGGAAGAATCCCTAGACCACATGGGCTCAAATTTAAATGGAGACTTAAAAGAAGCCCTATCCTCAATAACTGAAAGGGAAATTTGGAAAGTGATCAGAACCCAAGACCGGTAGAATAGAGGAAAAGAATTCAGAATCTGAATCAATCCAATTCTCAGCTAACAAAAACTGATCTAATCTCTCAGCAATCTAAGAAAAATCCCTTCTCATGTTTGTCCATGTGAAAACCCCATTCTGAGACTTACAATCAAAAAGGCTCATATCAGAAATGAAATCCCCAAAGTCATCCATAATCCTTTTATTAAGGAAATATATTTAATCTAATTTAAAACATAAAAGAAAACTATAATAAATATTGATAGTAAATCAATAATAACATCTTAAAGGACTATTAGTGTGAGACATGGACTAGCTCTGATACCATGTGAGATTTTGCCAAGATCAAGAGGCAATGGAAAGCACAAATAAGAGAGACAAAATAGATGATAGGAATAAATTGTATTCTATCAAGATGAAAATACTGATCAACTGGATCATCAATCGTTCAAATTACATACAATGTAGATGAGTCTGCTTATATAGGCAAGGCTATATGGATATGTGAGCACACAAACATGACACGTGGCTCAATAAGAAACAAGGGTAGGTAGGAAATAGGTGTGTGTAGGTAGGAGAAACAATATAATAGTCCACATGAGGTGGATCACCCACTGAATGTGGAGTGTAACAACAAGATCACACCATAAAAGGTGGAAATTCTCCTACACACACTATCCCAATGTGGCACAAACACCCAAGTGTCTCATACCCAAACTACTATGAAATGCATTTCCTAAGTAAACTTAAGTAAAGTGTAATGATATCCAAGATGAATAATTATTTACACCAACATCCCCCTTAAATGCAACTTAGGGGAATGCACTAAAGTCTACAATGCAACTAAACAATGCAAGATGGGTCTTGACTACAAGGCCATGTTAGGTACCCATGCACAAATGCAAATGCATGAAAACCAATGCAATGAAATCTCTCATAAAGCGGGGAAAGAGAGAAAAACCCAATGGGAAAAAAACCTCCCCGAAAATAGAGATCATGAAAGCACACAATGCTCTCAATGATGAAGGAGAAGAGCAAAAAATATGTCCCCCCCATAAGAGAGAAGAAAGACCGTGAAGCCCCCCCTCAATATCGAATCTCCAACAAAGATGGTCCAATGATGATGACCAAAATACCTCCTCATAAGGAAGAAAGAGAGTCAATGCTACACCAATAATGTCAAAGTGTGACAAAACTAGGTACCAAGTCGATGATGACGAATCACTCGCTGCAACAAAATGAAGATCATGCATGGAGACAACCTAATGTGAGCATCATCTGGATACTCAAACATAGCAGAAATACCGGTACAATCAAACTCTCAGGGGAGCCATGCACAAATGTGTACTATCTAAGTCTGAACTGGAGCCATGCACCAAGTCTCACAAGATATTCTTAATCTACATGTACAAGAGGATTACATCAAATAGTCAACAATGACAAGATACAAAGAGGTGTGGCACTTTATGATAGTGCAAGTTCAACATTCCTCATGCAAGAGCATACAACATGATAGTGCAAATCTGGAAACATGAAAATGATGTCACCTAGAAGCCCTGTAGAATACTGCAGAAAAAAATGCCTCTGATTGGGATGTGGCCAAGAGATATAAAGGAGAAAATCAACCCCCCCCCCTTGACTACCGGTTGGAAGCACTGCAAGACAGGTATGAAGTGACAAGAAAAAAAGTGTTCCCAATTTGACTTATTAAATGATATTTGTGTTTTAAAAGATTTTAAAAATCTAGAAAAAACAATTTATTATGCCCCCCCAAAAAAACTATTAAAAAATAGAGAAAAAAATTAAAAAAGGCGATAGACATTTTTTTTTGAAAAAAAGAAAAAAAAATTTGATAAAAATTTATTAAAGATAAAAAAATAATTTATTAAAAAGTTTATTTTTTTTAATTAAAAAAGCATATTTAACAAAATAAGAAAAAGGTGAATTTTTTTTCATTTATTAAAAAAAATTAAAAAAGAAAATCAAACTACCCCCCATGCGGCGAGGGGCCCGCAGTGTACTGCGGGGCCGTAGTGCCTGCGGACACCCACAGGTACACTGCGGGGCCACAAAGCCTGCGGTTACCCGCAGATACACTGCGGGGCCGTAGTGCCTACGGTTACCTACAGTGACTGTGGGGCCACAGGTACACTGCGATGTACCCACAGTACCTGCGGCACGCAGCCCACCCCCAAATTTTTTGTTTTTTGCCTTTTTTGTTTTTAAAAAACAACAAACAAAAACACCCCCCTATAAATCTAATAAAATTTAAATTTTTTTTACTTTTTATTTTCTGAAAAAAATAAAAAAAATGTAAAAAATTAAACAAATATTTTCAGACTTGTACCTGCAAGTCCGTACAGCAAGTTACGAGGGGGGATTTTTTCAAATCGTGGTAACGAAAGCTGATTTTGAGGAATTGACAGTCGATATTGGGGTTTTTGCACGTTCTGAGCGCAATGGCGACGATGGATTTGGCCAAAAATGCTCCAAAATTGTAGATCAGTGTTGGGACAAGTCACCACCCTCCACCTTCAAATGGCTCTAGATTTGGATGAAATAAAAGGCGATTCTTAATTGCTTGAACCTCCTCAATCTAATGGTGACCTCAGATCTCACCCAACAAGCTCCAATAATAACCTGCAATAGAAAGATCCAAAATGGAAAGCCCAAATTTCTCTCAATTGGCACACTAATGGCACTCTAATGGTTGTGATACCATGTGATATGAGGTATCCAAGTCAAGTATCCACTACTGTGAAGAACCTGTTGTAGCCACAAATGCTTTCCCTTTTCCCTTAGAATGTGAGGAAGAGGAAGGAGATGAATCCTTCTTTATGTAGGCGGATGGCAAGTTGATGTTGTTTTTCTTAAGAAGATTTGTCAACTCATCAACTTTCTTGGTGTGGCATCGATGCTCATCATGACCATACATCTTGCAATATGCACAAGTTGGTTTATCCTTCTTAGGTGGTGTCCCCTTCTTGGAAGAGGATGATAAATTGCCTTGTGATGGAGAGGATGATTGTCCTTTTTCTTGTTGTGGCTTTGATGTAGAGTGCTTCATCTTGTTGAAATATTTGTCTTGACCTCCTTGATTCCCTTGATTAGCCACCAAAGCCTTGGAATTTGAAGACTTGAGAAGCCCCATGTTCAACAACTTAGATTGTTCCAATATCAAAATTTCTGTGAAAGCATCAAATGAAAGCATAACATAGGAAGCTAGACACAAATGCTACATATTCTGGTGCAAGCTTGTCCAACAAGTTGAATATCAACTGAGCATCCTTTTTGTTAATTCCACAATCCTTAAGCTTCGCTCTTAGCTCATTTGCTTTGGTGACATAATCTTGGATTGTATCAAAACTCTTGGGATCCAAGTTGGTGAGCTCATTGTCAATCTTGTAACCTGTGATTTCATCAACTTGACCATACAGTTTTTGAAATATATCCCAAGCCTCTTTGATTGTAGTACACTTCTCAATGTCAAAAATGAGGTCATCTGATACATACTTACACAAAGTTCCAAGAGCCATGCAATTCTTAGTGAGCCATTCTAATTGAGCATTAGGATTACCCTTAGGATCAGGTGGTGCTGCTATTGTTTCATCTATGTAATGCGTGAGACCTTTTTCCATTAATTTGCTCCATACTTTAATTTTCCATGATGCATAATTATGTGGAGTTAAAGGTGGAAATTTATAAGGACTCATTGCCACAAAAATGAAAGAACACAAGGAAAGAGGCACAATCACACAAGACACCCCCCCAAATTCACTCGATCAAATAACCGCTCCCCACAAAAAAAGTGATGATTTGGCACTTTATACTCAATGCATGTACAATGGGCCACTTGCAAAAAATGGCAAAGTGGACTTCTCATTTCAATTTTATAACTGCCTCAATAAGGCCAAAAAAGACTCAAACTAATAGTGCAAGAGATCTAAACTAAGATCAAAGCATTTTACAAGTACCAAATAGGCCAAATAAGACCAATATCTGAAAGTACAATTTCCACTCAAATCTCTAAAATCTAATCAAAGATTATGAAATTAGACCAAAAAAACATGCACTTTCAAAAAAAACAATACCTAAAAAGGAGGTCGTATGAGCTCAAACGAGGCCTTTGAAGTTGCAAAATTTAGGATTGGACATATACAACTGAAAGAATCCAAAAATTCCAAAAAACTTGTGCACCAAAACCAGAAAATAACTACACCACTGCAAAGAGCACGAAAAATTAGCCCAAATAAAAAAAATGCACCCAAAAAGGAGCAAAATTGAGCAAGTTATGGGCCTCCAAAGTTGACCCAAAAAACCAAACAGTTCAACAAAGAGGGGTCTAAGAATTTCAAAAAAAATGTTGACTGGGTGCTGACTGTACACTACTGACTGGACATAAGTTGACCAGGTAGAAGGTACGAATCCCAAAAACAATTTTCAATAAAAAATATTTTCAACACGAAATTTTTTATATATTTATTTTAGAAATCTAAAAATTCCGTACCATACCACTTGAATTGGGCAAAAAATTTCCTCCACCCCAAAAGTCAATTTTCACCAAAATCAGTCGAGTTTATACTCGATTTTTATAGAAACAACCTCTCGGACGCAATGGTGAGGTTGAAAACGCTCTAAGATGCCTCAAAAAAATGCTTGTCCCTCAGATCCGAAAATAGAAGCCTTCCAAAATGTCTCCAAAAACCAATCAATGAAACTCCAATGGCTCTGATACCATGTGAGACATGGACTAACTCTAATACCATGTGAGATTTTTCCAAGATCAAGAGGCAATGGAAAGCACAAATAAGAGAGACAACATAGATGATAGGAATAAACTGTATTTTATCAAGATGAAAATATTGATCCACTGGATCATCAATCGTTCAAATTACAGGCAATGTAGATGAGCCTGCTTATATAGGCAAGGCTAGATGGATATGTGAGCACACAAACATGACATGTAGCTCAATAAGAAACAAGGGTAGGTAGGAAATAGGTGTGGGTAGGTAGGAGAAACAATATAATTGTCCACATGAGGTGGATAACCCACTGAATGTGGAGTGTAACAACAATATCACACCATAAAAGGTAGAAATTCTCCTACACACACTATCCCAATGTGGCACAAACACCCAAGTGTCTCATACCCAAACTACTATGAAATGCATTTCCTAAGTGAAGTGCAATAATATCCAAGATGAATAATTATTTACACCAACAATTAGTCATGCATATTATAGATGGCTTCTAAAGTTGTCTTAGATAGTATGTGAAGGGTTAGATGCTAGGAACATGTGGAGATCACGTGGATGCCTACTTTAACACCTACTACTAGATTTAAGGATATTTTAGTTATTGATTTTTTTCTTTTACTTATTTTACATACTTTATGGGATTTAACTACCCATATATATATTTTAACTAGGAATTTTCTTGTATAATCTTGGCTTCCATCTTATTAAACGTTGGAAACTTGTTTACTATTTTTTTTTGACAGAATTTATTAGATATTGGAATAATAATTTTAAAATATTAATTTTTTATTCTTTTCAAATTGATTAAGAAGTGTTGAACAATCCATCTACAATTCAAGTATAAGGATTTGTTGGAACATTGAGTAGATTCTATTATTTCGTGTATGAAATTTAATATTTGAGATCTATGTGCTTTACAAGTTGTTAATATATGTTAACATTTGATTGATTGTTTTTTATTGGAGATTTATTACCATGGGTATTCAACTATGTGTTAACTAGTACAACTATTGGTGGTTATAGGGATGAATAGTTTACTTTGTCAATTAGGTACAATTACTTAAGAATATTTAAGATTAATTTTCTCTCATTTTTCTCTTATTCTTTTAATATTTATTTTAAATTGGTTAGAAATGGAATAGTTTAGACACTATAGTTATGCTTAAGTTTTCAAATGACATGATTACATTGAATTTGAGTAACCTAGATGAAATATAAATTGAACTTATAATTAATCTTTGAAAGTTCTTATAGGTTTTTTATAAGTATATTTGAAAGCCTTTAAAAAGGATGCCTATTATAAGAAAACCTCAGGAAAATTATTTTGTATTATCAATATAGTATCTTTAGAATAATAATACACATTGACCTCTAAGTTATCCACATAACCCAAGTCTTGATGATTTCAATTCAAGTGAGAAAATTCTATTCAACAAACTTATTATTTTAAAACAATATGAATGGTTAAGTGTTTAATTTTGAATTTTGAAAGATATCATCAAGGCACATGTGTTTTCTTATAAAAGGTTCAGGGTTGCACTAGAAGTCTTACTGTAGAGCTACGAGTCACATTTTTAAGGTTTGAGTCAAGGCCATTAGGGAATAATGGTTAAGGGTATGATCAAGTATAGGATGAATCCCCACTCTTTTACAAAACTTACCATTTACACAATAGACTACTAAACTAGAGACTTTGGAATAGACCAAGTCCAACAAAAATATAGAAAATTATTGCAAATGGTGTTCACATGTTTAGCATATACCATATAAAAGAATAATAAATATAATAATTAAAAAGTGGATAGTGATAAAGGCCAAACATATTGATTGACTAAATTTTTCTTATAAATACAATAACATTTCTTAATAAATCGATAAGTACTTATAATCAACACATTTTTTAAAAACCTAAGTTATCATTAGATTTGAAAGCTCAAACAATCTAAAATAAAATACATTGTAAGAGGACTGATTGAATCCTTTTCTTGCACTCTAGTCATATTTGAGCAAATAAATGATGATAAACTAGTCCTCATAAATTGATAGCACCTACTAATAATTTTTCTACACTACACAACCTTTATAATCTCTTAGACTTTTGGCCAAATAAGTAGCTCAAAAACCATACAAACTTGTGAATTAACCTAATAAAATCATATATAATGTATATTATTAATGGGTTCTTGAGTTCTAAATATTATACTTTAATGCTTCAATATTGGTTGATTACTCCATTAACTTTTGCATAAATAGAGCTTTTTCAAATTCAAATAATTTAGTTTAACTTTACATATAGTATTATAAATTCAAGTTTTTGGTTATGTGTTTAGTCTTGTATAAATTAAAGTTCTTAATTATCTGTTTATTCTCATGCATGTGTGCCCTTATACAAGGTTTAGGGTTGCACTAGCAGTCTTAATGTAGAGATAAAAGTAATATTTTAAAGGTTTGAGCCAACACTATTAGAGAATAATGGCTCGGGTTATGATCAAATATAGGATAGATCTCAACTCTTTCAATATGCACAATAGACTACTAAGATAGGGACAAAAGGACAAAGAAAGCCCAACAAAAATTTAAAAAATGTATTACAAGTAATGTCCACATTTGTAAAATATATTATATAAAAGAATAATAAATAAAATAATTCAAAAACAATCAGTGATAAAAGCCAGCAAATCTCTTCTTATAAATATAATAATATTTCTTTAAAATCAACATTTATTCATAACGAACACATTTTTTTACTCTAGGTTCTCATAAGATATTTGGAAGCTTAAACAATCTAAAACCAAATAGAATAAAGAGAATTGATTCAAGTGTTTTCTCATACTTTAGTTGTCTTCGAGCAAACAAATGATCTTAAACTAGTCGTCATAAATTAATAACACCTCCAAATAACTTTCCTACTGTATGCAAGCTTTATGATCTCTTAGACCTTGGACTAAATAAGTAGCTCAAAAACCATACAAACGAATGAATGCAACTAGCAATATCATTTAAAATGTACATTATTAATAGGGGCTTGAATGTTAAATATTATACTTTGGCACTTTGATAATGTCAGGTTTTCCATTAACTTGTGCTTATATAGACTTGTTTCAAATTCAAATAATTTGATTTAATTTCACATGTAACATATAAAATTTATTGTTTTTATTGTTTTTTATCTTGTACAAAATTTTTAATAGATATATAAATCTAATCATGATTTGTTTTATTTAATGTTTAGTTGTTCCATCTAATCATGTATATCTGGGTTGTATCTATTCTGACTCTAAATTTTTTTTGCCATATAAGGATAACTTTCATGTTATACTATAATCGAAGATAGTGGCGATGCTTTTGCTGATAGTTATCAGTCATACAATATAGCTGTTTTGGAGCTAGATTTAGCACGACATCCTATATATGAATGGTAACAAATAGATGCACCTGAATTATTTAAGATTATATTTTTATTTTAAAAGTAATGTTTAATTGTTCTATCTAATCATTAATTATTTTATGCAAGATTATTTTTTCTTTTATAAGTAATATTTTTCTTTTTAAATATACATTTTAGATTTTTGAAAATAATAAAAATAGAAATATTGATAAGTTTTAAAATATCTACTTCATTTAAATATCAATAATAGCTTCTTCTTTTATATCATTTAACAATAAATTTACACTTTATCTTTAATAAATTTGCATTTCATCGACAGGAAGGTCTGGTGTTGTAGAGTAATAAAAACAACATGGAAACAGGCCACCCCGTGGAAGACGAAGATATGCAAGATGTTTCTAAAGCCCTTTGTTTTGAGTTTATGGCATAGAGTCCTTTTAAGTTTTTATAGACTGAATAAAATAGATGGTAGAGGAATTAAGGAACAAAATTATGGATAGACAGTATTAGATGATGAACAAATGTCAATATATCTAAATGCTAATGAACTATGTGGTCCTGTAGGCAAATTTTGTAATAATATAAGAGTTTGTGAAGAGAAAAGATACTGCAACTTTCTCTTAAATAATACATGAGAATACCTGAAGGATGCTAGACCTAAGATGGACCCTGATAAAGATTTATATTTCTATTTTATAGTAACGAAGGGGACTGCCCCTAATCAGTAGTTCAATAAATAAAGAACTGATAATTAATTATTTATCACAATTTATCTTGAATTATTAAACTAGATAATATTTAATTATAGTCAGAAATATCAGTGTGTACAATCATAAAGCTGCACATGTAAGTGCACTTACTAGTAGGTATTAATCGGACCTAGTTTTGCATGGATGCCTCTATTCTGGCTCCAAAACGGCAGTACGGATTGACTAAAACGTGTGTTAGTCTGATCAAAAGAAAATTTGAATTATATATTTTAGTTTGTCTATACGTTAATAAATTGCATTTTTGAAGGCCTTCTGGCCATTTTTATGCCTAGCAAGCTGCAAAAATGCATGGTTAGGCATGCTTTCTCAAAATCACATCTACAACTCTTGGAGACCTTTCCAACGAGTTAAACAGCTCGTAATTTCGAGTCCCGAGTAGAAAGTTATGTCTAGTTGATGTTAGGATAAAATTTCATATAGTTTTTTTGAAAATTTCATAGTTTTTAGATTTTATTATGTAATGAACAAATGTGACTATTGGAATTCGATTCTCAAGAGGTTTTTGTGACCCTTGGAATCTCATGAACTTCTATATGTTGGATTTTTGAATGGAATAGATGACTTTTTGGCTTGCTTCAATTCTATGCTTTCTGGTTCTTGTAAACAGAATTTACAATACCGCAGGTTCTTACTCAGGTATTGTCATCTGAATCCATAATTCAGATCAGTGGTATCAAAGCAAGTTCGCTCCTATATGTCATATCACACACGATCAACATATCAAAGATTGGGGTTGTAAACAAGGAATCCTTCACTACCTTCCTTTGACACGCACGTGATCGTAGATGGCTAAGTTGTAGATCGATGATGACATTAAAGCATTAGTTGTATATGCACTAACAAAACAACATGAAGAAATGATGGAGACGCATGAAGACAACGTAGAATCTAAGGTAGCAAAAACTTGCACAGAAGGAAATCATGAACAGGTCATTGAGGTTGATCCATATGCCACGGTAGTTAGTACAAGAATATTGCCTCGGGAGGATGAGGAGAGATTGTTCGATTCACAAATGTGGGTTGGAGGAAAAGCATTGCACTTTATCATTGATAGCGAAAGTCAAAAGAACCTAATATCAACATAAACTATAAAGAGACTGAATCTGGAAACAACAACCCACCCGCAACCCTATTCAATGGGATGGGTTAGTCAAGGAAGAGATATCCAAGTGCACTAGCAATGTCACCTTTCATACTCCATAAATCCTTTCAAAGATGAGGTAATTTGTGATGTGGCTCCCTTAGATGTTTGTGATGTTCTGTTGGGACAACCATATATGTACCAGCGACATGGTGTTTATGAGTCTAGGCCTTGCAGTGTGACCATCAAATTAGGAGAGCAAAAATACCGAATACCAAACGTAAGCCCTGCATACACTACCTCTTTGATTAGTGCCAAGCAATGTAAGAGGTTGGTTACCAAAACGGGAACATTCATTTTATTGATAATTCATTCTGAAGAAGAAAGAAAATCAGTTTATAATTCCCATACCATCACAAACACCACAACACTGTAGAAAATATCAATGCATCAAATTTTGATGAAATATGAAAATCTGTTTAAGTTAACAACTGGGGTACCTACACACTGCCAAGTGAGACATACTATTGAATTATTACTAGGAACTCCATTACCTAATGAACCAATCTACCCTAGGTCAGTATTAAAGAATAATGAGATTAAGAGGCAAATACAAGAATTGATTGAGAAGGCACATATTTGTCCAAGTGCATCACCCTGTGGCAGCCCCATTGTTCTAGCAAAGAAAAAGGATGGAACCTGGAGACTTTGTATTGACTATAGGGCCTTGAATAAAATTTCAATCAAAAATAGGTATCCACTTCCCCAGATAGATGACCTCTTGGACCAGCTTAGAGGGACCCGATTCTTCACCAAAATTGATTTGAATTTAGGGTACCATCAAGTACCAATTGAATCAGCCAATGTGTGGAAGACAACTTTCAAATCTAAAGAGGGATTGTTTGAATGGCTAGTAATGCCTTTCGGTCTAACAAATGCTCCAGTGACATTCATGAGAATGATGAATGATATACTTAGACCATTCAATGATTCCTTGGTGGTGGTATATCTTGATGACATACTCATCTTCAGAAAAACTTGGGAGGAACATTTGCAACATGTGGAAAAAATTCTCTCAACCTTACAAGATCATGGGATTTATGCAAACAAAGAAAAGTGCTCCTTTGGTATGCAGAGTATCAGATACTTAGGATATGTTATTGACAGTGAATGTGTCCATGTTGATCCGGAGAAGATACAAGTGATTAAGGACTGGTCATCTCCTAGAAATCTCATAGAGTTACGAAGTTTCCTCGAGTTGGCAAACTTTTATCGCAGATTTGTGTTGGGATTTTCCCGTCTCTTGGCCTCTAAATCAGTCATTGAGGGGGGGGACACAAGCAAAGTTTAAATGGACAAGTGCTCAACAAGATGCATTCAAGGGGCTAAAATGAAGGTTATGTTCTGCACCAGTTATATCTCTTCCTGACTTGCAACAGTCATTTGAAATATAAACAGATGCATCAGAATATGCTCTAGGGGCAGTCCTCATGTAGCATGGTCATCCAGTTGCATATCATAGTCAGAATTTTTTCTGATACAATGCGTCGATATGCTACTTACGACAAGGAACTGTATGCTATTGTTCAAGCCTGTAAGCAATGGAAACATAACATTCTGGGTAAGGAGACTATCATCCACACAGATCACAAACCCCTTCAATTCTTGCAAACACAAGGGAAGTTGCAGAATGATTGACATCAACAATGGTCAGCATATCTTCAAAAATTTCACCTCAATATTCACCACAAGAAGTGAAGTAATAACAAAGTAGCTGATTGTTTGAGCAGGCCTCCAATTGCAGCCATAAGTATGGTTTTGAACTCATGTGGTAATCAAACTAAAGCCTGGGTTTGCTTGTATGAGAACGATGTTGAATTTGCAGATGTTTAAAATCAATTACTAAAGGGATAGAAAGTGAATGATTTCTATTTGCAGGATGGAGTGCTTTGTCACCTTGGCCAAATTTGTGTGCCCAATGCAGAACACAGAAAGTTGATATGAGAAGCTCACTATAGTAAGGTTGCTAGTCACTTTGGTATAGGTAAGACTACTGCTATACCTTAGAAGTATTTCTATTGGCCAAAATTATGGAATGATGTTATTTCATATATTCAAGCTTGTACCGCATGTGCTATTGCTAAGCCTACCAATTGTAAACTTGGGTTGTACTCACCACTTCCTGTTCCTGAAAAACCTTGGCACTCAGTTTCTATGGACTTTATGTCTGGCCTTCCTACCACCAAAAGAGGCCATGATTGTGTGTATGTTGTGGTAGATAGGTTCTTGAAAATAGCAGTAATAGTGGCATGTAAAAAAATCATTTCTGCAGAGGACACTACAAAGCTATTCTTTGAATACATTTGGGTTCATTTTGGTCTCTCGAATACCATTATCTCGGATAGAGACAACAGGTTTCTTAGTAAGTTCTGGTCTACACTATGGGAAAAGATGGACACAAAATTGACAAAGTCTACTACTTTCCACCCTCAAACAGATGGCCAAATAGAGGTAGTGAATCGGATGATCATACACATCCTACGAATGTACCACTCAAAACATCCCCGCACATGGGATGAAAGTCTTCCATATGTTCAGCATAGCTACAATAGGGCAATTCACAGTTCAACTGGCCACAGCCCATTTGAGGTTTGTCTTGGTTATCAACCACTTGCACCCATGGACGTTGCCATACCACTTATTCAACCTGATCTGGTTCCACGTGTTGGTAAGGAGGAAGATATGGTAGCCCAGTTCATTGACAGAATTCATCATCTACAACAAAAAGTTCATGAAATTTTGGAACACACCAATAAGAAGTATAAGGAGAGACATGATGAGCATCATACTCCTCATAATTTTCAAGTCGGGGACAAGGTGTGGTTGCATATCCAGAAGGAACGATTGCAGGGTGCCAACAGGAAGCTTCGCCCTCTACGTTATGGGCCATACACCATCATCAAGCAAGCTGGTGATAATGCTTTTGAGCTTAATTTACCTCCATTTCTGGGTCTTCATCCAGCCTTCAATGTGGAACTCTTGAAGCCATATTTTCCTCCACTATTAGATGTTATAGATGTGGTAGAAACAATCTCCACTACAGAATTGAATCCAAATGCAGCTACCCCATTCCAATGTGATCAGATTGTGGACACCATGGTGAAAACACTCAAACAACAGCAGATTTACTTGTACAAAGTGGTTCGAGCAAGGCATGTTGCTTAACAAGGAAAGTGGTTTACCAGAGAGCAGCTTCAAGAATGTTTTCCTCATCTCATTCAAAGTGTTGATGCAATGGGGCCCATTGGTTTCCAAGGGGGAAGTAATGATCAAAAGAAAATTTGAATTATATTTTTTAGTTTGTCTATACGTTAGTAAATTGCATTTTTGAAGACCTTCTGGCCATTTTTAGGTCGAGCAAGTGGCAATACTTTTTCTAATTTCATCTACAACTCTTGGAGACCTTTCCAACGAGTTAAACAACTCGTAATTTTGAGTCCCGAGCAAAAAGTTATGCCTAGTTGAAGTTAGGATTAAATTTCATATAGTTTTTTGAAAATTTCATAGTTTTTAGATTTTATTATGTAATGAACAAATGTGACTATTTGACTTCGATTCTGAAGAGGTTTTTGTGACCCTTGGAATCTCATGAACTTCTATATGTTGGATTTTCGAATGGAATAGATTACTTTTTGGCTTGCTTCAATTCTATGCTTTCTGGTTCTTGTAAATAGAATTTACAATACCACAAGTTCTCACTCAGGTATTGTCATCCAAATTCATAATTCGGATCATAGTCGCATGTTTTACACCATCGATTTTGCAATAAACGGCTGCGATTGACTAACATGTCGCAATCGCACTGTACAACAGGTCTATTTTGGAGCCAGAATAGCTTCAACCATGTTGCACCAAATCAAAAATAGTTTTTCAGTACACTGGTATTTCTGGCTTGCTGCAAACCGTCGTTCAAGTTACTTTTTCTATTGCTGCTGAAATTCATTATTGTTACAATACAAACATGAGTTGAATACATTCCATCTAATATAAATTAGAAAGATAGAACGTGTCGTCAAGACGATATCCAACAGAAATGTGGCGCTAGTAAGAAAGAAGCATGATCTGAAGAGATGCATGCTTTCCAAGATGTATTTTGAGGTTTAGGGATCATTTGTAAGTTGAATTGTAGAGGTCTTATCTGAAACTGGAGCTACACCCACAACCTTGTATTTGTACCATCTTGAGCAGAGAAAGTAATAAAAAAGATTGAGCATGCTAAGAATAGCAAGCAACCAGTAGAACAAATTAAGATGGTTGTGGTTGAGATCGTTCCCACCAAGCCAGCCATGGCTCTTTGTGTTGTGTCTGGTTGCATGATTCACAATATGAACCAGAAGAGTGCTAAGGAAGTAACCCCATAGACATGGAAGTCCATGCAAAGGAAGTTGCCAAGGACCTCATTCCAATAGGAGCTTCACTGTGAAAGAATTCAATAAGCCCTACCAATGCGAATAGTTCTGCAATTCGAGAAACAAAGTGTTGAAATGCCAGCCAGAAAACACTAATGGGAAGTGGAGGCATCGCTATGGGTATTTCATATAACATTCCATGTTCTCTTGCCACATTTTTCCTTTTCACTTCCACAAGAGCAGCTATTGCCATTGACATTCCAGACAAAAACAACCCAACTCCAATTCTTTGCAAATGAGTAATTCCTGCTTCATGTCCTGTAAATCTTCTGGCTAATGGTACCAATAATCCATTATAGATTGGAGTGAGAATAAGGATAGATAATAGGGAAATTATGGGTATAGAAGCTGGAGGAATGTTCAAATGCTTTCCCATGCTTCTATCCATGGTGGTACCCTAAGATATAGAGAAGGTCTGCAATTGTGCTAAGCATGTGGTCATCAATATTGTGCTTGCAAAACTAGGAATCATATGGATTACAATTTTGGTTTCTTCTACTTGTGTCACAATGCACAGGGGAAAGGACCCAGTAGTTGTGCACCCTAACTTCGCGCTTCTCAAAATCTTACTTGGAAATTTCAAATCACTCCGATTTTTTATAGAAGCTTACTTGGCAAGTCCCCTGCTTATAACTAAGGTTTCATTGTCACATCATCAAATATGATGCCACATTAGCATGCTTTTTGCCAAGGTGTCCAAAACAGCCCCCCAAAAAAGTGAGACCAATAGGCGTGCACAAGAGACCCCAATAGTTGTACATCTGACATGGCATCACTTGATCGGTTACTTTTTACAATATTAGTACATTTCTTAACAACTATTGGTACATTTCCTAACAACTGTTGGTACATTTCCTTAAAAAAATTGATATTTTTTGTTTCAAACAATAGGTTTTATTTGTTCAATTTTGGGAACAAAAGGTATCAACAACCCTCTCAACAATTGGTACATGCTCAACTACTAGGTCCTTTCCCCTAATCTCCACCGATTTGTATGCTTCATTGTGCTCTTAGATTGAATAGAATTGTCGTTTAATATGGTGCCTTTGTCAAGGAACATGCTCTCTTCAATAAATGCAATGGTCAATTATTTTATTACGAGAAGAATCTCTACCAATGCGCAGTTGGTTTCGTTTCAATGCAAATTTTGCAATTGAAAGATTATGTCTATATTGAATATGCATCTTGAATTTATGAAAATAAAATAATGATTATATTAATTATCAAGTGTTGAAAGATTGCATACTTGAGTTGCTTTGTATGGATAAGCTTCTCAGACAAAAAGCCTCCTTCTTTGTCACGGGTCTCATAAAGTTCGTCTACATTATCTAGTGTGGTGAGCTTTCGATTGTGGAATGTAGCTACAAATACCTAGAATAGCGGTGAAGTTCATTAATTCATTACACACATCAGCAATTAAAATAAGTTTAAAATCTATAAAATAGCATATAAATTCTTTATGAGTTTTAAAAGATGTATATATTTATCTTTTTATGAATCATATTTTGAATTTGATTGAGGTGATTTTTTTTATATTGAACAAAATGGTTTATAAATCATATTTTGACTTTTGCAAGAATGAAAACTATCAATTATAGTAAAAAAGGAAAATCTAAACTAACAATAATTACAACTCAACCATTAGAGAATTGAAAAAATATTAAAAATCATTTCATGTAATTTTTTATATCAGAGTTGTGAACATGACAAAGGGGTTTTAAAAGCATTCTATTCTTATATAGAACATAGAAGAGAAAAAAAGATAAAAAACCAAAAGATAGTCAAATCACAATCACAAGCGACCAACAACAAAAACTCAATAAAAAACAACAATAAACCAACAACATCCTTTCTTTGTGTCTCATCACCCTTGTATTTCAAATCCCACCTTTCTTCATGCTGAGGGATCGATCAATACCTCATCCATGTGTTCTCCCATCAACTTGGCCTCTTGTTTTTATTTGTCCTCCCTTTCTCTTGCATTGGGTTGCTTCTCCCCTTGTCAATCCTCTCCCAATCCTCTCCTATTAGCAATTTGGAGTTGAAGCTTGTTGTTACCCTTTTAAAAGCCTTCATTGATCCTCTTGCTTTTAATTTCCTCAAGCAGGGTCTTTACTTTTCATTGGCTCCTCGTTCCATTCTACATGTTGATTTCCTTATTGAGATTGAGTATGTGGTCCATGCCCTCCCCATCGATGTTGCTCAATAGGTTAGACAAGGTTTCACCATGGCTCTTTGTCATGTTAAACCTCCCAAATGCAACATTCCTAAAGCGGATATTCTCGCATTTAATAATCTTATGCAAAATAATGACATTATTTCCAGAGTGGGCAAGGGTAACACCATAGTCATTATGAGAAAGCATGATTACCTATCCAAAATGTGGGACCTTCTCTCTGATACCAATAGCTACAAAAAAAAATTTGTAACCCTTTCCCCAAGATCTTGAAGAAAGTTAAATTGGCTATTTCCAACTCCTTTGATGATGCGACCAAACTGCATCTTCTTCCTTTTAAGGAAGTGACCCCACGTATCTATGGGGTCCCAAAAATTCATAAAATCAACATTCCTTTGAGACCAATTGTCGACACCATTGGATCTCCTCCTTACAAATTAGCCTCCTTCCTAGCCAAATAAATGTCTCATGTTGTTGGTAACTCCAACTGCTTCATCGAAGATTCCAAAAATTTTGTCGAATTTATCAAGGATGCCAAATTGGATAGTTAGGATATCCTAGTGAGATTTCACATGGTCTCCCTCTTCACTAAGCTCCCCATTCCTAAGTCCATCGAGATAGTCAAACACAGGGTCAATGGGGAGATCGCCTCTTTGGTGGAAATTTGGTTAAGGTCCACTTTCTTCTCTCTCCAAGGCATTATCTATGAACAGGTTGATGGTGTAGCCATGGGCTCCCCTTTGTCACCTGTTATAGCTAACATATACATGGAACATTCTGAGGAAATGACCCTCCATTCTTTTCCCCTCAAACCTAAGTGGTGGAAGCGATACATGGATGAAAGCAATGTTTGTTTCCCTCATGGTCTGGACAAGTTAGAATATTTTCATGCTCGCTTCAACAACATTTCTCCTTCTATCATTTTCACCAAAGAGTTTGAATCCAGCAACTAATTGTCTTTCCTTAATGTCTTAATCCTCAAAAATCTTCATGTCTCCCTCAATCACTGGGTGTTCCGCAAAACCACCCACAACGACTTATATCTTCATTCATCTTCATATCACCACCCTAGCGACAAAGTTGGGATCCTTAAAACCCTTGCCTTAAGAGCCCTTTGAATTTGTGGAAATGATAATAACTTACACCAAGAGCTCTCCCATCTTCGTCTAATATTTAGGTGGAATGGATACTATAACAAGAAAATTACACGATCCTTCCACCAAGCCAAATCTTATTTCCTCTCCGTCTCCAATCCCGTTCCCTCTCAACCTTCTTTGTTCTTGCATGTTTCCCTTCCTTATGTTGAAGGCATTTCTCACAATATATCCAAAATCCTTGTAAAAAAAGGTCTTTGTTATGCATTCAAACCTGTCTCAAAATTAAAGAGGCATGTTCTCTCACCTAAAGACTCTAGGGATGCCAATCTTTCATCACTAGAATCAAAGAGCATGGTTCTTCCATCAAACACGAGCACATCCTCAAATCGTTCTTAGGAAAGCACTCCTCAACCACCAAGCATCATATTTATTTGGAGGACACTCAAATATTATATAGGGAGGACAATTTCTTTAAAAGGAAACTTAAGGAGGCTATCAAAATCATCAATCATCCTACCAATCTTAATCACGATAATGGGTTGAACTTGAGTCTCTCTTGGCATCATTTTCTTTCATTCTTCAAGTGCCATAAGCGAGCCCCTTCACGACCTCTCTCCCTCATTCTTTGGCCTTTTTCCTTCGCCCTTCTCCCACCTCGATTTGTGTTTTCCTTTCCCTCTTTTTTTTTTCTCTCCAATGTGTTGGTTCTCTCTGTAAACACCTAAAAATGTCTCATTGATCATGTACTAATTATTCATCTAATTAGTTAAATAATTATTTAATTATTTAATTAATTTAATTAGTCTAATTCTTCTAATTTTATATTTCCTCATAATCTTACTAACTATTAGATTTCTTATTCTTTCATCATTTAATCAAATTGACCATTTTCTAAATATTAATTAAATATTTATTATTTAATTAATTTCTCAATTTGAATAATCTTTATTATTTAAATAAATTCTATTTTTCAATTTCTATCTCTAATCATCCAATCATTTAACCCTTTTCTAAATATTAATTAAATATTTATTATTTAATTAATTATGATTCTAATCATTTAATTTAAATAATCTTTATTATTTAATTAAGTTCAATTTCTAAATAATTAAATAATTTCTTTAAATTATTTAATTAACTAATTAATTCTTCCATTTCCAAATCCCAAAATTATAATTTCATTTAATTTCATATTCTTCTAATTTCTTCTAAATTCAATTACATGTGCATGATTTCAAAAATCAAATTGAAAATCAAAGTCAACTTCTAAATATATTCAAATACTAAATTGAATTTAAAATAAATTCAATTATTTCAATTAAAATCTCATGCAAAGATTAAATTCAAAATATAAGTCAAAGTGCAAGCATATGCTAAATTAATTAATTAAATCATTTATCTCTCTAGTCTCTATTTTCATCCTCTAGTTCTCTTTGTCATCTTCTTTATTTCCTCCAATTATTCTTTTTCTTCTTTCAGTTAGATTTTTCTCAATCAGTTGACTCAATTAATCTATTTAATCTATTTTTTTTCACCTCCAAGTCAGCAGTTCAACTATCAATCAGCATGTGAGCTCACCCAAGTTCCACCTCTTGATCAATTTGTTCCACATTTCAATCAATCTTCTCCAAAAGTCTATAAATTGAGCATTCAATCTCCATTTTCAATAATCACAAACTTTGAATCTTTGTGTCACTTGCAGGTTACCAATGCAATATCTGAGAGCCATCATACCACAAAGAAGAGAAGAGCAATGGAAGCTATATGCAATCTTGGAATAGGGGGTTTCATTGAATGATTTTAATTCCTATTTGTTTGATATTGCATTATTTCATTGTTTGTTTGTTAGAATTCTTTCATTAGATAGTGATTCGTGATTTCACTTTGATTCTACATGCACACACTCTCTTTCTTTTTGTTTTTTGTTTAATTCTTTTTTCCTTGGAGATTTCGTCTTTGATTTGTTCTTCGTTTATACTTGTTCTATGTGTGTGTGTGGGTGTGTTTGTTTGTGTGTGTGTGTATGTTTGTGTGTTTATCTTTGTATGTATGTTTGTATGCATATTTGTTTGTTTGTTTTTATATAAATTTACATATGTATACACTCATACTTTTGAATATTTGTGTGTGTGTGTGAAGTTGTTATATATATATATTATTATTTATTATTTTATTCTGTATTTATTTTTTGTTTTATGTTCGTCTCTAGGCCTTATTATTTTTTAACTGTGTTTATTCTTTTTAGTTTTTTACTATCCTTTTAGTGTCTTTTATTTTTCTTCCCCTTTGCCTATCTTCCTAGATTTCCCTTTTGTATTTTTGTTTTATTTAATTATTTTTATTTTTTAATTTTTTTTAATTATTTTTATTCCTTGATCTTTGTGCCCTTTCCTACCCCACATCTCTTTTTATTCTTTCCCTGATCTGCAATTCATTATCTTTCATCTCCTTGGAATTCTTATTCATCCTAATGTGAATCACAAAGTGTGATTAGAAATGTCGATGAAAAATTTGCATACACAATTGAATCCAGAAGAAATAAGTGAATAACTGCAACATCCTTTCAACAGAACCCTTGAAAACAAAATCAGACTAGAACTCCAAAACAACCACAGAAATCATACTCAAGATGGCTTGAAGCAGAACTTCATCAGAAAATTCTGAACCCTTCCAACAGCCTTATCATTAGCTTCAATTAGACCATGAAGTTCTCTATTAGAATTCCCATTATATTAATCTGAAGAGAGAAAGGGACCTAAAATGCTCCTTACACTGAATTATCAAATTAATCTACAACCTTATTTTTGTTAAATCTTAACTACTGTTTGTAAATAGTTAGTGTATTGATGAAAATGCAAGGGTTAATTACGTGAAGACCAGGTTAATTGTTTATATTTACAAACTCGTACAAACGACACATTGAGAATAATACACCGACTTAACATGGAGATTGGGGAAATAGCTTATATAACTACTATATTTGGTCTTTACTTACAGACATAGGTTTCAGATAAATAACTGATTTGACAGATCAATTATGACTTGAGATAATAACAGCCTTCTATATCTAATCATACCTGCAAAATTCTGGTAAAGAGGCTGCCTCCAGGAACTCTGTTTCGATAGGTTGTACTTCCAGCTATAACGGATATAATTGCAAGGAAAACAGCTCTGGTCGAAATCCCAAGACCTGCATCCCATCCTTTTTTGTTTTGTACCCAAACCACCAGTGTTGTTCCAAGAGCTGATCCCATTGACAGGCTGAAGTTATACATGTTGAAGAAAGTGGGAATTTTTCTCCTCTCAATGGGATCTCTCTCATCAAACTGGTCTGCTCCTAAACCTGGCAGAACAGCGTTGAGGCTTCCATTTCCAACAGCAATCAGATATAGCCCAAGGAATAGCATAACAGCTTTGTCTCCGCTCACTTTCACACAATAATTTCCAAATACAGTGCATGGGGGAGGCTTTAAAGAATCATCGTGAGCTTGTATTAGCAATATAGAGTATCCCTGCAAAAAGTAATACACGTCATTTCGACCCATATCATACAAGAAAATCCAAGAGGGTGAATATAAAGTACGTATAGAAAGTTGTATACAAGCAACAAGAACGCTTGTTTTAAATTTGTTAATGTAGGAGTCAGAGACGAATCCTCCAAACAGAGTCAGCTGGAAAGTAGTTCCCATGAAATTAGTCACTGCGTTGGCTGCCTCTGCCATGTCCATATGCATAAACCTAGTGAAATATGTCACAAGGTTTAAAACTATGGGCATGAAAGCTAAGTTCTCAAATCCTACCATCACTGCAAATCATCAAACAAAAAAGCATCAAACAAAAAAGCCTCAGAGGGTTATTCAAATATAACAAATTTTGTGCATAAAATTATATCTTAAATTGATTTTATTCGTTAACATTTAAATAAAAGTTACAACAAAAAAATGAATACTATTGTTTAGATATGTTAATAATTAGACTGCAATTGATCACAGCCATCTCATGAGTGTTATACTGAATTTTCACATGTTCATGATAATAGATTACAAAAGTTTTAGGTTAAATTCTGAAGATTTATTTTTTCATCAACTTTTAGATCACACATAGCGATCCATTATCAAAATAAGATATTTAAAAAAGAAATAATGATAAATCAAAAAATATAATCTAAAATATGATAAAGAAAACAAATTTATATAAATCAATAAAAAATATTTAGACAAAAATTATTTAACGTGACTAATTAAATAATAAAAATTAAATATAAAATAAAGAAGCACAATCTAATTTTACAATGTACCATTATCAGGAATAGAAATTTAAATCACATTATCAACTATAATAATAACGAGAAACTGATGCAGTACCATTAAGAAATATGGTGGAAACGGTTCCATCATGGCGGTCCTTCCGAGCAGGATTTCCTTTCCAGTCATAAAAACCTTCCAACTCATTAGGGTCCGATTTGTACCGGGCTTCTTCTGGAATTGCTCTATGTTCCAGCAGCAAATTTTCGGTTTCCATTTGTATGGAGCTTCTCTTCAAATTGCTTGATTAACGTTGAATTAAACTTACACCAGAGCACCACAATAAATAAGTAAATGGCATGAGTGGAACTCTTTATATTTGTGTGGAGATTAATTCATTTTTTCAACAAAGATACTTCCATGGCGATGCCTTGCTTGAATTCACCTAATCTTTACAGATTTTTAGTGTTACAGAATACTTTAATTCACCTAATCGTTACAAAATACTTTAATAAACACCTAAACACCACACCACACACCGATATAACAAGGCAATAATTAACCCAACAATTACAGATGGTATTTACGACAAAACATTTTATTCGAACACTTATCCCCCTAAAAACAGTTCTTACATTTAAGACAGGTTAGATAGGTTTATAATCAAGTGGTATACTGTATAACCTAAATATTCTGCTCGTGCCTTCAATTTTTTTTGGTTTCTTTTAAGCATTTTTCTTCCTTTGTCAAATTTTTACAACGTTTTTGAGTGTGTGAACTTTTTATAAAATTGTAAGAGATTTTTTTAATTTCAAATTGTGTATTTCATGGACCTCGTTTATTTATGATTGGTTTTGTTTGCTACAAAGCTAGCAAGTTAGCAAATCTTATAAAAAATTCAGCAAGTTATTGCTGTTAGAATTTTTCTGTGTTGGTTAGGTTTTATATTTCTTTAGTGTCTTTTCTTTGTGCTTACAAAACATTTTGGTTCACAAACATTGTCAATTGTTTACAAATAATGTTTAAAAATTAAATTTCTTAATTGACAAGTTTGTAAAGTTTTTAAAATTTAAGAAAGCTATTAGAAGTTTCTATATTTACAACGTTTTGTGATGTAAACCTTCAGAAAAGGTGACAGCTTTTGAGTTTTCAAAAAGTGCTATAAATGTAAATTTTCAAAAGTTACCACCACCATTTTTTTTGTCTATCAAAGACAAAATTTGAGCGTATTAGAGTGTACTATAATGCACTAACATTATGGCTGAATAATGACAAAGCCTAGGTTGGTCACTATTGAACCATAACAAGAGCATGTTACAATGTGTTCATATTTTTCTTCTAATAAAAAGAAAATAAATTAAAGGTCAAGCTCATTTGAGTTCAATTTCATTTTTTTTAAATCCCAAACATGAGCATGTTTGCAAATCCTTTAAGAATATTGAAGTTACAGATTTAAGTACCAATAAAGTGTACATACCCTACCCCATTTTGTGAGATTTGAACTTGTGACCTCTATTTTAAGAGGACAAGTTATCCACCACTAGACCAACTCAAGTTGTACAATTTACAATAATTTTTATTCAATATTGTTTTACGAATAAAAAATTCTTTAACACTCTCAAAACCTAATTCATAAAATCACATGCACCAAATCCTATTGAATAGTAGGTAGAACCAACCCTCTTCAAACTTCCTCTATTCCTTGCCATCCTTAAAAAAACACAAACAAACTTATTAAATTACATGAGGATAAACCTAACCTAACTAAAATTAAATTACGTGAAGATAAACGTTTAAAATTGGTGTTAGGTAAGGCTTAGGTTAAATTTTTTGGTTAATTATATTATATCATTTAAATATTACTCCATTAAAAAATTACAAGACATAGAAGTAAAAAATAAAGAGTATTATAATTGTTAAAAAATTATAATAATTAAAACTTAAAAAATGTATTTCATACAAATAAAATAGTTTTTAGTATTAAAAAATTTATGCAAGAAAATTAAAATAATAAATAAAGGTGAAATTTTATTATTAGTTTACATGTGATATGTGATTAAGTGTTCAATTTCAATTTTTATTATTTTATTGAACACATTTTGATTAATTCAAATTTTATGATTGTTTCATTGTTTAATAATTTTAAATATTATTCATAATATTGTATTATCCATACTAATAAAACAAATGTAGGATAGATTAAATACACTCTTAAAAATTAAGTTTACATTTCAATTAGAGATAGGATTATGGTTAAGTTAGGATTATGTTTAAAATCAGTTTTAGGTTAGGCTTAGGTTAAATATGTTAAGGATCAATTAAAGAAACAATTAAATTTAATATTAAGTTAGGATTAGTGTCATATAGATAATCATTAAGATTCTTATATTATTGTATTTTAATTATTATATTATAAATATATTATAATTATCCTATAATATTATTTTATAAATTTTTTATAAATTTATTATTATGTTGTGTTATTTATTACCAAACAGGTTTAAACATATTGTGTATTCAAACTACTCATGATTTGTGCTGTCCATTTTTTAAACTAAGATTTAATGTGCCAGGTTTTGTTGAAATTGTCGTTTGAAGATTTTTTAACTTACGGGTTACATCTCTTCACAAATAAATTTTACCACTATCAAGTAAGCCAACAACTTCTTTGAAAGAATTTTAACATATATCTTCTTTTTTTTGCATTTCCTTTAATCATTGTATTCATTAATGAAATAGGAAGTCCTAAACAACATTGGTGGTCTAGTCATGGTGGGAGGCTCATCAAAGAGAATAGTTTGGATAATGCAGCAAGAGTTACACAACAAAAACAAGTCAAAGTGATGGAGGCAATACAGAAACAGGTTATATTATATCACGAAAATCAGTACAAACTTTCGGCAACATCTGAGGCTCACAGATTTGGCTCACAAGCCTTTGTACAAAATATGCGTGTTATACAACATTCGGGCTCAAGCAAGAAAGCGAGCCAACTTTGAACCTCCTAACCTTTAGATCTATCTTCTATGTTCTAAAAATTGATTCTAAATTCTTAATTACATTGATTTATGTGATCAAGGGCGATCTGTGCCATCCCAAGGTGAAACAATCACTGTTGAACAAGATGAAATGTGTAAAACAACAAGGTCGGCCTCCGCCAAAAAGATCCATCTAAAAATCCATAGGATGAAGTGTGGACCTAAGGGAAGGTCGGCCACACACCAAGGAATATTGGAAACAACAAACTAAAGCTCCAAAAGCTATAGAAATGATCCACAAGATTTGCCAATAGCAAATAGGTCCCAGCGGTTCCAGTGTCCTAAGTCAGAAAAATGGCACAGATTCTGAAAGTGATAACTTGTCGTGAAAATATCCAAATGTCTCACAGACCTAAGATAGGGAAAATGAACATGTCCACAATAAAAATCCAACTCTACAAGATCTGATGAGCAAATGCAAAGAAACATAGAATGTGTAGACATATAAATCTGACCACTTTCCTAAGTGAATATTTAATATTCATTTAACCTCATTCCTCTATTTAATTAAATTCTATTTAATTAATTTCTTTATATTCATCCATTTGATTAAATAAATTACTCAATTCATTTAATTAAGTTCACCTAAGCCTTTTCTAGCCTTTAATTAAATAGATCACTTTATTTAATTAATTCGCCTTTCTCCCTTTTTAATTAAATTTACATTTAATTAAATTGATCCTTGAAAATAAATAAATCTAATTTATTTAATAAATCTCCCACTTGTATTTATGTAAGTTGCATCTATTTGATTGAAATAAAGTAATTTTATTTTAATTAAAATCTTTTTCCTCCACTTGCATTTTCCTACATCTCCCACTTGCCTCCTTAACCCCCTTCTAGATTCTTCTAATTACTTCCAATTTAGCTTAATCCATCTCCTAAGTATTGTCACAATCCTAAGCCAAGAGAAGTCATTTCTCAAAACCTTCAAAGTCTTTGAAAACCATTAAAGGCTTTATGTCCTCAACAAGTTAACCCTCAAAGTCTTCCAAACCATTTAAGGCTCTTACATAACGATTAATGGTTAACTCAACCTTCTTGCATGATTAGAGACTTTCTCTCTAACTCAACCCTCATCTAACCCAAGGGTCTCATCAAGCATTCATGGCTTTAACCTTGGTTATTCCTTTAGCCCTTGCACAAGAGTTTACCTCTTGGGTAAAAATTTTATCCAATGGATAACCCTAACTTAACCTTAACCCTTACCTCCTAAGGTAACCTTCATGTCTTCTCAAGCATTTAATGCTTCTTTCATCTCCTCTCAAGAAACCTCTTGTGGACAATTGTCACCATTTCATTGGTGAGAATTGTGAACATGGATTCATTAACTTTCAATCTTGGCCCTTGTTACGATTATCCAATCTTGACCATCCATTGCCCTATTTTTCGTATAAATAGAGATTTCATTCTCTCATTTTAAGGATCCAAGTCTTCATGCATCAAACTTATAGTCTAATTAGCTAAGAATTTTAGCCTCTCTTTGTTAAATCGTCTTAATAGGCATTTAGAAGCATTCTAATATCATAAAATATCCATGCTAGACTAGTATATCATTTCTAGGATAATTACTTAATCTTATCATCATCTTTATGCTAGCTTAATCATCATAGATTCAATAGCATACATATCTAGGAATGTATTCTTGCTTATAATCAAACATCACTCATTATTGGAGTTGTCATTCCTAAGTCACTTTGCTCAGTGATCTAAGAGAAAAGACATTGACTTTAGGGATCCATTGAGATAGAGAACAACGGGACACCCCTTGGAAAGTTGAGCTATTCAATATAGTTCCTATAACTTGCACCAAGAATCTCATTGGTGTGCAGACCCTTTGAAACTGACTTTCACATTTTTGTCGCCCTCATTTCCCACACACATTTCTGGTGCCTACCATGGGGCTTAGCTCCATGAATCATATCATTTTTCATGCGGGAGCAAGATTGCAAGCATGCGGGAAGGTTGCTTTTGTGCGTCGCAACCTTTTGTTAGCGCATTCGAAGCAAACAATAACGCCCTCGGTGTACTATTTAGTGCATCAGACCCATTCCCTAGCACATTTAAACTCTTTGTTAGCGCATAACAGTCTGGTTTCTTTCCTTCATATAGGAGAAACAATGTAGCGCATTCAGTAACCAGTGTAGCACATTCGGTAACCAGTGTAGCACACAGGTAATTTTCTGTAGCGCATCTATGTACCAGTCCAACACATGACTCTAACAGAGAAACAATAAGATTGTAACCGAAGTGAGAAGAATTAGGCTTATGTAAGCCCACCATAGATTTTATTTTTTTCACTAACTTTCTTTTTGCAGGTCATTACAATTTCTTGCAGGTTTAGAAGAAGTTAAAGTAGGAATTTTAATTCTTTCTAGCTTTTTTTAGTTGGATAAAAAAGAATTCACTTTCCTTTAAGTTTAAAAACAATCTCATCTTTTCTTTTGGGTTTAAAATTTATTACATCTTCATTTGGGTTTTAGTAGACTTGCCTTCCCGAGTTTCTCTTAGAGCGCCATTAATGGCCAGTGAGAGGGGAATGACCTAAGTGGGAAATGACTTTATCGCCAAGTCTTCCAACCCACTATAATCTAATGTGGAGGTTGACAAAATTCCCCTTCAATGGTTTTGGTCAGCGATTAGCCTTCCCCTAGTATCTTTAAGATGCGTAAAGTGTTTGTTCTAAAGGTTGGGAAGCCTCCTAAGGGAGTTTATCATTGAAGACCAAACGAAAGCCTAATTAAAAACCTTAGCATTAGAAGCTTTGAGCCAAGTCAGTAACCAAAAATATTCAATATCATAGTGCAAGGGTGGGGAAGAATCTGCCACCAAGATCACTCACCATATATCTCCCTAGATAACTACTCAATTGTGAAGCAATTAACTTTGAGCTAATTTCTAGCAAAAGCCAAAAGAACAGGTGCCCTCTAGCGGATGACAAGGTTGTTTGAGCTAACGGAGTATCAAGACTAGTGGGCTATGATATTGTTGATGACCCTTGAATAAAGAGTCTGCTTGATTTGTCTTATTTGCTATCTAAACCTATGAAAACAATGGGGATTTGAACACATCCTCATAGAACATACACTACTTGTTTAGCATAGGCAAAATTGTTATCTCTTCTATGTGCCGTGTTTTCAAGTTATTTTTCAAAAAATCATCCATTAAAATCACAAGTGATAAAATTCAAAACTACAGAAACAAAGCAATCAGGACAGTACCGCATAGGAGCAACATCCTAGCATGTAGCAATCATTTTGTAGTGCATTTGAACCAAACCCTAGTTCTTTCATCAATCAATTTAGCACATAACCAATATTATACTGGTTAAATTTCCAGTAGTGCTTTCCAGCATCAGTCTAGTTCATTTAGACATCAGCATAGCGCATTCAAGACATATCATAGCACTTTCAGTCCAAAAAATAGCTCGTAATCGGGACATATTAATGCATAAGTCATCCAGAACAGTGATTTTTCAAATAGTCTGAACTAGCGTGAAGGAGAGGTAGCATAGCGCATAGAGAGATTTCTATAGTGCATTCAGTCTTTGTCTTAGCGCATGATCAAAACTAGGAAAAAAAGAGAGCAAATTAGGCACCTTGAGAAAATTTTATCACCAGTCTCGAATACCCTTTCAGGTCCTTTAGCAAACTTAGCAGTCAAATTTTGAATCTGATCATCAGTGAGAAAATTTCCAACTCAATAAAATTCTTTTATAACGAGTTTTTCAAATCATCAACTATCTTGGGATAAGACTTTATCCAACAAAATCAAGAAGTATCAAAAATAGTGATCAAAAGTTTCAACTATCCAACGGATTCTATCAAAACAGGATACCTAGTTTATTTCTTAAGTTGTCAAATCAAGTTTCCACATCAGGAGACTTTATCCATATCATTTGACACACTTTGTCATGGAGGTGAATCTAACTAAACCTCTACTTGATAAAGTAAACTTGAATATTCAAATGAAGTATCCAAATCCAACATCAATGTCAACCTTTGATCATTCGTGTATAACCACTTCTCATATTTTGAGAACAAGTCTTCATCACAAAACTAAGTTGAAGATGAGACAACCTAGTTCTAAGGCACTTACAAGAAGGAATAAATTTCTCTATATCAATCGTCAATTCTTTGACATCGCGCATTCTTGCATCACATGCGATTGTATATCCAAGGCAAAACAAATGAGTTTGACAAGGAACCTTTGAGAAGTAGAGCTTACATTCAGAAAGCAACATTCAACCAACACCTAAATCATGGAGGAAGAATCAACCCTGCTTTATTCCCATAGTTCTGTATCACATATAATGAAGCTCGACCTGAACCACCAACACCACCCAGAACTCCCATAGAAGACAAAGAATTCATCACCGTAGAAATTTACTAAATGCCCGCTGCCACTCGATCTCCGAGAAACAAACAAAGAGAATCACAACCAGAATCAAGTATGGGTCATAGATTATCCAACCCTTTTGATGAGTATACCAATATGGGTGAAACATAGATCACCGAGGAACTTCTCCAAGAGTGTCAAGAAAACCCATCATTCCAAAGGCTCATGGAAAGACTTATTGAAGAAGACAAGGAAAAATATATACTCATGCTAACTAGCAAAGGAGTTAAATTTCCTGAAGATTTCGATACCGAAAACTTGAGGAATATAGATGAAAGAATTTTAAGAACAAGGTCTTGAAATTATGCCTATCAAAACCAACAAAGAGAAGAAGAAACACATGACCCAAAAAACATACACGAGTAAGACAACACTCATTAACACAACCATGCCCGCAATCATGACCATCTTAATGAGAGAGAGGAAGCTCTCCCTCAAAGTAAAAATGCACCCATGATTTCTCTTACACAACAAATCCAAATGCTGCAAAGACTAATGCAGGACATGCAACAAGGAACCACAGTATGATACTCCTTGGATGAAATATGTCCTTATCTTTTTGACAGGAGATTGAACATGGTAACTTTTCCCCCAAATTCAGATATACCGAAGTATGACAAGTATGATCGTAAAAGTGATCCCCATGATCACGTTTGGGAATTTTGTACCATAATCTTAGAGTTTTCTCATGAAGACACTTACCTAATGAGACTACTCCCAAGAATTTTGGGAGGGAAAAACATGGAGTGGTTGTCTAAACTTACACCTCCCATCATATCATTTGATGAGTTGGTAAACAAATTTATCATGCAATACTCCTATAACATTCAACAAACAATCACCATGTTGGATGTCTATAACACCAAACAAAAGAACAATGAAACATTCATTGTGTTTCTTTAGTGGTGGAGACACATGGTTTTGAGATATCCTCAAGACATGCCTGAAAAAGAAAAGATGGAGATCTTTATCAATAATCAAAATAGTGAGATGAGTTATCAACTCAAACTACAATGCATACCATCTTTTTCCAAGTTGGTAGAAAACGGAATGCAAGTGGAGGAAGCCTGCATCAAGAAAGGAACATTGATGTTCTTTAAGGAAGGAGTTAATGCATCGAACACTAACCCCTTTAACAATCAAAACAACTACAACACTTTAGACAAATCCAGATTTTGGACAAGCAACAAAAACGTTGTTAGTGATGGGGTAGTTGATGCTAATAATGTAAAATCCAAACAACCAGTGTTGGCTTTATCAGGTAACCCACCATCCAACAAAAATAAAAAAAGTGTTAATCAAGGCACCAACACTTATCCGCAAAATACCAATCAAGGAACTTCAACATCAAACACCAACAACAATAACCAAGGCAATAACACTAACCAAGGAAACAACAATAACCAAGGTAACAACACTAACCGAGGGAATATTGCAAACCAGAGAGAAAACACCAATACTTTCCCGTATAGACGCATCAACACACCATTAGGGAAAACCCTATAATCAGCGTTTCGAGAACTCTAGCAAATAAGATTATCACATTGCCAACCATGAACAACTTTGAACCCCAGGTCAAACCACCTTGGTGGAATGACGCACATTTCTGTGATTTCGTCACAACAAAGGACATCACACAAATGATTGCAAGAGGCTTAAGAACATCATTCAGGACATGATTGATAGAGGAGATTTAACAGTTGATGGTCTCAAAAAAAATGGTGACCATGACGCCTTTAAAAATCCTCTTCTGAATTACATCAAGGGAGGAGATTCAACATCGAAAGATACCGGAGGAGCTTGTATAAATCACCTGTACAATAACACCATCAATCACATATCGATAGATGACAACCAAGTAAATTTCATGAACATCAAGGACAAATAGGAACATGCGTCAATGCGACAACCAGAGCAAAAAAATACGTCTTGAAAGGGAATACATCAACATCCACAACTATCCCAAAGACTCAATATAAGTTGGTTGATCAACTGCGGACAACTCCCACTCAGATATCCATACTTGAGTTGCACAAACTCTCACCAAAACACAAAGACATTTTAGAGAAAGCACTTGTTGAAATAAACATTCCTAAACATCTGGACATTGATCGATTCCAAGCCATGGTGGCTCATATGACAGGGCCTCATAACCTTACTTTTTCTAAAGAGGATGATGTCTCCTTGAATCATCTGCATAACACTCGGCTCCATATCAAAGTCCTAGTCTATAAACATCAAGTTAAAAGAGTGTTAATAGATGGAGGAGCTGGTCTCAATATTTGTACTTTAAAGCTTATCCGTGCATTGGGCTTCTCTGAGCACTCTATTGATCCAAACAAGAAGATCACCATCAAGGCCTATGATGATGAAGAAATGTCATCCAAGGGAACAGTGATACTAGCTATTCAGGTAGGACCAATACAAATGGACACCATGTGCCAAGTTTTACACATAGACTTAACATACAATATTCTATTGGGTCATCCATGGATACATGAAATGCAAGCAGTACCTTCGACATATCATCAATGTATCAAGTTCCCATACAATGGATAGGAAATTTCCATATCTATAGATAATAACCATTTTAAGCATTGCAATGCTATAGGGGCAGCTCAAGACAACCTGTTTCCACACAACAGGGAAGCCCAAGCTTCCTCGGTACCCAATCATCATCAAGAATAACTCAAGTCTTTAGCCATAGACTTCAAACAAAAGATGAAAATCAAAGATCAAGGCATGGGGGAGTATTCTTTTTGAACCCCTGCGTCTATCAAAATTAGCAACATCGCCAAAATCTCATAAACAACCTTCTGCATCAACACATCAAGCAACACAGCCCATCACCAAATTTGATGGCAAATTTATCCAATTGGGAACACTGGCCAATGAATCAAAAGAGAAAGACATCCTTAGTTGTCTATACAAGGCTGAAGAAGAAGTCAGAGCTGCTACCATAGAGGTGGCCATAGCAACACAACAATATGGAAAAGGATTTTGGATCATGAACCAAATGGGATACAATGGAAAAGGACCTATAGGCAAGCATCAAGAAGGCATTACAGAACCTCTGCAACTTCCCTCACAATTTGCAAGAGACAAAACAGGATGGGGATATGGACAACATGTACCACCTAGACAAAAGAAAAATAAATATTAAAAACCTCAGTGGAGAGAAAAGAAGAAATATAATGAAAACTCATGGAAATAGGCACTCCACCAAGAAGCATAAACGATAAGGAAAGAGCAAGAACATCAGGAAAAAGAGAGATGACAAGACGAAGTGGTCATTCAAAGGGAGGAAACCTCTTATAAAAAGGTGCATCATGTGTAAAAACTTGATGAAACCAAGGTAGAGCCACCACTAGAAGAAATTACTCTTCACCAAAGGGAAACAATGTATGAACAAATGCCAAGGGTACAAGCAAGCTCTGATTCTAAATCAGAAAAAAATACAATATTGGTATCAATTGTTAGAGATCTTCTCTCACCGTACAACATACCTGTTAGAAGAAGAGAGATACTCTGGGATAGTAATTCTAAAACTGATTCTAATGAATATGAATGGGGTAGTTGTTCCGATGTTATTGAGGATATTGAGGTAGATACCATCCATTAATACACACCCCTTTCTTAGCAGGGGCAAGGCGTAGAATCTCAACCACTTGAATTTGGACCACGACATATCTACAAGGCTAATGAGAACGAGGAACAACAATATGACAAGGCTACATCAAAGATGATACCATGGAAGACCTTGACAATATCATAAACCTAACCAGTATCCCAAACAACTATAATGATGCCTATATAATGATACTTACCGCAACCAATCTCAACCCACCAAATTACTCCTTACCGCTCATGTATCCTGATCTCATAGACTAGGAAGAACCTGAACACCATGATATAACAGTTTTTCCAGATGATGAATCCATTGTCCAGTATCTATGTTCAGTCAGCCCAAAAATGTGCTCTACCAGCGAACAAAATAACAATATCTGCAATCAGGGGAGTGCCAAGTCTCTCAGTCACAAAAATGAAAGAAACAAAGGATTCAATGTTGAAAACCAGTCAATGGTCGTATTAGATCACAAAAAAGTAAAAATAAAGGACGCATCTGCAGGTAAAAACCTTTTTGAGGCACCTAAAGATGGGAGACTTGACACTCTTCCTAAACATTATAAAGAAAGGTCACCCATATTGATTGATCCAACTCAAGCAATAAACATCAGTACTGAAGCAACAGTAAAAGCCATACACGTAGCAGAATTAGTGATAAAAGAAGAAAAACTAGATTTTATCAAATTCTTCAAGGAAAAGAAAATCAATTTTGCTTGGTCCTATGCTAATATGCCTGGAATAGATCCAAACCTAATCATGCATCATTTATCCATTGCTCCCAAAGCTAAGCCAGTCAAATGGAAATTAAGCAAAATGAATCCGCACGTGGCATTATTGGTCAAAGTTGAACTAGAGAAGTTATTAGACATCGGATTCATTCGACCTATAGACTATGCTGAATGGATTTCAAACATTGTACCAGTTTCAAAGCCTGATAGAAGCATCAGAATATGCACAGATTTTAGAGATGTCAACAAAGCATGTCCGAAGGATGACTTTCCTTTGCCAACCATCAACATAATTTTAGATCTAACAATAAGCCACGCGATGTTATCATTAATGAACAGTTTCTCTAGCTATAATCAAATCTAAATTTCCCCAAAGGATCAAGATAAAACTGTGTTCACCTGTCCATGGGGAACATATTGCTGGAACGTCATGTCTTTCGGCTTGAAAAATGCTGGGGCAACTTATTAAAGAACCATGACAACAATCTTCCACAATATGATACATACCTTCATGGAGGACTATGTGGATGATTTACTCGCTAAATCATTCACCCAAGAAAAACATCTGGGCATATTAGATAAAATATTTCAAAGATTAGAATAGTTCAAGGTCAGACTAAACCCTAAGAAGTGTGTCTTTGGGGTCACATCGGGCAAACTATTAGGATACATTATGTCAAAAAAGGGCATTCAAGTAGATCCAGCAAAGGTACCGGCCATCAAGGAGATGCCACCTCCCAGGAACATTAGCCAACTCAAATCTTTGTAGGGATGATTGTAGTCTATCAGGCGATTCATATCCCAACTAGAAGATAAATGTTTCCTTTTCAATCATCTGCTACACAAGAACATACCTTTCAGATGGGAAGACAAGTGTGCGGAATCATTTTACCAACTCAAGCAATATCTGATGAATCCACTAGTTTTGGTACCACCAATAGCAAGCAAGCCACTCATTCTCTACATATCAACAATTGAAGTATCATTGGGGGCATTGCTAGCACAAGAAGATCTGGAAGGAAAGGAATGAGCTATATATTGCATTAGAAAAACATTAAACAAATATGAGCTAAATTATACATTCATGGAGAAGGCTTCCATAGCAGTGGTGTTCGCCTCTCAAAAGTTTTGCCACTACATGCTAGCTCACACAATCAAGCTAGTAGAAAAAATCAATCCTCTTAAGTATTTAGTCAGCAAAGTGGCTCTTATAGGCCGATTGGCTAGGTGGGTCATCATTCTCAATGAGTTTGATATCCAGTACATAGAATGTTGGGCTATCAAAGGATAGGTAATTGCAAATCAACTGGCTAAAGCACCACTACCAGATCAACAACCAATGCATGTGGAATTTCCAAGCATGGATGTACTCATTGTCACACCCAAACAATGGACGTTGTACTTTGATGGATCCTATACTCAACATGGATCGGGTGTGGGTGTCTTGTTTGTCACTCCAAAAGGATACACAATTCCACGATCTTATAGACTAATGTTTCCATGCACCAACAACATCATTGAATATGAAGCCCTGGTAACATGGATCAAAATGGTTGTCGAATGGAGAATCACAAAATTGAGAGTCTATGGGGATTCTCAATTAGTCATCAATCAGATCAATGATGAATCTCAGAAAAAAGATGATAAGCTAATGCCCTATAAGAGAATGGTGGATGATTTCAAAAAGTACTTTGTATACATCACCTTCGAACAAATACCAAGGTCGGATAATAGAGCGGTTGGTGCAATGGCCAATATCACTTCATTGCTGCAAATTTCAAAGAAACAAAGTTGTTACGAGTTCCTGGTAGAGCAACTGTTTTCCCCAGCCTATGACAATTCTGCATCCCAAGTCATCTATGCCTTAGCTGGTTCGGACTCCCCTCTATATGGGACAATTTATGATTATCTTAACAACAATACTCTTCCACTTGACCTGTCTCCTAACAAAAAATGCAGCTTCATTTGGCAATTTGCCCATTATACCTTAACCGTTGACACCCTTTACCATCAAGGTCTAGATGGTACTCTTCTTTGATGTCTCGATCGTAATGAATCTGACTTTGCCTTACACGAGCTTCATGAGGGTATCTGGGGTACACATTCAAGTGGTCCTACTCTTGCCAAGAAACTTATGAGAATGGGATATTACTGGCGGACAATGGAGAAAGAGTCTTATCAATTTGTAAAAAAATTTCCTTAGTGCCAAATTCATGGCAATCTTATCCATGCACCAACACAGGAGCTACAGTCGTTCACCACATCTTGGCCTTTCTGTCAGTGGGGACTTGATTTACTAGGGAAAATTCATCCTTCTTCTTCAAATGGATA
The DNA here is from genome assembly GCF_030272615.1 of Cryptomeria japonica. NCBI lineage: Eukaryota > Viridiplantae > Streptophyta > Pinopsida > Cupressales > Cupressaceae > Cryptomeria > Cryptomeria japonica. The sequence goes on from NC_081408.1 coordinate 268,571,795, forward strand.
TAAGTTCATTATCATGGCAATAGAGTATTTCACAAAGTGGATTGAAGCAGTCCCGATGACCACTATAACTAAAAAATAGATCACCTCATTTATTCTCAATTATCTCATTTACAAATATGGCATTCCCAGTTCCATCATCACCGACAACGAGCATCTTTTCAAAAATCAAGACGTACGAGAGCTATGTGAAAGATACAAAATCCAACATCGCTTCTCCACACCTTACTACCCACAAGGAAATGGTCAAGAAGAGGCATCAAATAAAACAATTCTGAAAATCCTCAAGAAAATAGTAAATGATGCAGGTAAGGATTGGCATCTACAACTCAATCCGGCACTTTGGACATACAGGACTAGTATCCAAACACCTATAGAGGCTACACCATATTCTTTGTTGTATAGATCAGAAGCAATTCTGCCTCTTGAGGTAGAAATACCCTCTCTCAAAGTATCTTTGAAAGGCCTCATACCAGATGCGGAATATTGGATAAACAGGTTGCATGAACTAGAGCTTCTTGATGAAAAACAACAACATGCCTATGGCCATCTCAAAGCATACTAGCAGCAAATGTGCATAAGCTATAATCATAAAGTCATCCCAAGGGCTTTCAAATTCGGTGATCTTGTACTAAAAGAAAATTCTAGAAATCAACAGGATCGAGAAAAGAAGAGGAAGTTTGAAGCTAACAGGTTGGGTCCTTTTGTTATCCTATCAACCTACAGATCAAGGGCCTATGATTTAACAACCTTAGAAGGGGACGTGATCGATGAACCAACCAATAGTATTGATATGAAGAAATTATACACTTGATTCGTCCAAGGCATGAAAAAAGCAAAAAAATAAAATAAAAATAAAAATAAACAAAACAAAAAACTAAACTAAACAATAAAAGTAGTGAAAACCTAGCAATAGGTAATATTCTTGAGAGACCAGATCCTATATCTATTAGTACTCATATATTTTATATTCATCTAGTCTTAGCTAAAGGCCATCGCCCAACACATATTCATGTAGCATTATCCCAAACATGCTTAGCATAGTCATTGTCCTTGATTATCCAAAAATGCTTTTCCACATCATATCCCACCATGGCTTGGTGATCAACGTATGTATCCACATTGATAGATATCTATGACTAGGGGAATATTTCCTCTCACTTCAAGAATTTTGACAACAAATGACAAGGATTGCAACATGCTAAAGAAGACTAACATCAACAACTGCTCATCAGGCTAGAAAACAAGACCATCATCCAACTACAACTTTAACACATACATGATGGATGATTTTTTGAATTATTCTTTGTTAGCATATGGCATGAAGTTTTGACTTTTTTTTTAATTTTTGAATCATTAGATCTCCCGAGCTACTCAAGGATGCATCAAGCTAAAGAAAGCAACAAAGAAAATCTGATTTTTTTTGGTTTTCTGTTTATGACACAATCATTTGTACGATGCAAATTTGTCTCAAGACATGATTGGAAACATATCATTGAAGACATTTTCCACTTTGCAAATACAAATGGTTAACTCTTGTCTGTTTTACGCAAGCAACACTCAGGTTGTCTTGGTTCAATTATACCTTGATGCTTGTATCATCTTGAAATATCAAACATCCATGTAAGTTTTACTTAGGTCATTATGGCTCAATTATACCATTATTCATGTTTTAACTTTCAACATATCAAGAGCTCAATGATGACAAACAAAAAATAGAGCACAACCAAGTGACTAAACAGGAATGACAATGACAGAATTAAAGTGATCATTTAGCTGCACATCATTTTAATTTTACATTTAGTTGCATATCTTTTAGCTACATATTATTTTAAATTTTACATTTAGTTGCATATCTTTTACCTGCATATCATTTTAATCTTGCATTAAGCTGCATATCATTTTAATCTTTCATTTAGTTGCATATCATTTTAAATCTTGCATTAATCATTATCATTATCATACATCTCATTTTCAAGATACATATCACATCATTATCACTATCATACATCTCATAAATCACAGTAATCAATACAATACATCATCACATTCTCATCTCAACATGAATCATACACCATCATCAAAATCAAGAGCATTATTATCTAAGCATCACATCATCATCATAGAATCGTCATATCAATGCATCTCATCAATCATCATCAATAACACATGTGGATCAGAGAAAATCAGTGCCATATATTATATCTCAAAAATGGTTGAAATGTACAAGGGATATCATGTCTGTCAAAATACCACAAATCATCAAAATACAACAGAGATAGGTCTCTCAAGTATGACTATCTCTTGAGGCTGATGGTCTTGCAGTAGATGTCCCAACCCCTAGATCTCCACCAGGTGGATCACGTCGAGTAGGTCTTGTAACACCTCTACTCTCTGTCCTCATATGACTGCGACCGGATCGACTAGATGCCACTGCAACATAGCTAGGAGCTTTGTGATCTCTAGGGACCATCTCCTCATATAAACGCCTATAATACTCAACCTCTTTAGATGTGTACCATATCTCCCTCAGTGTGTCTTGCATCGGGGCACTGGTTGTCTCTCTCTCCAATCTATCAGCAAGATCCTCTGCATGGTTCGAATGCTCTCTCTCTGTATCTCGCTCTACGATAATCTACGTAATCTGGCGCTATTGTGCTAACACCTATGCATGCAACTCTTTTACTATGACCTGTAGTGATCAGATCTATGAATCCTTTCCATGGGTGGGTACCCTAATTTGAACGGGTTCCTGTGTCATGGTCCCACCCATACCTATCCCTGTCTAAGGTGCCAATGGACATAAAACATCAGATCTCCTCCTCTAGGCGAGTCCTCTGACATCCTCTATACCACCCACTACCACTAGCACTGTACCTACCCTACCAACCCCATCAGTACCAAGAACCAGTCCTCATCCTCTATCTGATCCACCACCCCCTCTATCTCCCCCTCTCTCTCTCTCTCAAATCCCCCTCTCCCACCTCCTCCGCCACCTCCTCCATCATCTTTGCCTCCCTCTCCTACCTCCTCTCTCTCCTCATCTCTTTGTCTAGCTCCCCCTCACCTATGTGGCTTCTCATCCTCATCAACATCAAAGGCAGGTAACATCTCTATCAGATCAGATGTACATGCCACTGCATGTGCCATGAAGTATGCTGCAAACTCCTCTGTCATCCTATCATCCACAACCCCAGCCCCATAATCTGAGATCTGTTTTGCCAATGTCATATACTCCTCCACCGTTGCTATGTTATCTAAAGTGGGTCCCCACTCTAGCACATCTTGTCTCTAATGAGAATATAAAGGGCATCCCCTGTTGTCTACCATACTGTCATTGAAAATGGATGTGCAATAATCACTCAATAATAAAGGGAGTCCGCTTGATCAGATACCTCGACCTATATACATAGGGAATCTCTAGCCCAGCCTCTGCCCACACCTTGCAATCCATATACGGTCTCTAAATGACTATATCAATACCATCTAGTTCTCTCCACCAATGCTCTAGTTTGCCCAGCTTACATTGGACAACTACACCTGTATAACCATAAACATAAGCTCGACCAACTGGCCTATCCCTGTCTGCAAGCGATCTCGACACAAAATTATGCTCCCAGGCCCACACTTGTAATAATGTCATCCCAGCTGATAAACTAGTATATCCCAAATATACCACCTGGTGAAGCTCTCTATAAAGACGGGCCAACATACAGGACCCCCATGAAAACTTGTGTCCCTACATCACCATGTCCTCCAGCACCAATCCCCATCCCACAGCTAGTCCCTTTGACCTACAGTCGAGACACAAAAGTCCACTAATAAAACCTGCTACTATAGATGGCAACAGAGCATAACCAAAATAGAAAAAACTCTTGCCATGGGATCTCATACCCACTTATCTGATCATCCTGGAAGATGCGACGGAGAGCCTTTGTCCCACCCTCCTCAGTCTACTCATATGGCAACAAGGCCCCAACTATATAAATCCACAGAATCCAATAATAGTCCTCTAGTGTGACTATTATCTCACCCATAGCCAAGTGGAAGGTGTTTGTGTCACTGTGCTACCTCTCTGCCACAACTATCAACAAACCTCGATTAATGATATACCGAGGCATGACTAGTAAAGAGGACAACCCACATCTCTCAATCACATCTCTATCGACCTGTAATAAGTGCAGAATCAATGACCATGGTCTCGCAAACTTCTCTCAAGACTGAAGCACACCGAGCTCTGTGTGCAAAGCAACAAGTGTCCATCATCAGTTCCCACAATCTATCTGATATATCCAATAAAAGAAAAATAAACTTCCAACAAAGAAGCATCTCAAGAACACAACGTCCATCAAAGAACCATATCAAAAATCAGAGACCCATAATGCAAGCATCAAATCAGACCCATATCGAAAAATCACAAATCTCAACCATATCAAAAATCTGACCTATATCTAAAATCAAGACCCATATCGAGAAAGAAATCAATGATCCATATCGCAAGCATCAAATCAGGACTCATAACGCAAGAAATCAAATCAAAAAATTCATATCGCAAGCATCAAATCATACTCATATCAAAAATCAAATTAGGACTCATAACACAAGCAACATCAAGATCCATATCGAAAGCATCAAATCAGACTCATATCGGAAATCAAATTAGGACTCATAATGCAAGAAACATCAAGATCCATATCGTAAGCATCAATTCAGGATTCATATCGGAAATCAAGAATTAGGACTCATCTAGAACATTAACTCAAAACGCAAACATCAAAGATCCATATCAAACTCAAAATCAGGATCCACATCAAAAATCAATCAGCTTGGCAGCAATTCATATTGGCAGCAAGAATCAGATCATCCTACACTAGCATATTAGAAATCGAACATCATCACAAAGCAGGACAAACATTGACTTAGGACCCATAGCAGAAGAATCAACGGACATATATTGACATCTATGGCATCTATCTAATCTATTCGACCCACGACACATTCTTCCAAACCTTTTTCACCACTTTTGGACCCTATGCGCTAAAACAAGGCTCCTACGCTCTAAGCTGCTACTTATGTGCTATCCTTTTCCACCCATGTGCTAGACACTTTACTCTACACACTAAAACACTTGACGCGCTAAATGGTCACTCCACTGTGCTACCCTGCTAACCATATGCCCTAAAACCCCCGATGCACTACTCTATCTACCCCATGCACCCTTTTGCAAACCCTATGTGCTAAATATGTCTACGCGCTAACCTAACCTACCCGCTAAACTGGCAAATTTTGACCAAAAATTTAAAATCATGATCAAAACAAGAAAAATCAATCACAAACGAGGAGACGTTTCAACCACTTATAGGTAAGCCATAGGTGGCGGGCCTCCGGTATCAACGGACACGCTCAAATCAGTGTGAAGCATATGGAACCGGCATCTTCGTCAAAGATCAAATGTCACAATCACAAAGAGCCAAGTGTGCGAATAATTTTTCAAAGTCACTTTTTACCTTTTTATAGGGTAAAATCAACAAGGTTAATAAGTGGGGCATGTATTTTCCTCACTTTTTCATTTTTAACCTTATCAACATCATTATTGGGATATCAATCAATAATGTGCATTCAACACAGTCAAAATATTTAAAATGCAATTAATCCAAAAATGCTCATCAAATCGACAAATTTTTCAAAATCCTTGATTCATCTCCCGAGGGGGTATCATCAATATCGTTCATCAAATCTAGGGCATCATATCAACATTTCAACACACAACATCATATCAACAAATTTTGACAGCATATCTGGCAAATTTTCTTTGAATCAACATGTGCACACATGTCACTTCAAAGAGGGGCAAAATGTAGACATATAAATATGACCACTTTCCTAAGTGAATATTTAATATTAATTTTAACCTCATTCCTCTATTTAATTAAATTTTATTTTATTAATTTCTTTATATTCATCTATTTGAATTAATAAATTACTCAATTTATTTAATTAAGTTTACCTAAGCCTTTTCTAGCCTTTAATTAAATAAAACACTTTATTTAATTAATTCCCCTTTCTCTCTTTTTAATTAAATTTACATTTAATTAAATTGATCCTTGCAAATAAATAAATCTAATTTATTTTTTAAATCTCCAACTTGTATTTATGCAAGATCCATCTATTTGATTGAAATAAAGTAATTTTATTTTAATTAAAATCATTTTTTCTCCACTTGCATTTTCCTACATCTCCTGCTTGCCTCCTTAACCCCCTTATAGATTCTTCTAATCACTTCCAATTTAGCCTAATCCATCTCCTAAATATTGTCGCAATCCTAAGCAAAGAGAAGTCACTTCTCAAAGCCTTCAAAGTCTTTGAAAACCATTAAATGATTTATGTCCTCGACAAGTTAACCCTCAAAGTCTTCCAAACCATTTAAGGCTCTTACATAACCCCTAATGGTTAACTCAACCTTCTTGCATGATTAGAGACTTTCTCTCTAACTCAACCCTCATCTAACCCAAGGGTCTCATCAAGCATTCGTGGCTTTAACCTTGGTTATTCCTTTAACCCTTGCACAAGAGTTTACCTCTTGAGTAAAAGCTTTATCAAATGGATAACCCTAACTTAACCTTAACCCTTACCTCCTAAGGTAACCTTCATGTCTTCTCAAGCATTTAATGCTTCTTTCATCTCCTCTCAAGCAAACTCTTGTGGAAAATTGTCACCATTTCATTGGTGAGAATTGTTAACATGGATTGATTAACTTTCAATCTTGGCCCTTGTTAAGATTATCCAATCTTGACCATCCATTGCCTTATTTTCCCTATAAATAGAGATTTCATTCTCTCATTTTAAGTATCCAATTCTTCATGCATCAAACTTATAGTCTAATTAGCTAAGCATTTTAGCCACTCTTTGTTAAATCATCTTAATAAGCATTTAGAAGAATTATAATATCATAGAATATCCATGTTAGACTAGTATATCATTCCTAGGATAATTAGTTAATATTATCATCATATTTATGCTAGTTTAATCATCATAGATTCAATATCATACATATCTAGCAATGCATTCATGCTTATAATCAAACATCATTCATTCTTGGAGTTGTCATTCTTAAGTCAGTTTGCTCAGTGAACTAAGAGCAAAGGCATTGACTTTAGGAATCCTGTGAGATAGAGAATAATGGGACACCCCTTGGGAAGTTGAGTTATTCAATTTAGATCATATAACTTGCACCAAGAGTCTCATTGGTTTGTGGACCCTTTGAAAATGACTTTCACATTTCTGTAACCCTTATTTCCCGCACACATAATGAAATGGTGAAACTGCAAATGAGGAAAAAAATGAAAAAAATGTTTTTGGTTGATGGTGTTGGCAATTGATACTCATCTAGGTTATAGGTGTTGTCATTAAGGGAAACACACTTCATGGGAGATCTGACAATCAAGGTAACCAACATTCAAGGAATCGGTAGGCATGTAAACCATTAAACATGAAACCGGTATTCTAAGGCCAACATAGGAGATTGATCTTACAAGGATGGAAGAGACAATAGTCATATTATTTCATGTTTATATTTTGTCTGGGTTGACATGTGTCTTATCTTTTAATAAGTTTATAAGCCGACATAAGACATTTTTGTTTATACATGTAAATGGGCATATAAGTTAGTTTGGGTAGGGTCCTTTTGGATATATGGGAGATATGATAGTTAAGTGATGCGATAGGTTTTATGATGTTATCTTGATTCATAGAATGAGAATGTAAAGATCTGCAATCGGTCTTGATTATTTGTCTAGAGGATTAGGAAGTGATCTAAGATACCGATCAAGGAGGTTACAGTAAAACTAGTACATACAGTGCTTTAACTGAAATTCATCCAACATAACAGATGCATAATTTAAGTTTAGTTTTTGTTTGTAATCTAGTGTTTTGGATCTGTAGTCAGTGAGGCTCCTTTTGTGATGAGAAGTGTGCTCTAGGAAGTGTGTCTTCCTACATGTGCAAAACCCTCATGTAATATTTATTGATTTGGTTAGTGGATAGATATTATGGGTCACCAATCTCACCATGGTTTTTCCTCTTTGAGGTTTTCCAAATATAAATATCTATGTTATGGTGTTGATTCATGTGGTTGCATTGATATTACTTGTTATTTTCTTTTATGCATACCGGTTAATAAGTGGGTTTGTTAATAAAGATAAAATTATCTTAACCAACAGAACACTGATTCACCCCCCTCTTAGTGTTCTTGGATTCCAACAATTAGTATTAGAGCATGGTGCCTTGGAATAGGTCTAACAACTTGAGGAAGATCCTAAATTTGGAATCCATGGAGATGAGTCTACAGAAGGAACTTGAAGTAGCACTTGAAGACTATTATGCTAAAAGCTTGAAGAACTTGAAGCTGCAAGATGAGTTGAATTCTACAAAGGAATTTATTTTTACCCTGTAGGAGAGGTTATCATCTACTCAAGCTAAAAGCAAGGAACTTTTACAAAATCTAGATGATGAAGAGAAGAATTCCCTTAAGGAATTATGTCAGAAGCTGAGTTAGGAGAATGGTGTCATGAAGAATGAAATAAAAGCCATGACTATGAGGATGTCCAAGGAGATTGAAGATCGGAAGAAGAATGAAGAAAATCTTGCTATGTCTATAAAAGACAGATCTGAGGAATGCATTAGGTTGGCGCATGAGAATGATGTGTTGAGAACTGATTTGGTACAATCACAGAACAATGAGAAAGAGTTGGAAAGAATGATGACAATCCTAAGAAGTGATATGGATGTTGAAAATGAATACAAAGAAAAGTTCAAGGTTAATTCTGCAAAGCTTGATGAATTATTAAAGGATCAAAGACACACTAGAGACACTAGAGGTCTTGGACTTGAGCATGGAGAAAGCTCTGGTACTACAAATCAAGATGAAACATCCAGTTAGAAGGTCAACTGAAATCAAAAGTCACCAGTAAGATAACCTAATGCACATAAATTTAATGGTAGATGCTTTGTTTGCAATAAGTTTGATCATAGAGAAAGTCAATGCAGAAATCGCGAAAATCCAAATAATAATACAGTTCCTGGTTAGTGTTCAAATTATAAAAAGTATGGTCATAGGACAGACGATTGTAGAATGAATGTGAGATGTCATGCATGTGGAAAGTTTGGACATATGACTAATCAATGTAGCTCGAAGAATGGTCAAGGATTGAACAAGGCAATTCAAAAGAACAATGTTACTTGCTATGCATGCAACAAAATAGGACACATTGCCAAATATTATATAAGAAATAATACGCCCAAAGAGAATGACACATCCAATGAGAAAGGAAAGAAAAAGGTTGATGAGATCCAGCAAGAAAATGCTAAACAGTGGGTTAGAAAGTCTGAAGGTCAATCGGCAGAGATAAATTCTTCGTTTACTCAACCAACAGAGAAAAATTTTCTTGCACTGGCAGGAAACTTATCCGATAACTATGGCATTAGCCTTAGGGGGAGGAAAATTAATGATAGATCCTGCATTGCCCCTGGTAGAGGTCTGAAAGCTTATTTTAGATCTTGGTGAAGTTAGTCTGGAGATTCACCAGTGTTGAGATAATGGATTTTGGAATTCGGTATCATATGTAGGCATGCATTAATGTCAATGAGAAATTAGGGTTTTAGAGATTAAAAAGGAAAATTTTCTTCATTTCTAATCACACAACACTCAAAGTGACATAGAGCGAGTTTAAGGTGATCAAGGCAAATAAGAGCATTTTTCAGCGATTTCCATTATTCTCTGAGCCGATTTTTCAAAAGGTTTTCAACAGCTTAGGTTGAAAGGTATTTTGTTTGTTTTCACACTTTTTTTTTGAAATTCGAATGGCTTTTGGATCCTTTCCCACTCTGATAGATGTGGATGTTCCTATTGTGGTTGATATTAAGGATTGTCCACATCTAGAATTCAAGAAATGCCCTCAAATTTCAAAAGTTGATGACTCAATCAACATATTTTCTAGGGTTCCTGATGGAGTTCTTAATGTCAAAGATGTGAGAGCATATATTCATTGTACTCTAGAGGATCTGGGTTCATCAGAGACTAAATCAATGTACCTGTCTACTTTACTAAACAAGGATGGATTGATCAAACCAGAATTTCAAATTCTGAAGGATCAATGTTTCACTGACATTCTGGAGATGCCTGAATTCGAGGATGAGATGATTTGGTATGTGCTGAGCAGAGTCCATGGTGGGTTCATGTGGCTTGATTGGCCCTACAAAATCACCAAGGAGGTGATTCATGTTATCACTGGCTTACCCCAAGTCAGACAGACATCAGGTAAAAGGAAGATTTCGAACAATGAGGTGAACAAGCTAACTGATGCCACCTTTGACAACCGGTCAATGTGGATTACCACCGTTAGGGATAAATTTGTTCAATTTGCAAGCATGGTGATCGGATACAAGGTAAATCAATCAAACCAGTTGAACTTTATTTCTAGTTCTTATACTTTTTGTGCACACAAGATGGTTAAAGAAAATGAGAAATATGATCTTTGTCAGTGGATGTGCAATGAATTGATTTTAATTTGGGAAAGATTAAGGGTGAAAAGAAAGGTACATTCTGGTATGGAAATCTCATTGTTTGTTCAATGATTTTATTTATAAATGAGATACCGAGATCCGGTAAGAGGCAATGGACATTTGATATACTGGTAGGAAAACAGATCAAGGATGCATTAAGGAATTTGGGACTAGGCAGAGACTCCATTATGTGGGGTTATTTCAAAGCATTTCAGAAAGAAATGAAGAAGAGGAAAAGGATTCCTAAGCATATTGTTGACAAATACTCTACCGACATATGCTTCATGGTGAAAAAGGATGAAACTTTATTGGAGGCAGTGCAACCTAGAACTATCTAGGTTACTGAGATGGGCTATGAGGTTGATGCATAGATCTTGGACCTTTATGCCAAGATGCTTATATATTCCCTAGTTGATGAGAAGGAGAAAACCTTTGGAACTGCAAAGTAGAAGGAATCTGAGGTGAAGATAGGTTTTAGTAAGAAGAAAAGGGAAGGATAAATCAAGAAGGTTGGACAGGCTATCCAGAAGATGTCCTCGAAGATTAAAAAAATCATTGGTTTAGCAAAGACATCTCCTCTGTCAGTAGTTCAGGCTTCTCTGGCAGTAGGAACCGGCAAGGGTATATCTAAGAGGAAGGAACTAGAGACATTTATTGCTCCTATTGTATCTGGTTCTGATATTGAGGAAGAACCTCCAAAGATTCCAAAGATCTATATGAGGATTTAGGGGAAGACGCATGAGGAAGGGAAGCTGAAGAAAGCCAGAGTCACTCCTTCGGTAGGTTAGAAGAAAATTTTTAAGGAGAGGAAGCCAACTGAGAAAAGAAAACCGGTCAAGGAGTCTAATCCCACCCCTGATAAGAAGAAGAAATCAGATTTAGATGTAGCTCTTGAATCTAGTAAAAGTATTAAGGTTGTTGGTCCTCTTTTTGTTGTTGAACTAATTGATCAAATCACAAAGGATGGTATTTTGAGAAACATACAACATTACTATGGTGATATGGATGATAAAGAACAAAAGGAGATAAAGGAATTAGTTTTGTTATACCTAGATATATATAAGAAATATTTAATTGAGTCTGAGACTCAAATATCGATAGATTTGTATAATAAGTTAGATGATAGGAGGTTATCTACTATTGAGGAGGATAAGAATATTAAGGTTCAGGAACTGTTAATTGTTTGTGGTGCTATAACTGAGGAAGAGATGCAATAGTGTCTAGATTTTTTAAATAAAATAATTTTTCAGAGTAGACACCGATAGGTAAGTCTTATGGTCGGAAGAGTAAATGAAATTATAAAGGAAACTCATGAGGCTTCAGTTAAATTCTTTGTGGATAAAATAGGTTTCTTTACATCACTGGATACTCCTCCTAACTCTTAAATTCCAGACATATCGGTTGATGCTAAAGATAAAGGTATACTAGGTGGAGATCCATCGATTTTGGAACACAAAATAACTAAGGACATTCCTTCAGCAATAACACATGTACTGAATGTTGAGATTAATAAACTGGTAGAAAATGTACCTCTAGTAATTGATGTATATACAATTGAAGTTCATGGTGTTGAGGCAACAGAAATAATGGCACCAAGTGGCAAAGTCATCAATGCTGAGGAGAAATTAACAGATGCAATAAAATAGAAGGCAAAGGAGATAGGTCAGGTTGATCAAACCGAGGTCAGGGTACCGACACCTTCACCGATTATTGGTCCCTCATTATTGGCACTTGACTCATTCAGTCAAGAATATTTTTGTCATTTTGAGAATAAGAACATTGAGCAGCTGAGCAGTTTTCAATTGATGTTTGATGCAACTCAGAAATTGAAGAAGGAAGCTTAAAGGACAAGTAGGTTATTGAGCAGGCTATTCCAATTTTGCATCAGCTTGCACTGGAATGCAAGATAGATCAGGTTGCTAGTCCATCTGATAAGTTGAAAGGTTTGACTGATCACATTGCAAAAGAGTATAAAACTCTTCAACAAGTCTCAAACCGGCAGTTGGTGGAAAGGTATAATGTAGCTAGGAAGGTAATATGTGATAATATGATCACATCCGACAAAGCTAAGCTGACAAAAGAGATTTCAAGGATTGATGAAGCTCACAATCAATGCAATCATATATAGCAGTCTTGTACTAACACAACAAAACTAACAGTAGACCTGGAGAATAAAGTTAAGGAGGATAAGGAGAACTTGGAACAGCTTGTAGTCAGTTTTGATGGTGTTGGCACCTTCAAATTTTTTTAAAAATTTAGAGGCTGCCATATAATGTTTGCTAAGGTATGAAAAAGTACAACACTGAAAAGCAATTAGAGAAGGCCATATTTCTAGCTAATAAGTTGGGAGCCAGTAAACTTCATGAGAAATCACTTGGAGAATGTATTGGACACATTTCATTAAGTCCATATATCCATCTCCAAGCTCTCATAATCAGTTTTAACATGTTTTTGATGCACCTACTTTTAGGAGTTTGCACAAATATGCATGGTTCACATTTCTAGGAAAGCCTGAGTAGCGTAATTTGGAGGCTTATAACATGCACCACGTTAATCATCATGAGGAGATTCTTTTCCCTTTGAATTCCCTACAAAAGTATGTATTACCGTACTTATTTTCAGACTCCTATGATTTCATTTGACCTGTTTTCTAAAGCTAAATCATTGGCAATTTGTTGTTTTTTGTAAATCAGACAGTGTCAAACAACAGTTCAGTACCCTTTTTGTTGGAATTTTTTATGTTTATGTTGTGATTGTCATTGATGGACACACACTTGCATTGAGATCCTCTTTATCTGTATGAGTTAGAGCACAACCGGTATTTGTTCCAACCGGTATGTTGTATTATAGTCCTTAGACTATTGATGTTTTGCAGAATGTGTTTCCCGGTCTGAAGCGGCATGTTGATCCCAAGCGGTTCATAGATCCCAAGTGGTACGAGGGATTAAAGTGGCATAACATATTTTTACCAGTCTTAGTTTTTGTCGAACCAGAAATCGGCATTTTATATGAACCAGTAATACTCTGTGATAAGCTACCAACCGACATTTTATGATGAGTTACCATGCACCGATTGTTTGACGGTGCCAACACATTAATGGTGATTTTTGTGTCATGGTGCCAAGTATGTCCAGCTTCATTGAACCTAGGTAATTGTTATGTAATCCTATTGGACAGACATGAAATCAGATTTCTTTATAAGGACATCATGTCTAGGGTTTTAGGTTGTTGATGTGGATATAGCGAAAGTTTATGTTGTTGCTAGGGTTTAAGGTGATTGAGGAGTTGGAGAGAATATGAATGTGTAGAAGACTGGAGTAATGCTAGAGTGCATAAGGAATGAACTACCAAGGATCTAACAAAGCAGTCGGTGCTACTAGCTAGATCAAACACTTGTTGATTACTCACATCTTTGACAAGTCTGTAGCCCTTAACCAAGTAGGCCCAAAAGAAAATTTTGTAAATACTCTAACAAGGTGGTTCACATCTATGGATCTAAAATCCTCTAGCAAGGTAGTCCTTAATCGGACTTATCACCTAATAGAGATTGAGATTCCTAACAGGATCTGTTCTGGTAAAGAACATTGTAAGACCTTAACTGGTCTAGCCTTAACCGGTCTGGTTCCTATTCTGCAGATAGTTACTTGTGAGTTCTATCTCACCATGGTTTTTCCCATTTGGGTTTCCATGTCAAAATATCTTGTGTTATGGTGTTTGTGCTTCTGTGGTTGAATGCATTATTAGCTATTTGGTTTGCATGTTTGTTAACTAGTTTGTCTATTAAACTGTTTTACTGGTTTACTGTTAGTCTTGCAAAGTGTTTAAGTGCAAAGATTTTTGGCATACTAATTCACCTCCCCCCCCTCTTAGTATTCATCAATTGGTATCAGAGCCAACCGTTCTATAAGTTTAACCACTTGGAAAGAGATATGGGGGAATACACTTTGAGGGAACTTACCCACTGGCTCACTCAGTCTGAGAAAGCCTATGATGATCTTATGGTCAAATACAAGGCATCTCAAGCAAAAAGAAGAGAACATGCAGAAAAGTTGATGGAGCTATCTGAAAATAGTTCTTCAGATGAAGTAGACATGGAAGACCTAATTGCAGAAGTAAATAAGTTGAATGAATCAAACTCCAACCTAAGAAAGGAGTTGGAAGGACTAACTATCTGGATGTGTCAAGAGCTTGAGAACTGGAGGAAAGATGAAGATTTGGTGAGAGAAAGAGATGATGAGATGTCCAAGCTAAAACAAGAGATCAGTGCCCTAACTGCTCAACTCCATGCAAGCAAAGTGGAAAAGGAAGACATGCAAGAAGAACTAAACATTGCCATCTCTGAGAATGAAAACCTGTTGGAAACAAATGCTGCTATTTCCAAAGAACTCTCTGAGTCAAAGGAAATACTTGCGAAGTTCAACAAGAGCACTGTCAAGCTAGAGCAAAAGCTTGAATCTGCCAAACTGGTCAAGAATACCAATGGACTTGCTTATTCCAGTCATGAGGAAGGTGAGACCTCTGGTACAAATGCTGGAACATCAAAGAAACAACTGGCATCAAAGGATAAAGGTAAGCAAAAGTTTAAACCTGTTTGCTTTAACTGTCTTAAAGAAGGACATACTGCAAATGTGTGTAGGAGTAAGGCCTACAACAATTTTCCTTATTTCCTAAATGATAAGCCTAGATCCTATAGATTTGATGGTAACTATTATGCATGCAACAAGTATGGGCATAGAGCATCTGAATGCAGGTTTGCTATGAATAACACTGGAAGATATCCTCAGAGAACCCAAGGAGTTGGTCCTGAACCTTATGTGAACCAGAATCACAACCGGTTTAATGCCTTAATCATCAGCAAAGAAGCGATGGCTATCAAGCGGCAACTAGATGGAGAACAAACTATATGGTATGTCATGGTCATGGTCACACTACTGCAACATGCAAAAGGAAGAACGGAAACATGAACAATGGACCTTGGAGAGCACCTGGATTGGTTTGTTATCACTGCAACAAACTGGGTCACATTGCCAGATTTTGTAGGTCAAGAAAGGACATATCTGATGATATACCGGTCACTTCGGAAGGAAACATTGATGTTGACACTGTTCAAGCGGACATGAACAAAACTTGGAAGAAGAAACCAACGGTGTTACAAGAGGAACTGGTTTCTGCACCAAGTGTGGAAATCACGAAACCGACAAACTAAGCTTCAGAAAAGCTTAGGGGGAGCAAACGGCGAAATATTTCGAACCCCCAGTTTACACCAATAAAAGACCTTAATCAGTATGTGATACCTGTCATTTGGCAGAAGACCAGAAACGGTAAAAAAAAAAGGCAAATTAGGGTTTACGCCCTAATGGAGGAGCATTAATGATGGTAGGTGAGGAATATGTTTAAAAGCACTTTTCAAATCATTTCTCACTATCAGTTTTCGAGCGAAGAAAATTTTTTCAAAGAGAAGAGCCATGAAAAGGTGATTTGAGCAAAGATTTTGAGAAATTGACAAACCATGAAGGAGATTCAAATTCAAACTGGAAATGGTCAAGTGGAGAACACAAAGCGGTGATTCAGCAACCAATGGAGTGTGAAGTGAAGGAGAATCGGCAAGCCCTAATTTCACGTATTTTAAAAGGTATTTCTTGAGTTCTTAAGATTTCTATCATGGCTTCCGCATCTCATACTAGTTCTAGTGTATCTATCGAGTCTACAAGTTTTATTCAACGAAAGTCCAAGTATAATGCCCTATCACAAGTTCCAGCTGGTGTGATAGTAGAAGAGGGAATTTCTGACTACATAGATTGCAAGATTGAAGACCTAGGGTCTCTAGCTATCCACACCCAGTTAGGTTTATTTTGTGGAAAGGATAAGAAGATCAAACCGAAGTACAATATTTTGGAGAAGAAAAAGCTCCACAATGTTGTTTACTTCCTGGAGGATTTCACAAAGGATCATATAAGGATCATTCTGAGCAGAGTGCATGGTGATAAGATGTACCTGGAGAGAACACATGATATCACGCCACAGGAAATTCATGCAGTCACTAGATTCTACAACACATTGGAAGTGCCAACCCTAAGGACGGTAAGCAAAACTGAAATGTCCAAGCTCACCAGTTCAGTGAGCGACTCACAAGGCATGATAGTCAATTCTATCAAGGATGATCTGGTGATTGGATACCGAACATTCTCAGCTAG
Source organism: Cryptomeria japonica (assembly GCF_030272615.1). Lineage (NCBI taxonomy): Eukaryota > Viridiplantae > Streptophyta > Pinopsida > Cupressales > Cupressaceae > Cryptomeria > Cryptomeria japonica. Next base: position 268,588,546 of record NC_081408.1, read on the forward strand.
CAGAATTAACTCTGTGTCTACTGTAGCAGTAAATACCGCTTACCGGATGATAAAGGAGGATGCATCTTTTGATCTGTGCACCGGTATGCAGAGACAACTCCTGTTGAATCTGAAGTCGATCAAACAGGATAATGCACTAAGGTTCAAGTTTGGACAACTACTAGTTGGGTTGTTCTTCTATTTCCAAGGCTACTTTCTAGGAGTAGGAGATGTCCAGTGGTCTGCTAACCAACCGGTGACCAAGCAAATCAAGGAAAGCATTGAAGTAATTGGAACCGATTACCCTGATATTCTAAACAAGTATTTTGATGAGTTCAAATGGAAAATATGCTAAAGAATGAAGATATCAGGTGACATCGTCAAGAAATATGAAGACGATATCTGCTTCACCATCCAAGTAGATAAATGCATAATGGAGGTTGTTGAGCCTAGACAGGAAGAAGTGGAGCCAATGGGCTATGAGGTGATGTATGATATGCTGGAAGGGTATGCCTCTACCCTTATTTCCTCACCACTTGATCCTAAGGCAAAGAGAACCGGCACCTACCTATAGAGGATAACACCGGTTGAGGAACCACTAGCAAAGAAAGAAAAAGAACCAGCAGTGAAGAAAGCAAAGGCAGTGCCTGCAGCATCAACACTGGTTACTACTGCAACTCCAAAAGTGACCAAGCGGTCACCAGCCAAGAAGAAACCAGAAGTAGCACCGGCTAAAGTGTTCGAGAGAAAGAGGAAGACAATGAATACCTCTCCAGACTCTGAAGAAACTATGTCTGAGGAAAAGCCAAAGAAAATACGTCAAGGAAAGAGGAAGACGAAGAATGAACCGACATCATCTGCACTGGTAAATATAGATATCTCTTCCTATAACCTTTGACACATTGTCAAAGAACAATAAATAATATTAGGAGAAAAGTGCTACATGACTTAATTGAGTGTTTTGATAACTTTATTGATGATGAAAAGGAAGCAGTCGAAAAGGAAATAATTTAGTATTTATGTGTTAATGACCAGTCGCCCTTAGAGATTAAACCTCAAACACTGGATTCTTTATATATGTCATTAGATAATAGATGGCACATTGCCATAGAAAAGGAACGGGAAATTAGGGAGAAAGCTTTTGCACAGTACTTTCCCGACCTGTCAAATTCTGAATTGTTTGATGTTATTGACCAAAATAAAGGACTCTTCTTCACTAGAAGAAGAAGACTCTGGCTATTAGAAGGTAGAGTTGATGATGTCGAAAAAGACACTCATCTGTATATGAGAACACTGTCTAGACTCACAAAGTGTGTCTAGCCAACTGACAAGCTGAAAAAGAACCGATTATATCCAAACCAGACGAAGTATTTGATGATGAAGAAAATCCAGTTGTTGAACCGATCGACACCATTGATGTCGATGCTCTAGACGTAGAGGATGTTACTCAGGAAACACCATCTGAGGCAACAGGATAGGAGCAATAGGCTAAACAGGTTGATAAGCAAGCTGAGGATAGACAAGAAGCAGCAAAGGAAGAGGTTGTGTAGAGGAAAAAGGATGAAGAAGAGAAACGGAAAAAGGATGAAGAAGAGAAGCGGAAAAAGGAAGAAGAAGAGAAAAAGAAGAAAGATGAAGAGGAGAAGAAGAAAAAGGATGAAGAAGAGAAGTGGAAAAAAGAAGAAGAAGAGAAAAAGAAGAAAGATGAAGAGGAGAAGAAGAAGAAGGATGAAGAAGAGAAAAAGAAGCAAGAAGAAGAAGGAAGAGGAAGATAAGGAATAGGAGAAAAAGAAGGAAGCGGAGAGGAAGAAGAAGGAAGAGGAAGATAAGGAACAGGATAAGAAGAAGGAAGCAGAAAAGAAAAAGGTTGAGGAGGACAAGGAAGCGGAGAAGAGGAGAGAAGCGGAGAAGAAGAAAGTGGAAGAGGACAAGGCAGGAGAAGCGAAGAAGAGCACCCAGATGGAGACTCCGAAGGCAACCGGGAGTCAAGCTAAACCAGCTGATCTCACCATTCCTATCGATCTCCAGTCTGCAAGTGAAACAGAGCTAATGTAGAGCATCAACGATGCTCAAGAGTGCCTTGAAATCATTCAAAGGAAGAAGGAATGGGATGTAATTCAAGCTGTTGTGGAAACTCTTGCTGGTTTGATACCCAGTACAAATCTTCCCAACACCGATTCATCACTAGCTAAACTCAAGCTCCTATGCACAGTAGTGGATGATTAGGTGCAGAGCCTAGAAGAGGCAGTAGAGGCAAATGTGAAGAAGGAGCATCAAAAAGCTCTTAATATAGCTCTAGTGAAGAATTTGAATGAGCTTCGATCTGAACTAAAGAAAGAACAAAAGGATATAAGGGATGCTCTAGATGAGGGGAATCTGCTACTTAGCAAGATTTGCCAACCCCATCTGTTCTATGATGATGTGCTAGCTCAGAAGAAAAAGCTTCAAATGGACTTGCAGTCCTACATGAGCACATTCAATCCACCTTATGATTCCTTTACAACTTATGGGCAAACCGTTCACCGATTTCACATCCAATCAGCAAAAATGGAGCAAGAGATCAGCACTCAGTCTAGAGATTTGCAAGAGCTACAACTGGTTCTACTCCCATGATTGCAAATTCTTCAGAAGTGCTATCTGAACCTGGATGTCTTAACAGTTACACAGGAGATGAGCACAATTGATGCCATGGAAGAACAGGTCTCCCAGATGCAGAAAGAGCAAGAAGTAGCCACCTCCCTACTTGAGTCCTGGTCTTTGTCAATGAAACAATTCTTGTAGGACTTTAAATCTATTTTTGACAAGTATCATTCCTTATTGTCATAAAGTTTTATTATTTTAATATCAAATGAAAACAGGATTGTTCAGCTATACTTTGTCATTGTTGGCAAAGGGGGAGAATAATTCTATTTGGGAGAAGAATCTGGCAATCAAAATTTTGATTTGATTATATGCTCTGAATATATCAATGTTTATGCTCTATATGTAAAATTGTTATACATTGTATTGTCAAAGGGATAGTGAATATGCTTAGGGGGAGCAATTTTGCAAATGGCATGATTTTGTTGTAAAACACTTAGATGTCAAAATTTTATTTTCCTAAGTGTTGCCATCAATGCCAAAGGGAGAGATTGTTGGCAGTTTTTACGTTTATGTTGTGATTGTCATTGATGGACACACACTTGCATTGAGATCCCCTTTATCTGTATGAGTTAGAGCACAACCGGTATTTGTTCCAACCAATATGTTGTATTATAGTCCTTAAACTATTGATGTTTTGCAGAATGTGTTTCCTGATCGGAAGCAACATGTTGACCCCAAGCGGTTCATAGATCCCAAGTGGTACGAGGGATTAAAGCGGCATAACATATTTTTACCAGTCTTCATTTTTGTCGAACTGACAACCGGCATTTTGTATGAACCAATAATACTCTGTGATGAGTTACCAACCGGCATTTTGTGATGAGTTACCATCCACCGATTGTTTGACGGTGCCGACACATTAACGGTGCTTTTTGTGTCATGGTACCAAGTATGTCCAGGTTCATTGAACCTAGGTAATTGTTATGTAATCCTATTGGACCGACATGAAATCATATTCCTTTATAAGGATATCATGTCTAGGGTTTTAAGTTGTTGATGTGGATATAGTGAAAGTTTATGTTGTTGCTAGGGTTTAAGGTGATTGAGGAGTTGGAGAGAATATGAATGTGTAGAAGATTGAAGTAATGTTGGAGTGCATTAGGAACAAGCTACCAAGGATCAACCAAGCAGTCTATGCTACTAGCTAGATCAAACACTTGTTGATTACTCACATCTTTGACAAGTCTGTAGCCCTTAACCGGGTAGGCTTAAAAGCCTTTTGTAAATCCTCTAACAAGGTGGTTCACATCTGTGGATCTAAAATCCTCTAGCAAGGTAATCCTTAATCGAACTTATCTCCTAACAGAGATTGAGATTCCTAATAGGATCTATTCTGGTAAAGAACATTGTAAGACCTTAACCGGTCTGGTTCCTATTCTGCAAATAGTTACTTGTGAGTTCCATCTCACCATGGTTTTTCCCATTTGGGTTTCCACGTCAAAATATATTGTGTTATGGTGTTTGTTCTTCTGTGGGTGAATGCATTATTAGCTTTTGGTTTGCATGTTTGTTAACCAGTTTGTCTGTTAAACTGTTCTACCGGTTTACTATTAGTCTTGCAAAGTGTTTAAGTGCAAAGATTTTTTGCATACTAATTCACCACCCCTCTTAGTATTCATCACTTTTTACAATTTTGTATTTCACACCAAGTTGACCTACAATCAAAATTGGTAGTGTACCATGAATCTCTATAGATTTGTCTACCATCTACCCAATTTGTAGCCCCCCAACTCTTCGTTTGGTCAGTTTTCAAGGCTTGTTCCATATGGACGTTTCCAGTGTTTCAGAAATAACATGTAAATGGGTCACTTTGAGAATTAATATCTTTCACCCGGATGATTATTTTCTCAAACCAATTTGTTCATGAGATTCCTTGTAGTGAAATGAGTATGTGTGCCAGTTTCCATCTCTTTATGATTTCATCTTATATGTTTTCTAATTTGTTTTGAAACTAGGTTTGAAAAGGTTTCTGGCAGTTTTCAGTGCAGAAACAACTAAGTAGTGAACTTTGATGATTAATATCTTGCATCTCAGGAATCATCAAGAAAAATGATTTTGCAGCATGATTAACAGTATATCAGACTATGTTCCTATTATATGGCATGTTCTCAAGTGGCCATTTGGTTACTCATTGCGGCATTACGCGAGGAGATTTTTTTCCCTAATTTGTGAGCATGATAGAGCATTAGGGTTTTGTAGAATGTGCAAATATGGAGGCATAGAATGTATGTGTGAGTTGTTTGAAAATGTTTGAGCAAAGTATTTAGTATATTTTAACACCACGTTCCATGATATGTTTGTGTTGTTTTGGGAGCCCATGGATCGGGAGACTGGAGGTTTTTTCAGCAGGATATGGATACCCATCAAAGCGTCTAATATGGAGAAAATGTGGCAATTGCCATAATTATATTTTGTAGAAATATTGGTCAAAATAGAGGCAGTGATAAATATGAAGTTGAGCATCGACATATGTAAAATGATGAAAGTTTAGGCAACACATATTAGCTTGGAGTCACACCCCAAAGAAAACATAGCTCCATAAAAATGCCAAATGTGGAAGCACAAAACAAGGCATGGTCACCGTTTGCAGTGATGCCTTAAGGAAATAATTGCAGAGAATCCACATAATGTTTTTGTTGTGAATGCATTAGAAATTTCAAGTGAATGAAATTGTAGGTGTATAATCAAGTCCCATGAATTTTCCCAGATCTCCACGTCTATGCCACTAGGGGTAAATCTGGGAATACTTTGTGTACATCCACCAAAACATTAAGAAATTCTATCAAATATTATAGTTTGATATTTTCTGCCAAATGACATATGCAAAAAATGGATAAGAGATAAAAGGCTTGTGAAGTATCTACATAAAATTTAAAGTGAAAGGGACATTTTAAGTTACCAGTGTAAGTGAGTGAATTATTTTGGCTAAGTTGGAAATAGAATAAATATTTTCACTCACTGGTGAAAGTTATTCATAGGAATGAATAAAGTGTACAAAGAGGGGTCAGTTGCTAGTAAAAGATGAATAGAGTGAAAATATTTTGTTAAAGGATGTACATGTGGGGGGATATGCACAAAAGTGAAATAATTTAATTATGAGGAAAACATGAGTTTCACTTTGCATAGAAAAAGCATTTTCACTAAAATATAAAAGGAATAAACTTGGAGGTGTTTTTACTTTGAGGTAAAAATGAAGACAAGAGGGCATATAATGATAGTGGGGTAAAACAATTTACCCAAGGAAGGCAAAGTAATTTTACACGAGTAAATGTGAAATGCAAGAATGAATTGAATTTCTTTATATCAAAGTGAAAGAATTGTAAAAAAAAATTCCTGTAAGTGAAATGCACTCACTCAAAAGTGGAAGTGGCTTAGCAAGAAATATTGTGAAGATAGAATAGACACGAAACTTCTTACCTGAAAAAATATTATTTTATGTCACATAGAAATGATAATGTTTTATTTGTTGAACATAGAGTACCACTGAGAGGGGGGTAAATCAGTGGTTCCTAAATTTTTGACTTTCAAAGGAACTTCAGAATACCAGTTAACCACTTAAGAACTAAACAATCAAACCAGTAAAGCAAGAAGGAAATCCAAAGAGATCAATCACACAAACGTAACTCGCAACACTAGATGTACAAGGAATACCCAATGTGGGAAAAACCTCGGTGAGAAAAGTTGTTGGAGACTACTTCTCCAATCCAGCCTCACAAGTAAAAGATTGAATTACAAAGTTTAGGGCACCAACCCAAGGATCACCAACCCCTAACTTTAGGGCACCAAACCAAGGAGCACCAACCCCTCCACCAAGCTCTAACTTGGTGGTGTGTATTGAAATACAACTTGAATACAGTAAAGGCTTCTTGTTGCAAATGAATTCTACAACTCTTGATTGAATATCCTACTACTGGTTGACAGTCTTTTCTCCTCCACTGAATCTCACACTACCGGTTGTGAGATTACTTTCTCTGATTCTCAGCCTCTGTTATCTATCACTCTCTCTCTCTTTGTATCTCAACACATTGTGTTACACTTGGATGTTGCCTACTCTACCACACCTTGCCAGTTTAGCTTAGCTGTGAAACTACAGTTATACCGATACTCAATCACTACCGGTAGAACCCTCTCACCGGTATGCTTGCTCACTTACTCTACAACTCTCTTAGAATAATTTCTAAGGATAGCAATTCATATCTTTCACTCAATCTCTCTTTTCTCTTCCTCTTCTCTGTAGCATCAACTTGCTTTGTCTCAAGCTCACCTCTTTATCTCGTGGTTTCCAGCCAAAAAGCAATTCAAATTCGAAGCGGTTAGGGTTTCCTTTTCCCGACACAATTTGCATGAGATCTGATCCAGTCTGTCATGGATCAATCTCCTATACTCAAGGGATGCATCTATACATTTTTTTCATTACCCAATGCATACTTGCTAAGGATAGCAATCACGTACAAGATTTCCTACATTGAAATCTATTGACTCATAGAACACTTAGTTGTTTCCTTTCTGAGATCTTCTTGTGAATGGAATTCCTTTGCATTGATCCAGGTGCCAACTACTCCTTGATCTTCCTCTATCATTCTTTCTTCTTTGAGCCACATTAGTCAATTACAATCTCATGATTTGCAGTTGTTTCATTTATATCGGCTGATAATTTCACCAACCGTGTCGATGGAGGCTTCATCGACCACAACATATTTTCCACCTAGCCTCCACATGGCATTACCATGGTCAAACACTCTACTCACTAACACAAAGTCAGTTCAAACTTGAACATTCACCAAACTCAAACCGGTACACGCTTTTATCGGTAAGGCCTTCTTCTTTTGCTAACCGACAGTGCATACTGTACCGGTAACACATCTTCTCCTCCGGTGGTTTGTCATAACTTTAACATTTTGCCTCTTCAACATAAACAGGCAGCCAACCTTCAAACCAGTTTATGCCTTACCGGTAGGCCTTCATTTTGTTTGCTCAATCTCATGTGAATATCCATCATGTCGGTTGACATCAATGACAACTTAATGCACAAATGCCAATATTATTTTCTTTCAAAATGTGGAAATAATTTTCATCAAATGTGAAAAGTGTATTCATCGGGAAACAAGAGCACTCAATAGGGGGAATATTTTTAGTTGGAAGATATTTTGAAAAGTGTAGGTCAAGGCAATGAGGGAATATTCTTCAGTTGCTTAGAGAAGAGAGATAGGACACATGGCATTAATAGGGAAAATTGAAGAAGATATGTGGCAAAGCAGGAGCAAATCTATAGTCTTCTTCTCTTCTATTTATTCTTCTTTCTTCTCTGTTGTAAAGGTTCTGAAAATTTTCTCTTGTATAGGGTGTGTAGGTAGTTCTTGTATAGAGGTTTTAGATCCATGTAGTAGACTGGTTATTTTGAGCAGCATGTAATGCATTTTGCAGAGCAAATTTTATATTGAGTCCAGTGTTCAAGTTTTTTGCAGGCATTTGAAGAATGGAATGTAAACTGTTATGTGGCAGAAGTAGTATTTGAAATAAATGAAAATATGGTTTAGATCTAGCTTCACTCTATTGTATGATTCTATTAGTTTTTGAGTAAAATCAACCAAGGGTTTATTTTATTCAGTGCATTGTTATGATGTATGTGGTTTTTTGTTTATGCTTTGGCCCAAGGGGTCATTTAAATTTCTTAAATAGAGTTGCAGAATGATAGGGCTTATGCAAGGATTTAGGTAAGTAGTTCTAGATGTGAATCATTGATGAGATACACTATAAGGCAATGTTATCCTAGATCTAAGAGCTACTGGATAGAATCTTGTCATATGTCATTTTATGTTTTTCATAGTTTCAAGTCGTCCAATGGAATGAGGCACTGATCACAACTAGCAATTGTGTTTACAGTCAATGTTGTTGTAACAGTCATTAGCTCTTGCTACAAGCTTTGTTTGAATCAGAATATCTTTTATTTTATGTATGTGTGTTTATGAGCTGAAATGCCTCATGGCAACTACAACATTTCCAGGTATTTTGATTTTCATGAATCAAATGTATATCTATGAAAGTCATTTGTAGAAAAGGTTTCCCTACCCAATGTTGTTGCACTAAGTAAAAGGTAAAGTGTTAGTTTTTAGATTTGCATACTTCTTAGTCTCATCTTTCAGTTATATGCTTATATTAGAGGAAGTGTGCAATCTTTGTAATAGGTTTATTCAGAAGTCTTAAGTCTGATATTTCAGTCTTATGTATATTCTTCTTTTACTTAAGACTTTGTTGAAAAAGACAGTCAAGAAATGTATAATTGTGAAGTATGAATGAGAAGCTTGTAAAGACAAGCAAGATGTATGGTCATAATGTTGTCCCTTGTGTAATGAGTGATAATCAAATTGAGGGAGGTCAGCCTAGAAGGGTTTTCATCCCTAAACAGTATAGACCTATAAATTTTATCAACATTGAAGGGTACCCACATCCCTTCCCCGTTGAGATTAAGGTGTTAGCATTTCACAAAGGGAGATTGTTGGCATTCCAGTAAGTTTGATGGTATGAGGATATTGAGAAGGTTGTTGAAGATTGTGGATATAACTGAGAAAGGATGATTACTGTCTTAATAATATTATTTTGTCAATGATGTCAAGCAATTGATTTTTTGATTCAATATGATGTTGCCATATCTTAATGAGTATGTTTTGATAAGTATAAAGATGTCAGTAAGTGACACAGAAAGAATGAAAATGAAGGGGAGTAATAAGTTATTCAATGGGCAACTATTACTGAGTTAGACAGTGATGAGATCTTGTTATTTTGATTGTTTTGATATCCTATATATGAGTAATCGAAGACTAAACAAGAAGGAGAAAAGATTTTGAGCTATATAATTAGTTAAGGTTTGATACTGTTCTATATTACCGAGCAAGATGCTAGTCGGTAAACCCTAAGGTCATCGCTATCGGTTAGACAAGGCAGAATATCTACCGAGTAAGGTTCAGTATATACTGAGTAACAACCGAGTAATAACAAAATGCATTGGATGGATAAAAGCATTATTAAATGAAAGATGCCAATGAGCTGGAGATGTATAGATGATTGGTATGTCATGCAAGAAGTTTGTTAAAGATCTACGACAACGAAAATATAGCAGTTAGATCTATAGCGCAAATTGAACGGTCATAAACTAGCACAAGTTCCAAGGCGAGATAAAACATTTTCAAATTGAAAGATACAATAAACCTTATCAAGTTTTAAGATCTAATGGCTAAGATTGATCATGGGAAATGTGATCAAGGAGATTAAGTGGTGAGGAAATGTTTATAAGTAAGAAATTGATGATCAACAATAGACATGGGCAAATAGAAGAACAATGATACTACAGTAGTGATCACCAAGCATAGAAGATTGAAGATCCGATTAAAGAACAGATTGAGAAGATCAGCAAGAAGCAAGATAAGTCTTATGACAAGATTATCTTGAGTACATTGAGCACATAGAATCTGGTTTAACATTTCAGATGTAAAGTTGCAGATATATCTTATACTGTTATTTATTTTGTAAGTGACAAGAAATCTCTTAACCGAATGGACCTAACAGTCTTATTTGTAAATCCTCTAGCAAGGTAAACTTTGGAATGAGTGTTTGAAATCCTTTGACAAGGTCACTTATAACAAAGTGCAAGACTCTAACAAGTCTAAGGGAAATCCCATAACTAGGTCACATCTAGCAATGTGTTTATGTAATCTGTAATAGGATTGGCTTTTAACCGAGCATACTCTAGAAGGGTATATTTCTTAGTGGGTCCGAAATCCCATAGTGGTTTTTCCCTATTTGGGTTTCCACGTTAAATCTGGTGTTAAATGTGTTAAGATGTTTTAAGTGTATCTGTTTATGAGTTTGAATAATTTATAGTAATAGTTGCATAGCAATAAAGGTTACCGAGGTTGAATCTGATAAATATATTGCAAGATGAGTTTTTAATGATTCACCCCCCCTCTCATCTTATTAACAATTGGTATCAGAGCTTTGGACTCCAGAAGAAAAGTTTAAAGGTACTTGAGGAAAGATCTGAAGATGTATAAAAGGGATGCACCAAAGCTAAACAAGTCTAGTTTCTCCATATGGCAGAAAAGGATGAAGCTGCACTTATCAGGAATTGGAGAATATGCAATATATTATCTGGAGAATGATTACAGTGCACCTAGCACCTACCCGATGACAATGGAAGAGATAAAGGAAAAGCAAGAGCATATTCAAGCAATGATTGAGATAACATCACCATTAACCGACTCAGAGTTTAATGATCTAGAAGGCTACACTGATGCCAAAGCAATGTGGAACAAGCTTATATCTATGTAAGGTGGTGATGAACATGTTCAGAGAGAAAAAGTAGACAGTCTAAGAGGTCAACTTGAATCCATGAGAATGAATGAAGGTGATAATATAACCCAATATAGTACAAGGTTAAAGGAAACTGTGAATCAAATCAAAGGAGCAGGAGGAACTATTGAAGAAAAGGATGTAACAAGTAATTTGCTCAGAACACTTCTACCTGCTTATGCCATTCAAGTCTCTGCAATCAATGAATTAAGGTTTGTACCAAACATGTCAGTCTCTTTGGATGCTACTATCGATAAGCTACATGCATTTGAGTTAAGTAATTTTGATAACAGTGGGTCTTCGATAAATAAAGTCAAACCTGCATTTAGTTCTTTTCATCTTGGTGAATCTGATGATTACAATGATAGAATGTACAAGTATACTAAAGGAAATCATAGTGTAGCAAGTGAGAGATTTCACAAAAACATGGAAGAGGTACACAAACTATATGAGGGAATCAAAAAGCAAGAAGATTTTGAAGCATTATTAGCAAGAAGGTTACCAAGAGGCAAAGGTAAGTATAAAGGAAAGTTACCTTTAAAATGATTTAACTGTGATAGAATGGGACATGTGGCTTCTAACTGTCCTGACAAAGAATCTAGTGAAAAAAGAGAATACCGAGATGACAGACAGAAAGATAATCAATATAGAGGACACTAAGACTTCAGAAGGAGAGATAGAAAGACATGTCTAGTAGCTGATGAGGAATCCAACAATGACAAATCTGATGAGACTGAGACAGACGAAGTTGTATATGTGGCTATCAAAGATGGATTAGATGAAGAAAGGTATGAGGAAAAAGCCTTAATATCTCATTTAAATAAAAATGATTCTTGGATCATAGATAGTGGATGCTCACATCACATGACAGGTGATAAACACAAGTTTGTTAAATTAGAAGACTATGATGGAGGTTATGTAAGATTTGGTAATGATGCACCATGTCTGGTGAAAGGTAAACGTTCTATCACACTTCTTCACAATGCTAAATGTGATGATGTATACTGGGTTGAAGGTTTGAAATACAATTTGTTGAGTGTAGCATAGCTAAACAATACAGGATACCGAATAGAATTTCAGAAAGGAAGTGTCAAAGTTCATGACAAACATGGAAAGTTGGCTGCTACTGGGACACAAACAAAAGGTAATACATTTCATCTTGACTCAACTCGGAACAATTGTCTGTATGCTAAAATAGAAGATAGTTGGTTATGGCATAAAAGGTTTTGTCATGTAAATTTTGATAACCTGATCAAAATAAGTAAGAAGCACCGAGTAAGAGGTTTACGGAGCATGGAAAAACCTAAGAAAGCAATAAGCCGAGGATGCCAGATGGGTAAGATGACAAAGTCAAGTTTTACAAGTAAGTCCTACACTTCTAAAGGAATTTTAGATCTTGTGCACACTGATCTTTGTGGTCCTATGAAAGTTCAAAGTTATTATGGAGATAAATACTTCATATTATTTATGGATGATTACTCAAGGATGATGTCAGTTATGTTTTTAAAAGAGAAATCAGAAGCCTTTCAAATGTTCAAACTGTACAAGGCTAGAGTTGAAAAAGAAACAGGAAGACAGTTGAAATGTCTAAGATCTGACAGAGGAGGAGAATTCATTTCTAATGAATTTAATCTATTTTACAATGATCATGGTATAAAGAGACAAGTATCTGCACCGAGAACACCTCAGCAAAATGGGATAGCTAAAAGAAGAAATAGATCAATTGTAGATTGTGCCAGAACCCTGATGATAGAAAAGAGGGTACCTCAAACATTTTGGAGAGAAGCGATTAGCATTGAAGTTTACACCCTAAACTGAGTACAACTAAAGAAAGGAACTTTGAAGACACCATATGAAATCTAGTATGACAAGAAACCTAATGTATGTTACTTTAAAATATTTGGAAGTAGATGTTATGTTCACAAAGATGACAAAAATGGAAAGTTTGATCAGAAAAGCGAGGAAGGAACATTTCTTGGTTAGTCTTCTAGAAGTAAAGCATTTAAATGTCTGATCAAATCATCTAACAAAATAGTGGAAAGTGCAAATGTGAAAATCGATGAATTTGCATAAAGAAATGATGAAGGAAATTCCAAAGAACCAGAGGATTATGAAGAGTTTGTATATGTTCAACCGAGAAGTCCTACCGAGAAATTTGATAAAGAAAATGAAGGAAATACTTAGTTACTGAGTGATGAAGAAGATCATACAGAGCCTACCAAACCTATATTAGCCAAGTATGTCAGAAGAAATCATGCATCAAGTCAAATTATAGGAGATAAGGATGATCCAGTGATGACAAGGAACAAACTAAGAAAAAACACATGTCTGATATCTGAATTTGAACCAAGAATAGTAAAAAAGGCATTTAGTAATGAAGATTGGGTAGATGCTATGACAGAAGAGATTGAACAAATCAAGAAGAATGAAACATGGACACTGGTCCCAAGACCAAAAGAGAAAACTGTGATCGGTACAAAGTGGATTTTCAGAAACAAGCTAAATGAAAAAGGAGAGGTCATTCGGAATAAAGCAAGACTAGTTTGCAAAGGTTATGATCAAGAAGAAGGAATAGATTATGGTGAGACTTTTGCACCTATGGCAAGACTTGAAGGAGTGAGAACATTGTTGGCATATGCTACTTACAAAAATTTCAAGGTATATCAAATGGATGTTAAATCTACATTTTTAAATGGTATACTAGAAGACGAAGTTTATATTGAACAACCTGAAGGATTTATTGAAGACAAGAATAAAGATCACGTATGTAAGTTGAACAAAGCTTTATATGGTCTAAAGCAAGCACCTAGAGCATGGTATGAAAGACTAGACTCTTACCTAATCAAGATTGGATTTATAAGGACAACTGAAAATAGCAACATGTACATGAAGAATGATGAAGACAATGGAATACTGCTTTCAGCCATATTTGTTGATGATATTATTTTTTGTGGAAATGACTCTTTATGCAAGAACTTTGGAAATGAAATGTGCAAAGAATTTGAGATGTCCTTAATCGGTGAAATAAAGTATTTTATAGGTTTAAAAATACTACAAATAAAAAATGAGATTTTCATTACTCAATCCAAGTATATAAAGGAAATCTTGAAGAAATTTGGAATGGAGGATTCTAAACCTATAAGTACTCTTATGACTACCAATTGTAAACTATCAAAGAATGATGAATCTGCATCCATTGATGAGACACTTTACCGATCTATGATTAGAAAGTTGCAATATGTGGTTCACAGTAGGCTGGATATAGCACATGTAGTAGGTATAGTTGCAAGATTTTCTACAGATCCCAAACAAACCCATATGATAGCAATCAAGAGAATTTTTGGATACTTAAGAGGCACTGAAGACTATGGCTTAGTATATAAAAAGAGGAATGATTTTGACTTAAAAGTCTATACTTATGCTGATTGGGCAGGAAACATTGATGATAGGAAAAGCACAAGCGGTGGAGCTTTCTTTTTGGGTAACAGACTAGTAAGTTGCCTTAGCAAGAAATAAGGATGCATTTCACAGTCAACAGCTGAAGTTGAATATGTCGCTACAGAATTGAATTCTACCAATATAGCATGGATCAAACAACTGTTGGAAGGTATGATTGAGAAAGTTACCGAGCCAGTAACTATATTATGTGATAATACTAGTGCCATTAACATTTCAAAGAATCCAGTAATGCATTCTAAGACAAAGCATATCTCTATAAAGTATCATTATCTCAGAGAAGAAGTTCAAGAGAAGAAAGTTGCACTGGAATATATTAGTTCAAAGGAACAAATAGCAGACATTTTCACAAAGCCACTGCCAAGGGACACTTTTGAGTATCTCAGAAGTAAGTTAGCGGTCCTACCCCTATCTAGTACTCACTGACAGAGTTTGGTGTGCTGGTAAACATATTTGTCTTTCTTAAATACCTTTCAACATTGACTCCTGAATGCCCAAATTGAAAGACAAAAACTAGAACCAACAGTTGAGTCACTTGCAATGGTGAGTGCAAGTGCTCTCTAAATTTTGATATGAAGGTACAACTCCCTTCGTTGGATAAAAATGTATATTTTCTAAATATGCTTTTAACCGGAAAGCAATAAAGGCGGCTAACATCTGCTCATAGCCATGACACAAATGTGAATAGCAGATTTATAATGAAGTGAATGAAAACAATTAAAACATAGTTTAATTATCCACACCCAGGAAAATACCCTTTCCAATAAGTAAAAATGCTCTGGACTTTGATCGATTCTCTCTCATGCCTCAAAGAACAAGGGGGATTAGAATACCCAGACAAAGAGTTAACAGCAGATTTCTTTCCAAATACAAATTATTTCTGAAATCAAAGTTTCAGAATCAAATGCATATACACAGTTTGATGTAACAGAAAAGACAATGAAAGGAAATTACGAGAGAGACAAAGTTCATTGTAATCAAAAGAAAATATTGACAAATCCACAAATCAACAAAATCTTCTTTATTCTATCAATGCCAAAAAATGTGAGCTCACAGACTCAACACTTCTGAAAAACAAAACTGTGCAGTCTAGAAAATAATGTTGCCTCTTCCCTTTTTACAACAGAAAGAGAAAGAAAATAAAAGAACTCCCTCTCCTTTCTTTCATTACATATATATAACTGATAATTTCAGTTATCAATAACTGATTCTTGAAAAGATTATTAATTAAGCTTTTCTTTTATCTTTCATCTTTTCTTTTTTTTCTGCTTCGAATCTTTTATCTCAGAATTTTTAATAGACCCGTACTCAGAGATTAATAACTTTTGAACGGAATAACATTTGTCCAATCTCTCCAATGAGGATTTAGAAAACTAGGTTTTCTAAAACCTGTCAAAATTTCAGCCTGATCCAATTGTGCAATTAAAATTTATGCCCCCCGCACCGAGACAGATTTTTCTGTCTTAGAAAATCTGTGGTTTTGGATTACATTAAAAATTACAAACATTAGACATGCCAATGTTAATGGATTATTGAAATTGCTGAAATTTTCAACTCACACACTCTTAACTTGCATCTGATGAATCTCTGAATTCTGAATTTGAACCTCTAAAATTGAACCTCGAACTTTGAACCTTGAACTTTGAACCTTGAACCTACGAGGTTCAAGCAAATGATTCAAAAACACAAACTGCACCCACAGTATAATGCATTGATTTTTCTCTTTCCATTTTCCTGCAAATTGAACCTTGAACCTGAACCAAAAAGGTTCAATGGTTCAAGTTCAATGACCGAAAATTACAAAGCCCGAAATTTGAACTTTGAACTTTTTGAACCTGCGCGCTTGAACCTGCAGGCTTGAACCAAAAAGGTTCAATAGTTCAAGTTCAATGAACAAAAATTACAAAGCTTGCTCCAGTTAAATTTGAACTTTGAACTTGAACCCAAACTTTGAACTTTGAAAAGGTTCAAGGTTCAAGTTCAATGACAGTTGTTCTTTTGGGCTGCCATAGAAAAACTTGCATAACTTTTTATTGAGAGCTTCATTTTTTATGAAATTTCAACTGTAGAATAAATGGGCCTAGTAGAGCATAACCCAGAAATAATTTTTGCATAGGAGACATAAGACTTGAGATTTAATTGTTTGAGTATATGGGTAAGCCAAAAATAAAACAATTAAAATCTCTCAGCCGACATGGAGTTTGGCCATAAAAACTTCAAAATTAAAACATTAACAATAATTGATTTTAGCTAATTATGAGTCTTTAGGAATGAGCAAAAATATGGGGGTAACATGGTGAAAGCATCAATTCTATGAATCTATAGGATAACTATTTATGAGTTGATGCTTCTTTACACACTTTAGGAGATTGCTTAAAGTTGTGCAGGAAATAGTGATTGAAGACAAGTTGCTCTGATCGAGAGAGATGATACATTTGTATTTGCAGCAAGAAAATTACTTCACAGCGGAAGCAATCATGAATTAGTTTTACTTTTTGGCATTGTTGTCAAAGGGGGAGAAGACTAATTAGTGAAGATTAATAGGTGAAGATGGGAGAAGACTAATGACTGGGGGACAATTCAAGGATAACAATCGGAGAAGATTAACAGCAATCCGAATCCGAATCAATTGAAATAAAATCAAGTTAGGTATTGCCATTAAAAGATGGTTTTTCCATCAATGCCAAAGAGGGAGATTGTTAGCATTTCACAAAGGGAGATTGTTGGCATTCCATTAAGTTTGTTGGTATGAGGATATTGAGAAGGTTGTTGAAGATTGTGGATATAATTGAGAAAGGATGATTACTGTCTTAAATAATATTATTTTGTCATTGATGTCAAGCAATTGATTTTCTAATTCACTATGATATTGCCATATCTTTATGAGTATGTTTTGATAAGTATAAAGATGTCGGTAAGTGACACAGAAAGAATGAAAATGAAAGGCAATAATAAGTTATTTGAGTAACTATTACCGAGTTAGACAGTGATGAGATCTTGTTATTTTGATTGTTTTGATATCCTATATATGAGTATTTGAAAACTGAACAAGAAGGAGAAAAGATTTCGAGCTATAGAATTAATTAAGGTTTGATATTGTTCTATATTACCGAGCAAGATGCTAGTCGGTAAACCCTAAGGTCATCGCTATTAGTTAAAGTGTTGTTCACCAAAAGTGATAACCCAAGAACAGCTGCAATTGATCTATGAAATAGCCAAATCAATCTATGAAGAACCTCAGGGCTTGGACAACATGACAAGGATCTAAATCCTTCTACAGTTCAGGCTCTACAAAACCTAGGTGGGTATACCTTTGATGCCTAGAATTAAACCTGTTACACACCTATGATAGCATCAACATAAATAGATAGATCTCACCAGGGCTCTAAAACAAGTAGCTTATTGCAGTTGGGCTAGATCTACACATAAAACTCAACTATGCTTGAGCATGAGATAGATGAAACATTTCAAAACATAACATAAACTAAAGATATTCTGATTGGATTTTTAAATTGGTTTGAGAACCCCCTCAATTGCAAGATCAGTGCCTTATCCAAGGGCAATAGAGTCATACATCAAACTAAAAATGAACACCTTTGTTGCAAATCCAATTTATTAAGAAAGATATCCCTATATTAATGCCTGACACTAATACATTCTAAATTCAGACAAAGGATCATACATATCTAAACATTATCCTGAATCCAAAATGATTGCTCATAGAATTTAAACTCTTCCTTGAAGAGTACCTGAAAACAACCCTTACACTCCCACTTTGAGAGGACAAACCCAGACTCCCTTGAAGACTAGATTTATTGAAAATAGAGAATTCTTAAAGACAATCCAATAAACTGTGTATATGCCTTACACATACATGACCTACAACAAAAACATCTACAGCAAGAAGATACTCTATTACTGAAAGAGAAGAACTGCCTTGTACAATCTTGAAAAATACTCAGACTTGGAAGCCATGAAAACTGGAGCCACTCTCAAAGAATTTTGGAACCCTTACGACTGAGAAGAATTGGGAATAAGAAGGAGAGGGAAGAAAATCAAATCTGCAACTGAAATTTCCAAGTGTCTCCTCTCTAACTGAATTTCACTCCCGTGGAAACTTCTCTCAAAATATCCCATATATGTTAACATTAACTACCTGATCAGATTCCTCACTATGAGAGCTTTCCAGCAATATATAAAACTTCATATTTTGAGCAAAAATGAGACCTTGAGTGAATTAATCATTTGTGTGCACATCATTTAAATTTTTGAATTTTCGATATGGTCTGCACTATATAATAAACTGATTTTAATTTTGATTTTTGCCTCCCTTTTGGCCTAACGGCTTGCCACGTGGCAACCTCTGATTGGTTTGTAGGGTCTACTGGGCGCCACCTCAACTGACACCTCATCACTGCCACGTGTTTGCTTGCTTGTTGTCCACCTAGGCGCCACCTCTGCACCACATCATCACCACCGGGATGGGGCCCGCCTACAGGACCTCTAACTAGACCTGCCACATCATCACCACTGGTCTTTCGCCATTTCACAGATGGTATGTTTCGTGCATCTTCGCCTCATGAAACCACGCGCACCGTCGATCTACATGGAACTTGCTCGACCTTTAAACTTCTCATTTTCGAAGATGCTTTTCGCTGTTTCGTGGACCTTAACCGGCGAGCAACTTTCCTTCACGAAGTCGCATGAGCTGTCCGATCATCTCGAACCTGCAGGGTCTTTACCTCTTTTCGATATTTCATAGGGTTTAACAAGCGAGCTTCTTCGGCTTGCGAATCAACGCGATTCATCGGATCATCTCGAACCTGCTCACAGGTTAAGCCGACCCTTCTCTACAAAATTTACCTAGTCTACCTCGGGAAGCATGCCTATGTGGGGTCCACTTGGTCGCCGCTCAGTCACCACCTTTGTTCGCCTTGGGATCCATGCCCACGCGCATGGGATCCACCTTGGGCACCCAACAACACCATCCATCAAAAGCCCAGATGGCTTTGACATTATAGATGTGTGGGCTTTTGCTTATATATACCAAAGAGTTACCCTCCACAATGAATGTGGGATAATGCATTATACCTAGGAATGCATTTTGAAGCAATTTTTGCAACTTTAATGGCGATTTTGGACATTTGCATGAAGTTTATAATGCCTCTTTACACCACCACAGAGAGAATGCTAGCAAAGAATGGTGGGGAGTGGGCTTTACAGCAGCCAAGTGCATTTTCTTCAAGTTTTGTTATTTCCAAACATCAATGTGAGCATTTGCTTTCCTCTTGAATGGCATTTATTTGATCAAACTACAAATGCCCCCCTTTTCACCACATGAGCTGCCAATTTGCATTTGCCATTGAATTTGTTTGTGTTTTCAATGCCTTGTCTCCATTTCCACGCTAGGACTTGGTTGCTACATTTTGTATTTGCTTGAAAGTTTCAACCATTGTTGCTACTGCAACCAGAGGGAGAGCACGTAAGGGAGGAAAGGATGCCAGCAAAACATTTGTTTGAAGACCTTTTAAATGCCTCCTCCACCATCCACGTTGACATCCTCTGCATACCTTCCAGCATACCACACACAGGGAGGGGAATACTTGACAATTTGATTTCGACTCCCCTCACCATCCACCACGTGACCATTTGCTTAATGAATTTTATAGCCTTTGAAGCACTAATCATGCCACAGACAAGGGGGGATTGCTTCATTTGTTTGATTGTTTGTTGTTGCTGTTTACCACGTAGAGGGAAGACACTTGGGGTTTTCAACGCTGCCAATGTGCATTTGTTGTAGTTTTTTAATGCTTTTCAACAGCATTCTCCACGCCTCTTTCAACTCCTATACATTCTCAGCAATCATTAGACTTTCAAAACTTATTCTATTTCTGATTTGCCTGTGTGTTATTTTGAAAATGACTTTGTAATTTGATTTCACTATCTTTGTATATTGTAGCTTCTGTTTAATGGCTCTTAGGGACTATGAATTGGCTCGTGGAGATATAACACATGATCAATGGAATACAAACAATGCAAACCTAGGATTCAAAACCCTAGATAGGAATGAAATCATGACAATAGAGAGCATCCAATGCACATCATTCATGTCTTTATAGACCATAAAAAATCTATACAGCAATGATCTCCTTCATTTGAACCATATTGTTAAACCTTGATTCAAAAAACGTTGTGAAGCAACAAATCAAGTTGGGCCCCAAAGTGGGTCCGACTAAAAAAAAAATTGTTTTCATGCAAATGACCTTCGGAATGCTTCAGAAACCTTACCCATACCTCTGGAAATGATCGGCATCATTTTGGGATCATAGGACTGAATTTTGCAACCTTTAGGCGATTACACCACATTTTCGCATTTAATCGCGAAGACGTATTTTTCAAGCTAGTAAAATCACCTTTTTGGAGCTCGCCATCTGGCTGGCATGTACTCTGATATACAAGCATGAACATTGCCAAGTGGTTTCTCAAGACGAGTCCCGAGCAAAGAGATATTAATTGGCGAAAATGGCCAACTGGCTTTGTCGGCACTGCAGACCTGATGAAGTCAATGTTCTGGCAACACATGATGCCTTTCTCCAAAATACCAAACGGCCTCCGTAGACCCTCAAATTTGAACATAGGTACCTTGAAGTAAATACTAAATCTTTGAATTCTCAGTTTGACTAAAATCTTGACTGGATGTAAATGGCGTGCTCATAAAAATGGCTACTTTAACTAATATAACACTGAAAGTTGCACATCACTAAATAGGCCAAATGAAAGGTGTAGGACATGAATCCCGAGCCTTGCCCTCTAAAAATCAACCGGCTCCATTTTGCCCTCTTGCAAACTAGGCCCTTCAAACTGACTCGTTTAGGTACTTTTTTGACATGCAGAGCAAAAATTTGAATTGGGCCTCAAAACTTGACTCAATTTTAAATAGTCCCAACAGTGGCTCTGACTGGGGATGGTTGATTGCAAGATCAACACAAGAACATAGAATCTTTGGTTAAGCAGACCACCCAAAAATGAATCATTATTCTCTTCTCATCTCATTTCAAAAAAACATGGATTCCTTATTCTACCCAAACAGCAGGGTACTTTATTGAAAACCACACAACTGAAGCAAAGCAATTGTACAAAATATACAACTTATAAATGGGCTCGGGCCATCAAAACTGGAATCAATTCTTACCTCTGTCAAACACATGATTTTCATTTCCACAAACTGGAGGTAAGCTGAAATCATTGTTCTCTACCTGATCAATCACACTTCCATTTCTAATCAACTGATCACATAAAACATAATCAGCAGCATGTTCATAATCATAAAATCCTTGAAAACCAAACAAATGCTGAAAGGGTTGATCAATAGGTGACATAAGAGTGTCATACTCTTTACCATTCTTTCCCAGCTGAAATGAAAAGTGGCCTAACTTATTCTAAAAGTTGAAAACATCAGGCACATCTCCATTACTAGTTTTCTCAAATGATAAACACTCCTCCACAATGATGGCTTGCAAACTAGAGAGGAAAACTTCCTCATAACATGATTGCACTTCCACTTGTTGATCACATTTTCTATCAGCACTTTGCACACATGAAAATACATGATTGTCACTTGACAATGGTTCATTTCCCACTTGCAAATCAGGGAATTTTTTTTCAGACTTATCATGCCTTTTAACAGCAAGATCCACACAATGCATACCAAAATCTAAGTTCATATCAATGTATGAATCTACATTATCACACCTATCAAACGTGTATGCATCTTCATCTTGTCCATCACTCAAATCAAATATACGGAAAGAATCAACATGCGTATCATACTTCACACCCTCAAAAACATCATCAATTTCAAAACATGTACTGGTTGGGTGTGAGAGATTGGGCACATTTTTGGATGCATACCTCTGAAAATCAGCAGCTAGGAGCTCTGAAATTTGTTCACTACTTAGTGAACCTTCTTCATTTCCATTTTTCTTGGCTTCATCCTCTGAGCTGTAAACATTGTCCCAATCTGATAATGGTATCAAATCAACAATGCTCATGTCTCTATGCACATTTATTTCATCATTACAACAACTTACATCTGCATCATAACCTGTATCATGCTGCTCATAAAGTGCTGCTATATGTTGCAACATAGTTTCATAACTTTGATTGCAAATATTTTGTGGATTGAACTTAACAACAAGGTGATCCATATCATTGAAATCTGAAACCTCAATGGGTGCATGATTACTCGAACAATTACTTATGTTCTCACAAATTTCTTCTTGCTCTGAATACACATCTAAACTATCATGCTGAGAATAAGAAACACCTTCAGCATCATAGGAGGCATATCCACTCATGGATTCATCTCCCTCACTGTCCTCAATCTTGTGTACATTTTTAGATTTAATTGCTTCAATCTCATCTATCCATTCTTAAATGTAGGTAACACTTTCTTCTCTCAAGGTACTAGACCAATTAATTGAGTCAGGCTCAACAAGCACTAAAAATAATTCAATCAAAACAAACTCATGGGGTCTAGCATCAGCTGGAAACTCATTTAATGTAGCTATGAATCTTTTATAAAAAATACATGATGACTCTTCCTCTTTTCTTTTCCCTATTTTCTTTCTTAAAAACCAGATGAATTTCTCTCAGATCTTTTGAAGACATACTACAATCTCTTTATCAATCTCTTTCAGATTTGACAAAGGATTTTCAGATCTAGGAACTACATCTAGATCTATCAGGTTTAAAACATTTATTGAACCACTATCATAACCATGCATCTCACTGTTTTACAAATTATTTTCAAAACACTTGCAGTCACTAATTTTCAGAATTATACATACTTCTCCCATCACTTAACTGAAATTTATTTTTTTTAAACATGAAGTATGCATACTGCAAATTTCTTTTCCTTTCTATGGTGACTTTTTCACCTAATAAGGAACAAATAACTACCTCAACATTGAGGGATACCTAGAGTAAATTTGCTGCTGTTGTTGTTGCTCTGATATTTGGTAAGATCTCCCTGATATATTCTAACATTATACACTGATCTTCGTACAGAATCACCACCTCCTTCATGGAGGAAAATATCTTCAATAAATTCTTTGGGATCTACAATCATAAAACCCCAACAAGCTGCTAAATCTTTGATGCAAGTTCACCAGATATTTTAAATCTTTTACCACAATGAACACTAGTGTAGAGATCTTTCAAAGTCGCCACTCACTGCTATGAGAATTTATAAAATCATTTCTAGAACATGAATAGATCTAAACTCACACAAAGATAAAAGGACAAAAAAATTTCAACACTTGGCACACAACAATACCAGGCAAATAACTGCAGATCTGAAAATGCTTTCAGAATTACAACACTTTTATGACTCTTTCCTCAAATGGATATGGCCAAACTCATGGATTTGACTTGACAAAATTCTTACATCTCTTTCCCCAGCAGAGTCGCCACTTTTGTTGTTCACCAAAAGTGATAACCCAAGAACACCTGCAATTGATCTATGAAATAGAAAATTCAATCTATGAAGAACCTCAGGGCTTGGACAACATGACAAGGATCTAAATCCTTCTACACTTCAGGCTCTACAAAACCTAGGCGGGTATACCTTTGATGCTTAGAATTAAACCTATTAAACACCTATGACAGCATCAACATCAATAGACAGATCTCACCAGGGCTCTAAAACAAGTAGTTTATTGTAGATGTGCTAGATCTACACATAAAACTCAACTATGCTTAAGCATGAGATAGATGAAACATTTCAAAACATAACATAAAATAAAGATATTCTGATTGCATTTTTAAATTGGTTTTGAGAACCCTCCTCAATTGCAAGATCAGTGCCTTATCCAAGTGCAACAGAGTCATACATCAAACTGAAAATGAACACCTCTGTTGCAAATCCAATTTATTAAGAAAGATATCCCTGTATTAATGCCTGACACTAATACATTCTAAATTCAGACAAAGGATCATACATATCTAAACATTATCCTGAATCCAAAATGATTGCTCATAGAATTTAAACTCTTCCTTGAAGAGTACCTGAAAACAACCCTTACACTCCCACTTTGAGAGGACAAACCCAGACTCCCTTGAAGACTAGATTTATTGAAAATAGAGAATGCTTAAAGGCAATCCAATAAATTGTGTATATGCCTTACACATACATGAACTGCAACAAAAACATCTACAATGAGAAGATACTCTATTACTGAAAGAGAAGCACTGCCCTGTACAATCTTGAAAAATACTCAGACTTGGAAGCCATGAAAACTGGAGCCACTCTCACAAAATTCTGGAACCAGTACAACTGAGAAGAATTGGGAATAAGAAGGAGAGGGAAGAAAATCAAATCTGCAACTGAAATTGCCAAGTGTCTCCTCTCTAACTGAATTTCACTCCTATGGAAATTTCTCTCGAAATATCCCTTATTTGTTAAAATTAACTACCTGGTCGGATTCCTCACTCCGAGAGCTTTCCGGCAATATATAACACTTCATATTTTGATAAAAAATGAGACCTTGAGCGAATTAATCATTTATGTGTGCACATCATTTAAATTTTTGAATTTTTGATATGGTCTGCACTATATAATAAACTGATTTTAATTTTGATTTTGGCCTCCCTTTTGGCTTGACGCCTTGCCATGTGGCAACCTCTGATTGGTTCGTAGGGTCTATTGGGTGCCACCTCAACTGACACCTCATCACCGCCACATGTCTGCTTGCTTGTCATCCACCTAGGTGCCACCTCTATGCCACATCATCGCCACCAGGACAAGGCCCGCCTGGTGGACCTCTGACTGGACCTGCCACATCATTACCACTGGTCTTTCACCATTTTGTAGATGGTATGTTTCGTGCATCTTCACCTCACGAAACCACGCGCACCGTCAATCTGCTTGGAACTTGCTCGACCTTTAACCTTCTCATTTTTGGAGATGCTTTTCGCTATTTCACGGACCTTAACCGGCGAGCAACTTTCCTTCATGAAGTCGCGCGAGCCGTCCGATCATCTCGAACCTACAGGGTCTTTACCTCTTTTTGTTGTTTCGCAAGCTTTAACAAGAGAGCATCTTCGGCCTGCGAATCAACGCGCTTCATCAGATCATCTTGAACCTGCTCACTGGTTAAGCCGACCCTTCTCTGCAAAATATGCCTAGTTTGCCTCGAGAAGCGTGCCTGTGTGGGGTCCACCTGGTCGACGCTCAGTTACCACCTCTAGTCACCCTGGGATCCTTGCCCACGTGTGTGGGGTCTGCCTTGGGCGCCCAACAGCACGGTCCGTCAAAAGCCCATATGGCTTTGACATTATAGATGTGTGGGCTTTTGCTTATATATACCAAAGAGTTACCCTCCATAATGAATGTGGGATAATGCACTATACCTGGGAATGCATTTTGAAGCAGTTTCTGCAACTTTAATGGTGATTTTGGACATTTGCATGAAGTTTATAACGCCTCTTTACACCGCCACAGATAGGATGCTAGCAAAGAACGGTGGGGAGTGGGATTTACAACAGCCAAGTGCATTTTCTTCAAGTTTTTGTTGCTGCCAAACATCAACATGATAATTTGCTTTCCTCTTGACTGGCATTTATTTGGTCAAACTGCAAATGCCCCCCTTTTCACCACGTGAGCTGCCAATTTGCATTTGCCATTGAATTTGTTTGTGTTTTCAATGCCTTGTCTCCATTTCCACGATAGGACTTGGTTGCTATATTTTGTATTTGTTTGAAAGTTTCAACCATTGTTGTTGTTGCAACTAGAGGGAGAGCACATGAGGGAGGAAAGGATGCCAGCAAAACATTTGTTTGAAGACATTTTAAATACCTCCTCCACCATCCACATTGACATCCTCTGCATACCTTCCAGCATACCATGCACAGGGAGGGGAATACTTGAGAATTTGCTTTCAACTCCCCTCACCATCCACCACGTGACCTTTTCTTAATGAATTTTATAGCCTTTGAAGCACCAATCATGCCATAGACAAGGGGGGGTTGCTTCATTTGTTTGATTGTTTGCTATTGTAGTTTACCACATAGAGGGAAAACACTTGGGGTTTTCAACGCTGCCAATGTGCATTTGTTGTAGTTTTTTAATGCTTTTCAACTGCATTCTCCACGCCTCTTTCAACTCCTATACATTCTCAACAATCATTAGACTTTCAAAACTCATTCCATTTCTGATTTTCCTATGTGTTATTTTGAAAATGACTTTGTAATTTGAGTTCACTATCTCTGTATATTGTAGCTTCTATTTAATGGCTCTTAGGGACTGTGAATTGGCTCGTGGAGATATAACACATGATCAATGGAATACAAACAATGCAAACCTAGGATTCAAAACCCCATATAGGAATGAAATCATGACAATAAAGAGCATCCAAAGCACATCATTCATGTCTTTATAGACCATAAAAAATCTATATGGCAATCATCTCCTTCGTTTGAACCATATTGTTAAACCTTGATTCAAAAAATGTCGTGAAGCAACAAATCAGGTCGGGCCCCAAAGTGGGTCCGACTAAAAAAATTTTCATTTTCATGCAACTGACCTTCGGAATTCTTCAGGAACCTTACCCATACCTCTGGAAATGATCGGCATCCTTTTCGGATCATCGGATTGAATTTTGCAACCTTCAGGCGATTACGCCACATTTTCGCATTTAATTGTGAAGAGGTATTTTTCAAGCCGGTCAAATCACCTTTCTAGAGCTCACCATCTGACAGGCGCGTACTCTGATATACAAGCATGAACATTTCCAAGAGGTTTCTCAAGACGAGTCCTGAGTGAAGAGATATTAATTGGCGAAAATGGCCAACTGGCTTTGTCGGCACTGCGGACTTGACAAAGTCAATGTTTTGGCAACACATAATGCCTTTCTCAAAAATACCAAACAGCGTCCATAGACCCTCAAATTTGAAACATAGGTACCTTGAAGTACATACTAAATCTTTGAATTCTCAGTTTGACCAAAAGCTTGACTGGATGTAAATGGCGCACTCATAAAAACACCTACTTTAACTAATATAACACTGAAAGTTGCACATCACTTAATAGGCCAAATGAAAGGTGTAGGACATGAATCCCGAGCCTTACCCTCTGAAAATCAACCGGCTCCATTTTGCCCTCTCACAAACTAGGCCCTTCAAACTAACTCATTTAGGTACTTTTCTGACATGTAGAGCAAAAATATGAATTGGGCCTCAAAACTTCACTCAATTTTAAATAGTCCCAACATAAAGAAGGCAAAATATCTACCGAGTAAGGTTCAATATTTACCGAGTAACAACTGAGTAATAACAGAATGCATTGGATGGATAAAAGAATTATTAAATGAAATATGCCAATGAGCTGGAGATGTATAGATGATTGGTATGTCGTGCAAGAAGTTTGTTAAGGATCTACGACAACGAAAATACAGGAGTTAGATCTATAGCGCAGATTGAATGGTCATAACCTAGCACAAGTTCCAAGGAAGGAATACAAGTTCCAAGGTGAGATAAAACATTTTCAAATCGAAAGATACAATGAACCTAGTCAAGTTTTAAGATCTGATGGCAAAGATTGATCATGGGAAATGTGATCAAGGAGATTAAGTGGTGAGGAATTGTTTATAAACAAGAAATTGTTGATGAACAATAGAAATGGGCAAATAGAAGAACAGTGATACTACAGTAGTGATCACTAAGCATAGAAGATTGAAGATCTGATTAAAGAATAGATTGAGAAGCCCAACAAGAAGCAAGATAAGTCTTATGACAAGATTATCTTGAGTACATTGAGCACATAGAATTTTCTTTAACATTTCAGATGTGAAGTTGCAGATATATCTTATACTGTTATTTATTTTGTAGTTGATAGGAAATCTCTTAACCGAGTGGACCTAACAATCTTATTGTAAATCCTCTAGCAAGGTAACATTTTGAATGAGTGTTTGAAATCCTTTGACAAGGTCACTTCTAACAAAGTGCAAGACTCTAACAAGTCTGAGGGATATCCATTAACTGGGTCACATCTAGCAATGTGTTTATGTAATCTGTAACAGGATTGGCTTTTAACCGAACATACTCTAGAAGGGTATATTTCTTAGTGGGTCCGAAATCCCACAGTGGTTTTTCCCTATTTGGGTTTCCACGTTAAATCTGGTGTTAAATGTGTTATGATGTTTTAAGTGTATCTGTTTATGAGTTTGAATGATTTACAGTCATAGTTGCATAGCAATAAAGGCTACCGAGGTTGAATCTGATAAATATATTGCAAGGTGATTTTTTAATGATTCACACCCCCCCCCTCTCATCTTATTAACATAAGGATCATATACCTTTTTTTCATGCACAAAAATCTGAATCAGCACTCCACCATGTCAAGATATTCAGAGAGTTTGTTGCAGACTATCAACTTTGCAATGAAGATATAGTCATGAAGTTCTTTGTGAGATCATTGAAAGATAGTGCAAAGGACTTGTATGAATATTTAGCAGCACAAAGTGTGTCTTCATGGGATTGCTTCAGGAGGATGCTTTTGGAGAGATTGGGTTGTGATATAGTCAATTACAAGCAACCTCTTAGTCCTCGGAGTTTTCTGACATGTAAGGATGCAATGTATGCACAAGAGAAACATTTGTCAAGTACTAAATGTGCGCATCTCAAAGCATGTGTATCCCTACTGTCCCATCTTATACTTTTCAGCAGCATGAGCAAGTTTATCAACCCCAAATGGCACAAGAAAAAATCTTCTGTGTGGAGGACCCAATGGTGCATGTTAGTGCTTAGCTAGACATAAAAAAACAAGTGGGTGAGCGACCTTATGCACTGTTGTCCAAATTTTTGAAGGCATTGCAAAATATTCCTATGAGTTATATGCTTCAAGATTTTGAGTGGGTAGACTTATTCTTACAAGTCTATGAACCTGATGTTGTTCATTGGCCAAAGAGAACAAAACCGACTAATATCAATCAGATGGTTGTATGGGTTGACATATTTGAAGATGTCAAATCTAAGATACAACAAGATGGAGAAAGTTTGTATCCTGATAATGACAAGGTTGAGCAAGAATATGATGGCATTGCACTAGGTAATAATGATTCTCCCTATGTTGTTAAAAATTAGTCACATGATCAACATGAAGGAGACGATATGTGTGAACCTTAAAATGCATGCCATGATAGCCTAACTGAAGATGGATATAAATATCTAAAAGGTCAACATTCTTTTCCAGATGATAATTATGATTTTGAGAAAGTTGTTTGAGATGCAATTTCCCATAACATGACAAGCACATGCTCTCATGAATCCAGTAGGTCTTTAGTTGAAGAGGATAGCAGTATGGGACATGTTAGTGAGCAAGAGGACATGAGTTCTATCAACAATGAAGGAATCTCAGACTTGCTAGTAGAAGAATACTTGAGATATGCACATGGAAAGACTGATGGACTTATGCACCCTGTTGGTTTGGTTTTTGACAGTGAGGTTGTCTCTTATGATGCATTAAAAGATGCATCTACTGTCAATATCCTTCCCATGATGTAACTAGTTGATATGAAAGAAGACAAAGAGTTTGAATGCATGGGATTCTTTGATTTCAACTTTGACATGTGTGTTGATAATAAGGATTTACATACTAATAAACACTCGGTTGTTGATCAAAGTGTTAATAGGCTAGGAGGATGTGATACTCCAACATGCACCCATATTGCTGATATGAATGACATCAAATGGGACTCAGAGCCAGAGGTTGAAAAAAATTTCAACTTGATGATTTACAGTTGCATGAGAGGATCAGTTGTGATCCTTTCCCTTCTCTTAATAATAGTTTGCTTATTGTGTACAATGGGAGGGTGGATTCTTTTGAGAGTTTCTATTTTGATGAGAAAACTAATGATTTGAATGAAACCTATATTCTCAGTTGTGTGCAAGATCATGAGTATTTGTTTTCTCAGCTGAGTGGTGTTTTTACAAAGTGTGATAGTGATTTGAGCCATGATGCATATTATGTTCAGCATGGAAGTGTGTCTTTCAATGAGCATGACTTGTTTTGGTCACATAATGTTTTGAATTTCCAATAATTGCACAAATTTCAGAAGTTCAATAGTGAGTGCAATGATAATTTTAAGCATAGCAGTTGGATAGAAAATACCAGCATGTTTGACCAATGGTGTTCCATCTATGTTATCAGATTGGTTTCAATGAAGTGAAAAGAAAACCATGTTTATGATAGAGGAAAGCATTGTCTGACCTTTTCAGATGGCCTTGGGCCATCACATGTGGTTTGACCTTCAATCCACGAGCAACTTGGGATAGAGTTTACCTTTTTGA
The DNA here is from genome assembly GCF_030272615.1 of Cryptomeria japonica. Classification (NCBI taxonomy): domain Eukaryota; kingdom Viridiplantae; phylum Streptophyta; class Pinopsida; order Cupressales; family Cupressaceae; genus Cryptomeria; species Cryptomeria japonica. The sequence goes on from NC_081408.1 coordinate 268,619,317, forward strand.
CTCAATGCCCAATGAAGAGTTTCCTTACTGTTTGAGTTGCCCTGTCCAGATAATTTCATGTTGGTTTGCTCTGCAATGGTCTACTTCCCCAGAGATTTGGAATCTTGCTATGCCTGCAATAGACATACATCCCCAATCAGAGCCACTGTTGACACATTCTAATTTTTGAAAAAAATTAGAGGTTGCCATACAATGTTTGCTAAGGTATGAAAAAGTACACCACTGAAAAGCTATTAGAGAAGGCCCTTTAGCTAGCTAATAAGTTGGGACCCAGTAAACTTCATGAGAAATCACTTGGAGAATGTATTGGACACATTTCATTAAGTCCATATATCCATCTCCAAGCTCCTATAATCAGTTTTAACATGTTTTTGATGCACCTACTTTTAGGAGTTTGCACAAATCTGCATGGTTCACATTTCCAGGAAAGCTTGAGTAGCCTACTTTGAAGGCTTATAACATGCACCATGTTAATCATCATGAGGAGATTCTTGTCCCTTTGAGTTCCCTACAAAATTATGCATTACCCTACTCATTTTCAGACTCCTATGATTTCATTTGACCTATTTTCTAAAGCCAAATCATTTGCAATTTGTTATTTTCTGCAAATCAAACAAAGTCAAACAACGATTGAGTATCCTTTTTAGAATTTTGTATTTCGCACCTGGTTAACCTACAATCAAAAGTGGTAGTACACCATGAATATCTATAGGTTTTTCTACCATCTACCCAATTTTTAGCCCCCCAGCTCTTCGTTTGGCCAGTTTTCATGGCTCATGCCATATGGACGTTTCTAGTGTTTTAGAAACAACATGTAAATGGGCCACTTTGAGAATTAATATATTTCACCTGGATGATTATTTTCTCAAACCAATAGGTCAATGAGATTCTTTGTAGTGAAATGAGTATTTGTTCCAGTTTCCATCTCTTCACGATTTCATCTGATATGTCTTCAAATTTGTTTTGAAACTAGATTTGAAAAGGTTTCTGGCAGCTTTCAGTGCAGAAACAACTAAGTAGTGAACTTTGATGATTAATATCTTGCATCTCAGGAATCATCAAGAAAAATGATTTTGTAGTGTGATTAACAGTATATTAGACTATGTTCCTGTCAGATGGAATGTTCTCAAGTGGCCATTTAAGTGGTTTTTGAAGGCAATTTTCGGGGCTACAGAGGTGGTTTTTGTCATTTTGCAAAACAGTAAAAACCAAGTTTCAATGATAATTTTTTTCCAGATGATTGATCCGAATTGATGTTCTAATGATTCCAGATCAGTTTTATGGCTCAGCTGTTTGAGAATGATTTTTTTTTAAGTTGGGCTTGCCAGGGACCCAACTTGCCTTACCAAACAACGAAGTTATGCTTGCAAGGTCAGGTTTAAAATTTTATTATTTAAATTATTTTTTATGATTTAAATAATAATGCATAAGAGAAAATGTCTCATTTCAAAGAAATTATTTAATAATGTTTTTAAATAGTATTATTAAAAATAGCGTTTAGCAAGCTATAATATCATTTAAATCACTTTATAGTGATTTAAAATGAAACGAGAGTGTATGGCATTTGGTGGGACCTGGGAGAAAATATAATAAAAAATCAAATGTCCATATACATAGTACCCGTTGCAAATGTGAAATAATGAGGAAAGAAAATTAAAGATTTGTTTTATTCGCAAAGTTAATGTTCTTGCATGTTTTATTGAATCGTTGCCATCACGTGATCGAGCGATGGGAAAGACGAGGGATGTTACTCATTGCGGCATTAAAGGAGGAGAGTTTTTGCACTAATTTGTGAGCATGATAGAGCATTAGGGTTTTACAGAATGTGCAAATATGGAGGCATAGACTATATGTGTGAGTTGTTTGAAAATGTTTGAGCAAAGTATTTAGTAGATTTGAATGCCAAGTTCCACGATATGCCTATGTTGTTTTGGGAGCCCATGGATCAGGAGAGTGGAGGTTTTTTCAGCAGGGTATGGATACCCATCAAAGTGTCTAATATGGAGAAAATGTAGCAAATGCCGTAATTATATTTTGCAGAAATATTGGTCAAAATGGAGGCAATGATAAATATGAAGTTGAGCATCGACCTATGTAAAATGATGAAAGCTTAGGCAACACATATTAGCTTGGATTCACGCCCCAAAGAAAACATATCTCCATGAAAATGCCAAATGTGGAAGCACAAAACAAGGCGTGGTCACGTTTGCAGTGATGCCTTAGGTAAATAATTGCAGAGAATCCACATAACGCTTTTATTATGAAAGCATTAGAAATTTCAAGTGAATGAAATTGCAAGTGTATAATCAAGTGCCATGACTTTTCCTAGATCTCCACATCTACGCCACTAGGGGTAAATCTGGGAATACTTTGTGTACATCCACCGAAACATTAAGAAATTTTATCAAATATTATAGTGTGATAGGAAGGTAAAGTAATTTTACACGGGTAAATGTGAAATGCAAGAATGAATTGATATTCCTTATATCAAAGTGAAAGAATTGTAAAAAATGTTTCCTGTAAGTGAAATGCATTCACTCAAAAGTGGAAGTGACTCAACAAGAAATATTGTGAAGATAGAATAGACACAGAAATTTTCACCTAAAAAATATCATTTGTATGCCACATAGAAATGATAATGTTTTATTTTTTTTCAAAATGTGGAAATCATTTTCATCAAATGTGAAAAGTGTATTCAAGGGGAAGCAAGAGTACTCAACAGGGGGAATATTTTTAGTTGGAAGATATTTTGAAAAGTACAGGTCAAGGCAATAATGGAATGTTCTTCAGTTGCAGAGAGAAGAGATAGGACACATGGCATCAACAGGGCAAATTGAAGAAGACATGTGGCAACGCAGGAGAAGATTTGAAGTCTTCTTCTCTTATATGTATTCTTCTTTCTTCTCTGTTGTAAAGAATCTGAAATTTTTCTCTTGTATAGGGTCTATAGGTAGTTCTTTTCTAGAGGTTTTAGATCCATGTAGTAGACTGGTTATTTTGAGAAGCATGTAATGCATTTTTCAGAGCAAATTTTATATTCAGTCTAGTGTTCAAATTTTTTGCAGGCATTTGAAGAATGGAATGTAAAGTGTTATGTGGCAGAAGTATTATTTGAAATAAATGAAAATATGGTTCAGATCTAGCTTCTCTACATTGTATGATTCTATCAATTTTTGAGTAAAATCAACCAAGGGTTTATTTTATTCAGTGTGTTGCTATGATGTATGTGGTTTTCTATTTATGCTTTGGCCCAAGGGGTCAATTAAATTGGTTAAAGAAAGTTGCAAAATGATAGGGCTTATGCAACGATTTAGGTAAGTAGTTCTGGATGTGAATCGTTGATGAGATACACTATAAGGCAGTGTTATCTTGGATCTAAGAGTTGCTGCATAAAATCTTGTCATATGTCATTTTATGTTTTTCATAGTTTCAAGTTGCCCAATGGAATGTGGCATTGATTACAGCTAGCAATTGTGTTTACACTCAGTGTTGTTGTCAAAGTCATTAGCTCTTGCTACAAAATTTGTTTAAATCAGAATATGTTTTATTTTATGTATGTGTGGCTATCAGGTGAAATGTCTCATGGCTCTCGGAAGTTGAGGAACTTTCTCCTTTTCTATTGAGCACATATGAGAAACATTAATTCTAATGGCTTCAGGAGTTGTTCATTCTCATTGATCCACTTTAAGTTGTAGATCAATGGATGATTAGCCATCATTTAGCATCTCCTTAAATTGTTGTTGAGCCTTTTGGTGAGATTATCTGCTTTATTTAATGTTATTTACAAGTGTGGTGTAGAAATTGTAAATGCATTAAGGAATCACCCTCGCTGGTTTTGCAAAGCCTAAAGTGCAGAAGGATCTTGTATCCTTGTTAAGTTTGTTGAAGTCCTTGAAGTTTTTTGATAATTGAGGCTGAGAACCTCATAGGAAGTGGAGAGATCGACTTGGTTGTTGCATAAGCCTAAAACCCATAATCGGGAACCAACAGATGGTACTGAATCATTGACCAATACGGTCGATGGTCATTTTTTGCTTTTGGAGACTGAAATTTCAGCCCTGGAGAAGGAGAAAGACAAGTTAAGACAGTGGGTCAAAGAGTTGAGAGGTTTGATAAGTCCCCGGCTTAATACTCTATTACTTCATAAGCAAGAATGTATGGAGCAAATGATTATGCGCACACTAGTAACCCTAACAGAAGAAGAATTGTATGCTTACATTCTGAATGGGTTTGTATCAATTTTGGGAACTTTAAAATCCAGTTGGGATACTTATTTGTCATTTTAGAAGGGTGCTTATCCAGATATTTTCAAGTACATTGAGATCTGGTAATCACAATTTTGGTTTGTACAAAATTTCATTTCTTATTCTTTTTCCCTGGCCTTTGGCATTGTTGTCAAAGGGGGAGTGGTGGATGTGAAAAATGTCAAGGGACATAAGAAATAATGTATAGCTCAGGGGGAGTAGCCTTCTGAGATCAATTTTGGGAGACCAACTTTTGGACTGGAACTGGTACAACACTTCATTGATTCATTTTTCACATGAGTGTTGCCATCAATTCCAAAGGGGGAGATTGTTGGCAATTGACACTCATCCGAATTATAGGTGTTGTCATTGATGGAAAAACACTTCATGGGAGATCCAACAATCAAGGTAACCGACATTCAATTCACCAGCACTTAGGGAACTGACAGGCATGTAAACCAACAAACTTGGAACCAGTATTCTAAGGCCGACATAGGAGATTGATCTAGCAAGCATGGAAGCGGCAACAACCATATTGTTTCATGTGTAGATTGTGTCTGGGCCGACATGTGTCTTATCTTTTCTAATATGTTTGTAAGCCGACATAAGGCATTTATGTTTATACATGTAAATGGGTATAGAAGTCAGTTTGGGTTAGGTCATTTTGGATATATGGGAAATATGACAGATAAGTGATAGGTTTTGAGATGTTATCTTGATTGATAGAATTGGAATGTAATGATCTGCAATCGGTCCAGATTATTTGTCTAGAGGATTGGGAAGCAATCTAAGATACTGGTAAGGGATGATATAGTATAACCGGTATAGATAGTGTTTTAACCAAAACTCATCCAACATAGCAGATGCACATTCTGAGTTCAGTTTTTGTTTGTAATCCAGTGTTTTGGATCTGTAGTCAGTGAGGCTCCTTTTGTGATGAGCAGTGTTCTCTAGGCAGTGTGCCTTCCTGCATGTGCAGACCCCTCTTGTAATATTTATTCATTTGGCCAGTGGATAGATATTGTGGGTCACCAATCCCACCACATTTTTTCCTCTTTGAGGTTTTCCACGTATAAATATATGTGTTATGTTGTTGATTCATATGGCTCCATTGATATTACTTGTTGTTATTTTCTTTTATGCATACCGATTAATAAGTGGGTTTGTGAATAACGCTAAAAATACCTTAACCAATACAACACTGATTCACCCCCCACCTCTTAGTGTTCTTGGATTCCAACATATGCAATATTGCCAAGAACCAGGGATGCTCCTGCATCAACTGCCAAGACAACAATTTAATGAATGGTTAGCGCTATCAAGTAAGCCAACAACTTCTTCAAGATAATTTTAATATATATCATTTTGTTTTTTGCATTTCCTTTGATCACTATATTCAACATTTAAATTTAATGTTTAAAAAGTTCATAGTAAAAATAAATTAAGTTTTTTGTTTTAAATTTGAGATTTAAAATTAAATCAAATTAGGGTTTTAGTCTTAAATTTTAGGTTTTAGTTAAACTACTCTTGGAATCATTTCTTGAATGAAATAGGAAGCCTTAAAGAACATTGGTTAGGACAATAGTTTAATGAATGGTTTTGGTTTGGCTTCTCTAAAGTGTCAATAAGATTATAGAAAGAACAAATAAGAATGAAGAAATTTTTCAATAGTGCGATTGAAGAGAAAGTCTAGAATGAGATTAGTGTTCATCATAACCTCATTCTGCCACAATCTTTTCAGATGCCCAGTAGTGATTCTTAAAATGCAAATTTTGAAAATCAGAAAGGTTTGATTCCACATTTTCAACTTTTATTTTTTCCCTAATTGTTCTCCTTCTATTGGTTTTGATTCACACTTCATCATTCAATGTTGTGTGAAATGGAAGCTAAATAGTCTTCATAGGATTTCAATATTTTGTTTAAAAGTTTCTAATGCCTATTCAACAAATTAAATTTGCTCCAATCAATACAATTTGTGAGATTTTATGGGTCAAACTATTTATGTGCCTGTCTACGCTTCCATATCTTGTATTTGTGTCTGCTCAGCCAGTTCGAACTACAATGTCTATTAAGAACCTACATCCAATATGCTTTGATGGAGGTCCAAATTTAGTTTCAGAACTCCCATTTTGGAATGGGTTGAGGATCTGTCAGTACTAGACATAGAATCCCTTTGTAGTGTCCCTCCTTGATACACTTTTATTTTGATGCATTGTTAGACATTCATGGACTTGTTGAGATACAATTACGATACTCTTGGTAGATCTTATGGTGTTGTTCATGTTTTCATTATACTAGTGGATGATAGTTATTACATGATGATAGATGATACATTATGCTTTATATGAATGATGATACATTATGGACTATGTTAACGTTGAAATTTGTGTTCAGATATCTATACATATTTAGTGGTTTATGTTTTCTTATGATGTTACCATGTTATGTACTAACTTTACTTGAATATATTTGATATGAAGACAATATTTATCATGATGTGTCTTTATTATGATGTATTGATACTGTGTACATGAAAGGGACAATGTCATACCACTCATTATGAGTGGGGTGTGATGTTGTGACTCTCTTTCCACCAGTGTGTATACTTCGTGATTGTATATGTATATGTATATGTATATGTATATGTATATGTATATGTATATGTATATGTATATGTATATGTATATGTATATGTATATGTATATGTATATGTTGTGTATAGATATTTGGTGTTATACAGGATTGCAGGTACTAGACGTCCAATCCACCTTGCTTCATAGGTTTGAGTGTGTCTTTAATCCCAATGGCAAGTTGAAAATAGAGAATGATATAATCTCCTATCACATTTTAGGCCTAGTTGATACCTTGTCAGTTCTAGTATTTCGGTTAGGTTGTCGTGTGACGTTTACTTAATTATGATGTGGGTTGATTTTTATTGTGGTAATTAATTAATTAATTAGTAATGTTATAAGTTTTAAAGTGCAAATAATAAATAATATTTATTGTGAGTTTAATGTTATTAAATAAATTATTATAATTATAATTATTTGTTGGAGTCTTTTTGGAAATGTAATTGTTATTTATTTGTTTGTTTATTTATTTATTTATTTATTTATTTATTTATTTATTTATTTATTTTATTTTTATTTTTTTTCTATTTTATTTAGAGATTTTATATTTAGTTGTTAATTAATTATTTATTCTTCTATTTTATTTAGCTTTATTGATTTATTGGGAGTTTTATTTAGTAATTATTATTATTTATTATTCTTTCTTTCTTTTCGAAGGTGGAACTAGAGTGAACCTTATGCTTTGCATTGAAATTGCTAATTGAGTTTTGTGCATGAAGCATTTTATGTTTATGATTTTTTCTTTATGTTATATTTTAGGGATTTTTGAGAATTTTTAATGGAGAGTTTTGCATTATTATTGTGTGTGTGAAACTTGGAAAGAGGTTTTTGGCATTATTGTTGCTTTGAAGAATTCTTGGTGAATTTGGGAGAAGAATTGATTTTAGATTTGATCGATCGTAGTAAATTGTGTATTGGAAGATCTCTTTGCTTGTTGTGGATTTTCTTTGGCCATTTTTTGATTGTGGTTGCATCTTCAATTCTTTCCTCGGATTTAGACCTTTCTTCTAAATTCTAGGTTGGAGATTTATGTTATCCTTGTATTTGATTATAATTCCTTTTTTTTTTTTGAGAAAAGAAAATAATGTCTACTTCATGCTTGAAAATTGTCTTTTGGGTTATTTGGAGAGAATTAGTAAATTATTGTTAATTAAATAATTACAATCAAAATTTTCCTACTACTATGTATTTATGGGAATTTTGGAATTTACTAGGATTTGATCTTATGTGTTAATTTCTCATGCTATGAGGGAATTCTGTATTATGTTTTCCATTGATTGATTTTTTATTTTTTTATTGCGCAAAAGATTATTTTGAGTTTGGTGTTTAAGTTGTGCCATGATTTTTTCGGTGAGATTTTTATTCATCTTTGAGATTGATTATTTGGCTTCTATTGATTATACGAGCCTCTTCAAGTCATTTGTGTTAAGTTTTGAGTCTTGATTTTTGTTTTCAAAGTGTCATTTTTTATTTCATTATTTATTTGTTTCATATTTTTTGCATTTTGTATATGCGCTATTGTAACTTTCATATTAGCTATCTTATTTTACACATGCGCTATTCCTTATTACATAAGTGCTAGAATGAGTTTTAAAAGCCTTGCATTATGTTATAAAAGTGATACATCATGTTATAAAAGCACTACATCGTGTTAAAAATGAGTGACTTCATGTTATAAATGCGTGATTGCATGTTCTATATGCATTATTTTGTGTTGTATGCACTATTCTATGTTATACGAACTACCATGTTATATGCGCTATTTTGTGTTATATGTGTTATTATATGTGTTATATGTGCATTTTTGAGTTATTTTTCTTATTTTCACCAGTCTGAGTCGGACCAGAGACTTGTTTCGAACTTGATCTTATTCATGATGATTTTCCAAAATTGATTATTTGGACTTTTGATGGATTTGTATAATATTTTTTTATATTGCATAAGTTGTGTTCTGATGGAATTATGATCATGAATCAGATTCATTGTGATGATTCATTTTTTTTCTATGGGAACTTTGATTTTTCATAACATAGCATTTATGTGATATATTGGTGATTATTAGTTTGTATTTTATTCCTAGATCATAGGCGCATATTAGGGAAGTGGCTTCCAATGAGTGTTGGGGTCACTGTCAAGAAGTTCCTTGTAGGGATGCTAGGAAACCTCATTAGAAGTTATTTATAAAAAAAGTGATAACCTTAATTAATTTATTTAGGGGTTTGGGTAGTTTTCACATTAATAAGATAATAATATGTTTTGGTGCCCCACTCAAGGCCTAGAGTGTTAGTTCAGGATCAGGATGAGATTGGGAAGGCCTTGGTGGAATGATTGTACTCCCTTCTCTTCATGAGAGGTTGAGTTGGTTCTGCATAGGTGTCACCTACCAAGAGGTTCCTTGTAAGGATGATTGGAGGTCTATATGAAAGCATGTGATGACACTTTTCCTTGCTATGTGTCCTTGGTATTAGCCTCATTTCACAAAAGTCTTTGACAAGTATTGATTTACATTTGAACCTATGTTTGGTGTTGGTATTCTTGTTTATGTTATTTGATTGTGCATACTTTAGAGTTAGGTGTCAGTCTAAGCTTGGTGTGTGTGGGGCCTTATATCATTCTTTGGGCATGGGGGGTGGTTCCTTTTGGTTCCACATGGTCAGGTGGTTGATGCCTTTTCTTCCATTCAGATGTTTTCTATGTGTTGGATGTTTGTGAGAATGTTGGCTATTCCTATTTCTACAGATCTCATGCTATGGAGCTGTTATAATTTATGGTTTCTTATTTACAGTAGATGATGTATATTTGTGATAGGATATCTATACATGATCTAATATGTAACTTAAGGATGATAAATTTAATGTTGATACAGAGATATGATTATACTTTGTATATGTACATTGATTATAATGGTTGTTGTATATTATCTTATTTGATGTTGTAACTCAGTAATTATGTTATGACATCCTAGGGAATATTTCTATTTGAGTATTAGTTTATATGATTATTTTGCTTTTGTACTTTAGTTACTCTGTTCATGTTTAAATTATATCTATAACTTGTGTTGCGTAATGTAATAATGTAGTTTAATGTGTAGTTGTTATCTTTAAAAAAAATCTCTATTTTCCTAAATTATTAGCTATATTCTCTAGGGTTTCATGGTGGGCATTACATCTAGTATCAGAGTCCATGTTCATACACTGGGTACTTTGGTCTTATTTGAGACCATTATGACTAACAGTAAAATAACTTGAGTTAAAACATTGAAGTTATCTGACCACATCTATCCTATATTGGATTATTTGGGAGATTGTTCGATTTGGTTCTTCATATTTGCTGCTAGGATATGTTGTTGTCATTAATGTCAACATATTCCGGTGAGTTTTGGAAGATTTTATGATCTGATTTGTAGTTCTTTATTTACCAATTACTGTCGGTATTCCCTCTGATATATTTCGGTGTGATCAGATCTTGTGTTGATATTTTGGATTATTGTTTGGGATAATCTTATGTATCGTCACTTCAAATAGTTTGTTATTTGGTGCACTGCAAGTTATATTTCATTGTGATAGTTGTTGATTGGTTGTGTTCTTAAGCTTTGAGGCGTTGATCGATGAAGATTTTAAAAGAGATGATGGTGCAACTATTTTGGATGATTCTAACATGCTTGATGGTGTTTCCTAGTGATGCCCTATTTGTTTTAGTGATCCATATTGATCGTTGAGTGAGTTTTTGGTTTGTTTTTTTTAACCGATGATAATTTGTGTGTTACACAGTATTTTCGGTGGTGTAGCATATTGCGGTTGATTTTGGCATGATTCCCAGTCAATGTAATTGTTTGGGAATTCGAATTAGGTCCATGCTATGTAATGTAAATCATAATATTGGTCTGGTGTTTGATTCTTGTATCGTGTAATGTAATTTTTATAATTATCAGTTGAGGGTTGAGGGATTAGCCAACCTTGTTATCAAGGTTGATGATTTGTATATATAGGTGATATACTTATGTAATTTTGGTGTCAGTATTGTGTCTACATTATCAGAGAGAGGTAAATGTGTGAACAAGGATATATCATTCAACGAAGTGTTGTGATGAGTTCGGTGTTGCAGGGCAGACAACTATGCTTAAATAGAACTGTCATCAGGCATTTGTAGATGCTATTGTTGCAGTTCATTCCTTCCAAATTATAGTCTGAATCATTTTCTAAGTGAGTGAGACTTCCCTGAGTGTTGCAGCCTTTCGGGCATATATCTTTTGAGCAATGAGCTTTAGGCAGTGTGCCTGAATGCATGTACATTTCTCATTGTAACATTTTCACATACTACTACAGAGTATAATCTCATTGTGGATAGGTTCCCACCGTGGTTTTTCCCTTAAATAGGTTTTCCATGTCAAAATATTGGTTTTGTGTGCTATGCTATTAATTTTATTATCTGTTATTGATGTGGTTTATCAGTTTATATTTTGGAAGTTTAGTTTATTGTGTATCCACTGAAGACTGATTCATCCCCCCCCCCCTCTAAGTTGATGCAGAGACCTCCTTGTAACCTGCCAAACACCTCAAAATTCATGACACTGGCCCCTCAAGACAACAATGGGATCCTATCAAGACAAGGCTCTACAACATTAATTCAATCCTCTCACCATCTTCAAGACTCATACCTACTCAATCTTGGGTACCTTGTCCCAACACACTCTATGATACCTCCAAGGGTTACTAATCATTTTCATACTAGTTTTAGGTCATACAAGACTCCCCAAGGTTAGACCAAGAACCAGTTTTAAGGAGTCATCCCCATTCCTTAAGAAACCTACACAATTAGGCCTAGTTGCTTGTAGACCTTTTTAGCAGATAAAGAGACCTTAAGTTCAAACTTTCCCAAACACCCTTGAAAACCAATTATGGATTCAAACACCCTTTTGGAAGTTACACAAATCCCCCAAAGGAAGGGTCAAGTTCTGACAAACAAAGGTCTAAGCCGGTAGGATGTTGACAGTCCTAAAGGGTTAATTAGGCCTCCATTTGTGAAGCACCTCTATCCAGATGAGTGAACCAGTAAATTACAACCCCCTGGGAATGTGGGGGACCATAAACCATAATGGATTCTAGGGTTACATGCCTAGAATCATCACCATTTGCACACAAGGGTAACTTCGTTGTTCAAGGTCTAGGTAGCCACATAGAGATGTTTACCTAGGGTCTCTCCAAACACACCTCTCCCTTGTTTATCCTGCAAAACTCTTTTGGAATCCTATAATAAACTCACCATACTTTCCTTTCACCAAATCCCATGGGTCTCAGATTGACAAAGTGCAAGGTATGGCCATGGAGGAGGAAAAACCCAAGGTAAACCCTGGTTTTCTGGGCACCTACAGTAAAAGTTGAATATCAGGAGCAAAACACACAACTAGAACTTAAAAAAAAAGCCAAAAAAAATTTAACTCTCCTCTCCAAACAATTCACATCATTGGGAATGGGTCCCAATCCATACAATACCATACCACAGACCAAAATTCTAGAATTGCAAAAAAAACTCAGAATTCTATTAGTTTGTTGTCACCAAAACTCTCCTCCATACAATCTCTCCTTGGGAATTGGATCCACAAGGTGTATAAACCACTCCACAACTTCTCTCAACCAAAACCAAGAGGTTAGAGCCATTGGGGGAGTTTCAAATAAGCAAAAATGTAAAAAGTGCATAAAAGTTGCTCATGACAACTTTTGCAAAAGTTGTCAAAATGTCATCTTTCACCTCCTAATTCCTTGGGTCAAGTCTAACCCCTCCTAAAAAATCCTACAAGAACTAAAACCAACACATTTGATCCCCTATTGTCCAAAAGTCCTAATTGTCTTATAGAAATGCCAAAATAGGAGTTTGGCTCACAAGATGGGGTTCTTTATTACATACACACAATGCATGATTGAAAACCTATACAAAACATTCTAAAAACATATTTGATGCCCTATCCTCCCTTCTCTAAGTCTGACCTATCATCTTGAAGGGTTTGATGGGTTGCTCCTGCAACATACTCCCCAGAAGAAGAAATCTCTAGTTCACTTGAGATTAGAGTTTGCAGGTCTGCGCCATGGTCTTTGATTTATTGTTGTGTCATCCAGACTGCTTCAAAATCAGGTTGTCCTTTCCAAGCCACCAAATACTCCATGTAAACTTTTATTCTAGTTCGCTTTGCAACCTTAGTAGCCAGAACCTTATGCAACTTTGGTGGTTCATGTTTGGGAATGTCATGATCAGCAATAACCTGAATTGTGTCTTCTCTTGCACCAACACTACATTTATAAAGAGTTAAGTCACAAATATTAAGGATAGGTGACAAACTAAGATCAGATGGGAGTTGAAGTTCATATGCTTTTGGACCATATTTCTCTAAGATTTGGCAGGGTCCAATCTTTCTTTACATCAGCCTTGTATATCTGCCTTTTGGTAGTCTTTCCTTCTTCAAGTGAACTCACACCAAGTCTCCCACATCAAACTGAACATCTCTCTTCTTTTTGTTAGCATGAGATTTGTATCTTTCTGTAGATTTCTAAAGATGAGTCTTAACTTGGTCATCGTTTTCCTTTATGGCAATAGCAAAGGTTTCTCCATCTGCACTAATGGCTTCTCCTTGAGGTTTTTCTCTCAACTCCATTACACCCCTTTTGGTCAATTCCATATACAATCTAGAAAGGTGACTTACCGGTACTCCTATTCACTGTATCATTATAGGAAAATTCTGCCTGAGACAATATACTATCCCACCTTTCTCCATGTTGTCTAGTCAAACACATTAGGAGATTCCCTAGTGACCTATTTACAACTTCAGTTTGGCCATCCATTTGGGGATGGTAGGCTGAGGAGAAGGATAAATTTGTACCAAGCTTCTTCCAAAGGGTCCTCCAGAAGTGACCAATAAATTTCACATCCCTATCAGAGACTATAGTCAAAGGCAAACCATGTATCCGTACAATCTCCTTGAAGAACAAGTCTGCAACATAAGAAGCATCACAAGTGGTTTTGCATGGAAAGAAATGTGTCATCTTACTAAACCTATCCACCACTACAAAAACACTATCATGTCCTTTCCTTGTCCTAGGCAATCCTAAAACAAAATCCATACTTATGCTTTCCCATGGTCTTGAAGGTATGGGTAAAGGCTGGTATAGGCCTGCATGGTGGACTTTCCCTTTGCCTTTTGGAAAATCACACATGTCTCCATAAATCTTCTGACATCTACCTATATTTTGGGCCAAAAATAGTGTCTCTTCACCAAATCTAGTGTCTTGTCAAGACCAAAATGGCTTGCCATTGCTCCACAATGTTTCTCCTTAATTATATTCAATCTCATAGAGCATTTGGGTATGCATAGTTGTGCACCTTTAAACAACAATCCATTTTGAATAAAAAATTCACAATACTTAACATGAAACCATTCATCAAATGAAGCACATACTTTATAGGCCTCTCCAAAATCTTCCTCACCCTCATACATGGCTTTCAAGGAGTCTATTCCAACACTCTCCAACTGAATTTAATTTGCAGTTAGGACTCTTCTGCTCAAAGAATTTGCCACCTTTCTTGTGCTTAAGAATGAAAGTCAAAGCTTGTAGGGTCTCTACCCATTTCATGTGTCGGTGATTCAACATTTCTTGACTATTTATAAAGCTAAGTGCCTGATTGTCTGTGAAAACTATGAATTCTTTTGGTAGCAAGTAGTGTCTCCACTTTTTCAAGGATTGGACTAGAGCATACATCTCTAGGTCGTAGGATGAATATGTTCTCATTTCTTCATTAAACTTCTCACTGAAGAAAGCAATAGGTCTTCCCTCTTGACTAAGAACTGCCCCAATAGCCATGTGACTAGCATCACACTCCACTTGGAAGATCTTGTTGAAATAAGGTAGGGCAAGGACCGGCTGCTTAGCAACTTTTTTCTTCAATGTTTCAAAAGAGTTATCTGCTTCTTCTGTCCAACTAAACCTGCATTTTTTTCCTCCCTTTATGGTATCAAGCATAGGAGCACAAATATAGCTAAAGCCTCTTATAAACTTCCTATATAAGGTAGCTAAGCCATGGAAACTTCTAACATCATTCATTGTTCTAGGTGTAGGCCAAGACAATATGGCACTCACCTTTTCTTGATCCATTTTTCAATTCACCATATGAGATTACAAACCCCAAGTAAATGATCTCTTCCTGCATAAAGAAACACTTTTCCAAATTGATCATTAATTGTTCTTCATACAATCTTCTTAGGACTAGGTCTACATGTTTTAGATGATCTCCTTTGGCTTGACTGAAAACTAGAATGTCATCTAGGTAGACTATAACAAATTTCCCTATGAAATCCCTTAAGACTTCATTCATTAACCTCATAAAGGTACTAGGTGCATTAGATAAGCCAAAGGGCATGAATTTCCACTCATACAACCCCTCATTTGTTTTAAAGGCATTCTTCCACTCATCTCCCGGCCTAATCCTAGTCTGATGATAGCCACTCTTTAAGCCAACCTTTGTAAAATACCTAGCACTCCCCAAACAATCTAACAAATCTTCAATCCTAGGCATTGGAAAACTATACCTAATAGTAATCTTGTTGATAGCTCTTGATTCGGTGCAAAGCCTCCAAGTGCCTTCCTTTTTGGGTGCCAAGACTGCAAGGACTATACATGGGCTCAAACTTTTGCCAGTCAATACAGACTACAACAATTCTTTAACCTGCTTTGCCATCTCAACATTCTAATCTGGTGTGAGTTTGTATGCTTCTTTATTAGGAAAGGTGGATCCAGGTATAAGTTCTATACAATTGTTTGTGTCTCTCATGGGAGGTAGTGACCTTGGCATGCCATCATAGATGACACCCTTGTATTTGTCTAGTAGCTGCTGCACTGCAGGGTCAATCAACATCAATCTGTCCTCTTTCTTGTCTTCAGAACTCTCCACCTTTGTTACTATTGGGCTAGGGATAAGGGCATAACAGACCATGCCTCCATTTTCCATGTTCTTCATGAATTGCTTCCCTCCTAACACCAACACCTTGGCCTCCTTTTGCTTGGTCTCCTTCTCATCCTCCATCAAAGGTAGCAACTCAATCACCTTACCATCTTTGGTTCTGGAATATGTATTCTTAGCAACATCATGTTGTGCCTTCAAATCAAACTTCCATGGTCTCCCAAATAGGAGATGGCAAGCATCCATCTTTGCAATGTCAAACATCAACCTATCTCTATAGGTTCCAATCTGGAATTCTACCCAATCCTACTCTTCCACAACTTGTTGTCCTTGTGTGAGCCATGAGACCTTGTAGGGGCAAGGGTTATTCAAACTCCTCAGCTTTAGTTTTTCCACCATCTCTAAAGACACAAAGTTCTTAGTTGAACCAGAATCTATTAGAACCTTCCATACTTTTCCACCTTCTTTGTAAGTGGTCTTGAATAGAGACTTCCTCTATGGGGGTTCTCTATCAGACATCCTCATAGTAGTTACTGCTCTTCTGAAAATCAAAGCTTCACCTCTTTTAGGGTAGCCATAGCTATCAGGGGTATTGACACTTTGGTATGTGTTTTCACTGGCCACACTTTGACAGTCAGCCTCTAAAATCAAGTTACTTCTTCTTTCTCCCATGGAACTAGTAGGTTTATCCATGCATATATCGGCCATGTGTCCCTCTTGATTGTAGTTAAAACATCTGATTGGATCTCTACCCTGAGATATCCCTCTAAATGGTGGTCTTCTTCCTCTAAAGTTACCTATTTTATTGTATCCTCCATTTTTATTGTAACTACTCTCTCCTTTAGTGCCTTCTTGACTGGTTTCTCCTTGGTTTCCAAAACCATTTCCCTTACTTCTGAAAAAATTTCTTCCACCCCTTTGTTGTCTTCCTCTTCCTTTATTGTTCTTCTCTTCTCTCCTTTTGATCTTCTCTTCCACCTTGATAGCAATTTGATGGCATCTACCAATGGTATATGGGCTAAGAAGGTTTAATTCTTCTTGAATGTTGTACCTTAATCCATTCAGGTACTAGGGAACTTTCTCATTTTCTTCCTCTTTTGTTTTAGACTTCATGCATAACCTTTGGAACTCCTCAGTGTACAAGTTCACATCCATCTCCTTGTGCTTGAGATTTTGTCTCATCTTATGGAGTTCTATTTCATAGTCTTTGGGTACATAGGTCTCTTTCATTAAGGCAACCATCTTCTTCCAAGAAACAATCTTGGGCTTGTTGTCCTTCTCTCTTTCCTCTTGAACAAAGTTCCACCAAGTTAGGGATGCTCCCTTCAACTTGGACTTAGCAATCTTCACCTTTTGGTATCCTAGAATGTCTTCACATTCAAAGACACTAGACAAGGAGTCTATCCAATCCACCACAACATCTAGTTCCATCTTCCCAGTGAAAGTTGGCAAATCAATCTTCTGCTCCATGGTTCTCCTCTCCATGGATTTGAGGGTATTAAGGAAGTGCCTCTAGTCAAGAGGAATCACCTATTCCTCTGGCCTAGGGATCTCATCGTCATCCCCTTCTTCACCACTAACAATTTCTCCATCTTCTTTCCCATCTACTCTGCCTCTCAACCTCTCTAGCTCCCTCTGCATTGCCTTGCAAGCAATGGCCTGCTCTCTCACAATCTTTGCCAATACCATGTTGGTGATTGGTCCTCTAGGGACCTCTTCTTCTTGTCCCTCTGACATCTCTCAATTCTCTATATCCTTACCAAATCTGTTACTAGCTCTGATACCAATTGATGCAGAGCCCTCCTTGTAACCTGCCAAACACCTCAAAATGTATGACACTGGCCCCTCAAGACAACAATGGGATCTTATCAAGACAAGGCTCTACAACATTAGTTCAATCCTCTCACCATCTTCAAGACTCATACCTACTCAATCTTGGGTACCTTGTCCCAACACACTCTATGATACCTCCAAGGGTTACTAATCATTAGCATATCAGTAGTGGGTCATGCAAGACTCCCCAAGGACAGACCAAGCACCGGTTGTAAGGATACATCCCCATTCCTTAAGCAACCTACACAACTAGTCCTAGTTGCTTGTAGCCCTTTTAGTAGGTAAAGAGACCTTAAGGTCAAACTTTCCCAAACAACCTAGAAAAACAATTATGGATTCAAACACCCTTTTGGAAGTTACACAAATCCCCAATTGGAAGGGTCAAAGTCTAACAAAGAAAGGTTTGAGCCGGTAGGATGTTGATTGTCCTAAAGGGCTAATTAGGCCTCTATTTGTGAAGCACCTCTATCCAGATGAGTGTACCGGACAATTACAACCCCTGGGCATGTGGGGAATCATAAACCATAAGGGATTCTAGGGTTACATGCCTGGAATCATCACCATTTACACACAAGGGTAACTTTGTTGTTCAATGTCTAGGTAGCCACATAGAGATGTCTACCTAGGGTCGCTCCAAACACACCTCTCCCTTGCTCATCCTATAAAACTCTTTTGTAATGCTATAATAAACTCACCATACTTTCCTTTCACCAAATTCCAGGGTCTCCGATTGACAAAGTGCAAGATATGGCCATCGAAGAGGAAAAACCCAAGGTAAACCCTGGTTTTTCGAGCACCTACAGTAAAAGTTGAATATCAGGAGAAAAACACACAACTAGAACTTCAAACCAAACCCAAAACAAATTTAAATCTCCTCTCCAACAAATTCACATCATTGGGAGTGGTTCCCAATCCGTATAGTACCGTACCATAAACCAAAACTCCAGAATTGCAGAAAAAACTTTGAATTCTATTAGTTTGTTGTCACCAAAACTCTCCTCCATACAATCTCTCCTTCGGAAGTGGATCCACAAGGTGTATAAACCACTCCACAACTACTCTCAACCAAAACCAAGAGGTTAGATCCATTGGGGGAGTTTCAAATAAACAAAAATGTAAAAAGTGCATAAAAGTTGCTCATGACAACTTTTGAGAACTTTTGCAAAAGTTGTCAAAATGTCATCTTTCGCCTCCTAATGCCTTGGGTAAAGTCTAACCCCTTCTAAAACATCCTACAAGCACTAAAACCAACACATTTGATCTCCTATTGTCCAAAAGTCATAATTGGCATATAGAAATGCCAAAATAGGAGTTTGGCTCACAAGATGGGGTTCTTTATTACAAACACACAATGCATGATTGAAAACCTATACAAAATATTCTAAAGACATATTTGATGTATTAGCCTCCCTCCTCTGAGTCTAACCTGTCATCTTGAAGGGTTTGATGAGGTGCTCCTGCACCATTAGTATTCCTTCTTGATTACTGCTAACAATTGGTATGAGAGCTAGATCCTCTGGTAGAAGCTTTTAATCACTTGAGGAGATCTGGGATGGAAGCTCAACTTATTTTTTTCCAAAAGGACAGCCTAAGGTTTGATGAAAGCAACTACACTGTATGGAAGAAATGGATGCAGGTGCATTTGAAACGTTTTGGAGATGATTATTAGAAGATCACTAAGAATGCCTATGTTGTTCCTCAGAATGGACCATCCACTCCTGATGAGGTTAAGGAATTTGTATATAACATCAGAGTGAAGGAAGCATTACTTAGTGCCTTGACTGATTCTGAAATAAAAAAAATGTTATGGAACTTCATACCACACATGAGATCTGTGTGAATCTTGAGATCCTGTATGAAGGTGATAGTCAAGTGAAAGTTTCCAAGTTGCATAGTTTAAAAGGAGAGTATGAGACATTGAAAATGGGAGATGATGAAAACATACATTCATACATGGCTAAGGCGAATGAGCTTGTCCTTGGTATTAGATCTACCAGTGGAAAGATTGAAGAAGATGAGATTGTTGCTAAGGTGCTAAGATCTTTGCCTCTTGCTTATAAACATAAGGTTGCCGCTATTGATGAGATTTAAGGACTAACCACAGTGACAAGGGATGTATCAGTTGGAAAGCTTGTTGCATTTGAGCTGAGAGACTTTGGTGAGTCACATGGAAAGTATGAGAAAACATTCAAAGCATCAACATATCATTCCGCTAAGAAAAAAATGATCTCGATGAGTGCAAGATATCCAGATATGAAAGAGAAAGGATAGAGATAGCAGAGCAAGAAAGCGAGCTTAATGAGTTTCAAGCATTGATTGCCCAAAGATTGCCTAAAGTTGTTGGTAAGTATGATGGAAAGTTGCCCTAAAAATGTTTTTCTTGTAATAAGATAGGACATTTTGTTAGACAATTAAAATAACCGAAAGACAACTGAGAGGGGGGGTGAATCAATTGTCACCAGATTACCGGAACCTTAAGAAATTAAAATTTTAATATCAGTGTTGGCTTGATGATGATTGTAATGTATTCATCACTTATTGACATTGATGTAACACTCTCACACACATATATGATTACATTGACTACTGGCGTAACTTCAATTGGTTTACACTACTAACCCGCATGTTTAAGGTTTATCTCTAAAATGGTACTTTGTGTCAACCAGTATGTACCTATGAGATAACCTGAGATACCACCAGATCGGCATCAGAATCAGAATGAATATCTAGAAGAAGATCTAGTGAAGATTCTATAACAACGGTTAATTTTCAACCAGTATTAAACTTTTCTAACCGACATCTATTTTTGTGATGAGTTATGAGCACCGTTTGTTTCGCGGTCATTTTTGTGATGAGTTATGATTATATGTCTAAATTCACTACACCTAGGAAATTATGTTCCTATGGTGGACAAAAGGATTGTATGTCTATTTAAAGACATCGTAGAGAGTCATTTAAAGGATGATGATATGGTAACAGATAGACAGTTGTTATGTGAAAAGAGTGAAAAAGATTTGTTGAGAAATGATAAGTGTTAAAATGCAGAGTAGTATTATTTGTACTTAGAAGGATCTAATCAAGCAAGTTTTGTCCTACTCAGAATAGATCAAACCATTCTTGTTGTTTTCTAATCATTACACCAGAATCAAATCCCCTATTCGGGTAAGCTCTAACAAGCTTCATTGTACAAATCCTCTAACAAGGTGATCCATTAGTTTGGATTTTCAAATCCTCCAATGAGGTTACTCTTAATAGGGTATAAGCTTCTAATCAAGCTTGGAATCTCTAACAAGATTCGCTCCTAGCAAATCTCTTTGTAACGCCTTAACCGGTCAGTTTTCTATTAGTGCAGATAGTTAACTTGTGAGTTCCATCTCACCGTGGTTTATACCTATTTGGGTTTTCCACGTATAAACACTTGTGTTATGGTGGATGTTGTTATTTCATTTTGGATAGCATGTATTTTGTTTAACCACTTGGTTAAGAACATCGATAGATTAGTATTCAAAGTAGTGTGTGTTTTGGAGTCACTGATTCACCCCCCCACTCAGTGCTTTTCAAGTCCATCAATTGGTATCAGAGCCCAACTTCTTTGAAGCCTAACCACTTAGAAGGAAATCTTGAAACCACCATAGGGGATAGAAGCTACTTTGAGATGGTCAAAGAACTAAAAGCCAGTAGAAATGAAGTTGAAACTCTTAGGGGTAAACTGAAAGCTTCTCAAGTCAAAAGGAGAGAGATATCTGAAAAACTGTTAGAAATATCTGACAATAGTTCTTCGGATGAAGCTAATATTGATTCCTTAGTAGAAGAGGTTGAAAAGTTGGAGGGTGAGAAACTGAATCTAAGAAACGAATTGGAAGGTCTCACTATTCGCATGTGTCAGGAGCTGGAATCCAGAAGAGCTGTTGAAGATTTTATCAAAGAAAAAGATCAAGAGATTCTAAAAATTAAATGGGAAAGAGACACCATGCATGAGGATTTAATAGCTGAAATAGAAGAAAAGGAGAACTTAAAATTAGACCTTGAGTTGGCATCACCTCTGAAAGAGAATTTGTCCAAGCATAATGAAGATCTTGTCACTAAGCTTGTTGAAGCCAATGAGAAACTGGAAAAGTTTGTCAAAAGTTCTACCATTATAGAAGAACAAATTTAATCATAGAGAATGAAGGGTGATATCTCTGGACTTGGCTTTCACACAACTGAGAAAGGTGAATCACAGAGAATAAACGACAATTCTGGTGCGAATTAACAAGTTGCTTTGTGATTATGAGAAAAGTGAACGGGAGCGCATTTCAATAATTCAACCGGCAATCAAAGTGACGTGCTAAATTCTAGGTATTTCCTTGCTTACCGCCTTGAAACTTGTTTGTCTAGAATGGCATCTACTTCTAAATTTGTAGGGAGGTTGATGATTACTGCTAAGCCTGAAGAAGCTATAAAGGAAGAGAAAATTATGTCTTATAATGCATTATTGCAAGTTCCAAGTGGAGTTGTTATCCAAGGTGATTTGTCCAGGTATATAGACTACAAAATTGAAGATATGGGAACTCTTCACATCTTTACTCAACTGAAATCACTCTATGACAAGGAAGGAAAGATTGAAGTTGAATATTCTAAGATTTTTGAGAAAGGATTTCATAATGCCGCCTACCCTCTTGAAGATTTTGAAGAACACATAAGGATAATTCTAAGTCAAGTACATGGAAAGAATATGTATTTGGAAAGGACTCACAATTACCAAGGAAGCCATTAGGGTTGTACGGGTTATTGCTCAACCGGTGAAATTCCTAAGTTGAGAAAAATGACAAAAGACACAGTCTTCAAGCTAACTGGTTCCACCTCTGATGGGCATTCTTTCTCTGTTAACAATGTCAGAGATCCTGCGGTAAAACTCACAGCAATGGTGATAGGCTACAAAGTATTTTACTCTAGTAGACTTAACAGTGTTACATCCACAGCAATTCATATAGCATACAGTATGATTATTGAAGATAAAAACTATGATATCTATGAAGCTATGATAAAAACTATGATATCTATGAGGTCACCTGAAGATGTAGTAAGACATTTTGAAAAAGACATAATCTTCACGGTTACTACTAATTGTTTCTTAATGCAAGCAAGAGAACCAAGAGAGGAAGAAATGGAAGAAATGAGCTATGAAGTCAATGATGACTTACTAGTTGGCTATGCTAATACTCTGTTGGCATCGCTTGTAGACAAAAAGAAGGCAAAATTGGATATTCTTGCAATCCAAGTTGCATCTACTGAAACTAGTACTGAATTTGCAGTTAAAGAAAAAGGAAAACAAAAGAAAAGTGAAGAAAAATCTCTTGAAAAGAAGACTACAAGGGTGACTCGAAGTGTCCTAAGCAAGAAGGAACAAGCAGCCAAAATAACTAAGAAAAAGGAGAGTGTACCAAAGAAGAGAAGGAACGGGAAATTAATTTTGCAACTAGAGTTTGAGGGAACAGAGTCTGATGAAGAACCTGAGAAGGAGAAGGAAACCAGAAGAATGTCTAAAAAGGAAAAGGTAGTGTCGAAGGCAACTACACCACTATATATTGCCTCCTACAAACTTGCAACAACATTTGAAAAAACAATGAAGTCATTGGAAAGAAACAAGTTTGAAAATGTTAAAGAATATTATGATTCTTTTACTGAAGATGAGCAGAAGCAAATACACCAATAGGTAATAAACTTGTTGAGTCATTACTGTAGATATCCGCATGAATTAGAAAAAGAAATTTCAGTATCCTTATATAATACCTTGTTAGAAAAATGGGAAGAAGCCACTGAGTTAGAGAAGGAAATTATTGATGAAATATTTGTACACTATTTTCCCACATTGTCATTAGATGGAATTAGTGCTTTGACTGGGGAATAAAAAGTATATTTTGATTTTAAAATAAGAAGATTGAAGCTTCTTAAAGGAAAAAGAGCAATTATTGAGACAAAAACTCATCAAATAGCCTGTCTAATCAAACAAAGGATAGATAACATCCAATCTCTCAATAAGGATGAAACCTTAGATGATGTTTCTCTACCAGAAATGGACATAGAGGAAATTGTCCCAACTGATATAGTCTTCTCAACCAAGATGAAGAATGACTCAGTTATTCATATTGATGAGGACATTGAGGACTCAGTAGATCTATCAAAAGAAATTACTACACCAAATATGGATCTTCCTTCAATCATAGAAGTACAGAATACAACAGGTGATCAACAGGCTACTCAAACAGAGGAAGTCAATATACCGGAAACTAAACAACAAGAGAAACCTCAACTGGAAAATGAACAATTGGAGAAACCTCAATCTCCACTAGTCATTGAGATCATTCAAAAGGAGATCACTGAGGAATTTGTTACACAGAAGGCAGAAGAGACAATAGAAGTTAACACAGAAAGAGCCATCATTAAGTGTAGATCCTTTGAAAAGGGAAAGCAAATACTGCTTGATGATGATGATGATGAAGACTCTTTAATTATTTTAGGACCTATTAATATGAATACCTTGAGTGCTTTTGAAATGATCAAGTTTGCACGTATGATGGAAGGTCATGCACATAAGAAAAGGATGAAAGAACAAAGAATTGAGGCAAAGACAATTCAGAATGTTGTAGACATCTTGTCTAGGTTACTACCAGAAACCTCTGATGCACATCTTCCCACTCCTATTAGCAAACTCAGACAGTAGGTTGCAGAGGCATCTGATCAAATCAAAACACTTGGCTCTTATGTCTATTGAAAAGAGCCATAAGAAAGCATATGGAGAAAAGCTAGCAAAGCACATTGAGAATAGAAAAATGGCCTTATGTCATAATGGCAGTCTGTTGAAGAAAGCTATTGAATCTAGAGGAAAGTGCCTCTACCTACAATGTTACTTTCTTTTATTCTGATATTTCTAAAAATCAAGCTAAAACTAAGAAGGAAATAGAAAGGTTATGTAAGGCATATGTCCCACTCCAGGACTCTATTCATGTCTTTAACTGGTATATAGATGAACTGTATGACAGACTGATCTGGAATGATAATGAGCGAGCTAAGAGATTCCAATCTCTAAGAGAGCTCAAGAATCATCTCACCTCACAGATTGACATTCTTCAGAGAGCCTACTCTTGTGCAGAAGCTATTCTTGCTACACCGGAAACATGCTCACTTGATTTAATGGAGGAGTTCTACTCTCAGCTACTGTCTACAACAGAGTATACGAATCACATACTAGAATCATGGCAGAATGCTCTATCTCAAATGAAACAAAATTCCAACCATACTTTCATGAGAATTCCTAATGCATGACTTTGTTTTCAAAAGTCATATATACTGAGCTTTTTGATACAGACTTTCTATATATATATATATATATATATATATATATATATATATATATTGCTTTATCATTTTGGCATTGCTGTCAAAGGGCGCATAATAATTATATGTATGTATGTGTGTTTGTTTTTGAAAAATTTTGTACTTTTGCATACATTAAGGGGGTGATCATATATATGTAGATATATTGTGTATGCACACTTAGCAGTATTGTAAATTACTCAAAATTTTTGAAGTGTCGCCATCAATGCCAAAGGGGGAGATTGTTGGCTTGATGATGATTGTAATGTATTCATCACTTATTGACATTAATGTAACACTCTCACACACATATATGATTACATTGACTACCGGTGTAACTTCAATTGGTTTACACTGCTAACCGACATGTTTAAGGTTTATCTCTAAACTGGTAATTTGTGTCAACTGGTATGTACCTATGAGATAATTTGAGATACCACCAGATCGGCATCAGAATCAGAATGAAGATGTAGAAGAAGATCTAGTGAAGATTCCATAACAACGGTTAATTTTTAACTGATATTAAATTGTTCTTACTGACATCTATTTTTGTGATGAGTTACCAGCACCATTTGTTTGGCGGTCATTTTTGTGATGAGTTATGATTATATGTCTAGATTCACTGCACCTAGGAAATTGTGTTCCTATGGCCGACATATGGATTGTATGTCTATTTAAAGACATCGTAGAGAGTCATTTAAAGGATGATGATATGATAACAGATAGAGAGTTGTTATGTGAAAAGAGTGAAAAATCTTTTGTTAAGAAATGATAAGTGTTAAGATGAAGAGCAGTATTATTTGTACTTAGAAGGATCTGATCAAGCAAGTTTTGTGCTACTCAGAACGGATCAAACTATTCTTGTTTTCTAATCATTACAATGGAATCAAATCCACTAATTGGATAAGCTCTAACAAGGTGATCCATTAGTTTGGATTTTCAAATCCTCCAGCAAGGTTACTCTTAACAGGGTATAAGCTTCTAATCAAGCTTGGAATCTCTAACAAGATTCGCTCCTAGGAGAGCTCTTTGTAAGGCCTTAACCAATCAGTTTTCTATTACTACAGATAGTTAGCTTGTGAGTTCCATCTCACCGTGGTTTTTACCTATTTGGGTTTTCCACGTATAAACAATTGTGTTATGGTGGATGTTCTACTTTTTGTGGATGTTGTTATTTCATTTTGGATAGCATGTATTTTGTTTAACCACTTGGTTAAGAACATCTATAGATTAGTATTCAAAGTAGTGTGTGTTTTGGAGTCACTAATTCAACCCCCCCCCCCTCTCAGTGCTTTTCAATTCCATCAACCGAAACCAAAAAGAACAATACCGAAATGCATAAACCAAATATCAAAATAGGAGATAAACCAATTAAGCATAAACAACAATCAGAGAATAAATACCATCCACCTGACACCAAGATTTGTACGTCGAAAACCTAGTAAAGGGAACAACCACGGTGGGAAGCCTACCCACAATCAAACAATACTTTTGTAGGAAGTATGTGATTACAATTGAAGGGCCTTCACTTGTAGGAAGAACAACGGCCTAGAGCACATTTCTCATCACAAAAGGAGTCTCACTAACTACATAGAAATCCAGACTACAATCTGGAGGAATGAATGAACTACAATGATAGCATCTCTTATGCCTGAGTATAGTTCCAGTTAAGGTCAATATTAGAGGACTAAATCCTCTTACATAAACCCAACTCAATCACCAATGATCAACCAAATCCTCTGCTTGAATGATTATTACATTATTTGCTCCTATTACATTCCATATCCCTTACACATATGATCTACAATGAGAGCTTACATCATATATATTCAAACCCTTGACCACAAATATTAAGGTGATCCACCAGAAAATAAAAAATTACATAATTATGTTGGGTTGATGATGATTGTAATGTATTCATCACTTGTTGTCATTGATGAAACACTCTCACACACACATATGATTACATTGACTACTGGTGTAACTTTAATTGGTTTACACTGTCAACCGGTATGTTTAAGGTCTATCTCTAACTGGTACTTTGTGTCAACCGGTATGTGCATATGAGATAACCTTTAGCTACACTCAAGTCGACATCAAAATGAAGATGAAGATGAAGATGGAGATCAAGCAGAAGATTCCAGGACAACGGTTTACATGTTTTGTTCCAACCGGTTTTGACTATTCTAATCGGTATCCATTTTTGTGATGAGTTACCAGCACCATTTTCTTGATGGTCATTTTTGTGATGAGTTATGATTAATTGTCTAGATACACTGCACCTAGGAAATTGTGTTCCAATGACCGACATAAGATTTGTATGTCTATTTAAAGACATCTTAGTGAATCACTTGAGAGAGAGAACTGATATAGAAGAGCATATTTATGCGAATACTGATATGCATAAAGAGTGAAATCTTTTGTTGAAGAGAGATAAGTGTTAAGATGAATAGCAGTGTTTGAATGTACTTAGAATGATTTGATCAAGCAAGTCTTGTGCTACTCAGAACAGATCAAACCTTTCTTGTTGTTTTCAAATCATTATAACAGAATCAAATCCCCTAACCGAGTAAGCTCTAACAGGATTCATTGTACAGATCCTTTAACAAGGTGATCCATTAGTTTGGATTCTCAAATCCTCTAGCAAGGTTACTCTTAATAGGGTAGTACTCTTAATAGGGTATAAGCTTCTGATCAATCTTCGGATCTCTAACAAGATTCACTCCTAGCAGAGCACTTTGTAAGACCTTAACCAGTCAGCTATCGATTACTGTAGATAGTTAACTTGTAAGTTCCATCTCACCATGGTTTTTACCTATTTGGGTTTTCTACACATAAACACTTGTGTTATGGTGGATGTTCTACTTTATGTGGATATTGTTATTTCATTTTGGATAGCATGTATTTTGTTAAAATGCTTGGTTAAGTTCATCTATCGGTTAGTGTTTGAAGTTGTGTTTGTTTGTGTGTCACTGATTCACCCCACCCCCCTCTTAGTGTTATTCAAGACCATCAAATTACAAAACATGTCGGCCTGAGACCAAACAAATAATATCCAACCCATAAGACATCTCAGAAACACATCGAGAAGTCCAATCCACACGTTACATTAAGTCAGTCCATAACCTAGACAAACCGAGACCCAATATATGTCCACACATACTAAAGAAATGATCCCAATTAACTAAGTCTTAAACATAATCACCATCAGCATCCTGAATCTCCACTAGAAATTCCACCAACACCACTTATGCATAACATAAAAAAATATTCAACAAAGCTTTGTCGGTGAAACCCTCACCAGAACAACAAACCAAGATTTCCACCATACAGGATAGCATCCGTTCACCAGATCAAAACCAACCGACTGAATATAAATCTGAGTACCATGAATAAACCAATTCTATAACCCAAACATACTGAATCATATCGAATCATGATGATCCAATCCAACCAGAAACCAAACATCCTACCGGGACCAAAAGGATACTGGTAAAGAAGCCAAAACAACTAGTGTTGACATCAATGACATAAAATCAATGCAACACATAATCAATTCCTCCAAATGGCCAAAAATATCCTCCTTTGGCATTGATGGCAACACTAGATGTGAAAAAATTCCAAGTGCCAAGAAATCCCAAACAAGTCTCCCCCAATGGAAGACATCCAACAATCTCCCACACAAAGATATAGCAATGAAGTTCTGAAACAAAGACCAAACTCCCCCTATGAATGATATCTCTGTAAAGCTCTTTTTTTCACATATATATCTCCCCCTTTGAAATCAATGCCAGAATCTAACAAAAATGTCAAAGCAAAAACAAAATCCACTGAATCACAAGGTTGACTACTCCCCCTGAGTAGTAATATCCCCACATGAATCCAGAAAGAATGACATCTCTGATAATGCATTTCTGACTGATGCCAAATAATATCAATTGGTTATGTGCCAAAGGGGTAGAAACCCCTAATCTGTCTCTCACATACTCAAATGATTCTTTAGGCAAAGGTTTAGTGAAAATATTTGCAATCTTCTCTTTAATGTTCACATAAACCAATCTAACCTCATTCTCTTCCACCTTCTCCTTCAAAAATTTATACTTGATAGATATGTTCTTTGTCTTAGAGTGAAATACTGGATTCCTTGATATGTCTATAGTAGTAGAGTTATCATAGTGAATAAATACCCATCCAATGCAATGCACTTAAATATCCTTCAACATTTGCTTCATCCATAGAACTTGTGTACAGTTAGTAGCAGCAACAACATATTTAGCTTCAACAGTAGATAAAGAAGTATGCGGTTGTTTCTTGTTGTTCCATGAAACTTATTTCCAAGAAAGAAAGCTCCACTAGAAGTACTTTTCTAGTCATCAACATCACTTGCCCAATCTGCATCTGTATATGCACATAAATTAAAGTCATCATCCTTAGGGTACCACAAACCATATTCAAATGTACCTTGCAAGTATCAAAAAATTCTTTTCACTGCACTCTCGTGATTTTCTATAGGATCACTTTGATATCTAAATGCAATACAGACAACATTCATTATGTCAGGCCTAGTTTGAGTCAAATATAGTAAACCTCCAATCATAGACTTGTATCTTGTAGGATTACCGGTACAGATTCATCTTTCCTTGTCAATTTCTCACTTGTAACCATAGGAGTACTTAACGGTTGAGAGTCTACCATACCAAATTTATTCAACAATTCCTTAGCATACTTAGTTTGACAGATGAAAATACCTTTGTCAGACTGAGTAATCTGCAAACCTAAGAAAAATTTAATTTCCCCAATCATAGACATTTCAAATTATTTATCCATATTTTTAGAAAATTTTGTGCACAACTTATCTTCACCTCCAAAAAAGAGGTCATCAACAAAAACTTCAATAATCAGTATATCATCATCAGTGACTTTATAATATAGATTATTGTCAGCATTACCTTTAGTGAAACCAAGCTTCAAAAGATATTTATCTAACCTTGCATACCAAGCTCTAGGTGCTTGTTTCAATCCATATAAAGCTTTCCTTAACCTGCAAACCATGTTTTTATCATCTGAATGTGAAAAACCATCAGGTTGCTCAATATAAACTTCCTCATTAAGATCCCCATTCAAAAAGGCACACTTAACATCCATCTAATAAACCTTGTAGTTCTTATGTGCAGCATAGGCAAGAAATAATCTTACACCTTCAATACTAGCTACAGGTGCAAAAGTTTCACCATACTCAATTCCTTCCTTCTGAGAATATCCTTTACAAACCAATCTAGTGTAATTCCTTACAACTTTTCCATCCTCATTTAGTTTATTCCTAAAAGCCCATTGAGTTCCAATAACATTCTTATTTTTAGGTCGAGGATCTAAAGTCCATTTGTTATACTTCTCTATCTTATCTAATTCTTCTTCCATAGATTTCATCCAACATTCATCTTTACATGCTTCAATTACTGATACCAGTTCAACTTGATAAATTAAACATACCTCATTAGCTGCCAATCTCCTTCTTGTCATCACTCCATTGTTCTTATCCCCAATGATCCGATCTTCTAAATTATTCATCCTTACATACATAGGAGTCTTCGTATTCTTTGTTCCTCTTCCCCGTTCTATAGTTACTATTGAATTTTCTGATACTGTCAAAGTAAATGGTTCAACATTTTGTTCCGGTAAAGGTGTTATCAGTTCAGATAAAATCATTTCTACTGCCAGTTCTTGCTTGTAAACTCTGATTTAACTTCTATTCAACTCATCCATCTTGACATTAGCGCTCTCCACAATTCTCTTCAATCTCTTGTTATAACATTTGTATGCCTTTCTTTCATTAGAATAACCAATAAATATTCCTTCATCACATCTGGAATCAAATTTACTAATGAAATCATCTCTCCTGATATAACATTTACTACCAAAGATTTTGAAATACTTAGTTGTAGGTGTACTGTCAAACCATAGTACATAAGGTGTCTTACTAGTTTCTCCTTTTATATGTACTATGTTGAATGTATACACTGCTTCTCTCCAGTAGATATGAGGTAGACTAGCTTCCATCATCATTGTTCTAGCAACATCCAAGATAGTTTTATTCTTCCTTTCCACAACTCCATTTTGTTGAGGTGTCTGGGGAGTAGAAAATTGTCTCCTTATACCATGCTTCTCACAAAAGTTATTAAACTCACTGGATGTGAATTCTCAATGATGATTTGACCTTAAACATTTAATCTTCAATCTTGTCTCTGTCTTAATTTTAGCTTTAAATATTTTAAACTTTTCAAAAGCCTTAGATTTCTCCCTTAGAAAAGTAATCTGTGTCATTCTAGAATAATCATCAATGATTAACATAATATAGCTATCACCTTGAAAACTTTTAACTCTAGCAGGGCCACACAAATTAGTATGAATAAGATCGAGAACATCATTAGATTTGTCTTGTATACTCTTAAAATAGGTTCTAACCTATTTTCCCATTTGATATTCTTTACATACCGAATTATAGGGCTTCATAATCTTAGGTATATCTCTAACTGCCTTAGTTGAACTAATCTTCATAATGCAATCAAAATTTACATGACATAGCCTTTTATTCCATAGCTAATTCTCATCAATTTGTGCAATCAAACATGTCTTCTCACCGGAATTCAAATGAAATATATTACCTTTTGTCTGAGTACCAGTTGCAATCTCCAAATTAGATCTATTAATGATTTTGCATTTTCCATCCTTGAATTGTAATTAAAATCCTTTATCCACCAATTGTCCTACAGTCAAAAGATTATGCCTTAAACCTTTGACATAATAAACATTATTAGTATTGTGCTTACCATCCAATGATATAGTTCATTTTCCCTTGATTATACATGCTTTTTCATCTCCAAATCTAACCAAACCTCCATCAAATTCTTGAAAAGATAGAAACTTCCTTTTATCTCCAGTCATATGATGTGAACATCCACTTTCAATTACCCATTCATCCTTATCTTCAATTTTAGAAGCAAGTGCCTTCTCTTTAGGGACATTCTCTTCCAGTTCTAGAACATCTTCCTTGATATCCAGGAACACCCATTCCTTTCTATTATCAGAACCACTAACAGAGTCTTGTGCCAATTCATCGTCAGAATCAGTCACACCTTCTTCATCTGCTAGGTAGCATGATTTATCTTTTTTTTTCCTATACTTATACTTGTTATGATATCCAGGGTTAGGCTTATAAGATCTTCTATCACTTTCTTTAAATCTTGAATTCCTTTCAGGACATCTAGATGCAAAATGACCTATCTTATTACATGAAAAACATTTAAAAGGTGTTTTTCCTTCGTGCTTAATTCCTACCGGTCCTTTAGGTACTCTTCTAGCAAATAGGGCTTTAATTTGCTCAAATTATATATCTTCTCTTTTTATATCATCCAATTCCCTTGCATATAAAGCTCTCCAATCTTGCTTGCCAGTTGATGATGTTGATGCATGAAAAGCAGGTTTAGACGTCATGGCTCCAGAGGGTCAAAATTCTTCAAGCTCAAAAGTAGATAATTTCCCAACCAAGGTATCTCTATTGATAGAAGTATTATCCATTGTTCTCATTTCATTAGTTGTAGTAGCCTTCATCTTATAAGTCAGTGGTAAAGCTCTCAGAACTTTAGAAACTATCTCATCTTCACTTAGAGTTGCTCCATAACATTGAATTCCCATAACAATTTCATTTACCCTTTCCATGAATGCAGTAATCCTTTCATCTTCTTCCATCTTCAAGTTTTCATATCTTATCTGGTAACCATCAAGTTTAAAAATCTTCACAGTAGAGTCACCTTCATTAAGATTTTCCAACTTGTCCCATATAGCCTTTGCAGATGACCATTCAAAAAATCGCATTATTTGATTATCAGATAATGCACACAAGAGGGCTTATCTTTCTCTACAATCATTCTCAAGCTCCTTATCCAAGTTTTCTGAAGGTGGATTTCCAGATGCCGGATTATAAGGTGTAACACCATTCTCTGTGATTTCCCAAATCTCCTTACCAAGACATCTTAGATGAGTCTCCATTTGAATCTTCCATACTATAATTGTTCCATCAAGCCTAGGAATATCTCTCTGAAAGATAGAAACAAATGAACTAGATGAACTTGAACTATTAATCTCCATAGGATCTTCCTCAAGTGGTTATGCTTCTACAAAGAGGACTAGAGCTCTGATACCAATTCTTAGACAATTCAAATAACCAGAATACAAATGAGATGGGGGGTGAATCAGGTGTCACCAGATTACTGAAATCTTAAGCAATTAAAACTTTAATATTGAAACCCAAAAGATCAATACTGGAATGCATAAACCAAATACCGAAATAGCAGATAAACCAATTAAGCATAAAAAACAATCAGAGAGTAAAGACCATCCACATCACACCAAGATTTGTACGTGGAAAACCCGGTAAAGGGAAAAACCATAGTAGGAAGCCTACCCACAGTGAAATAATACTTCTGTAGTAAGTATGTGTTTACAATTGAGGGTCCCATTCTTGCAGGAAGGCCAACAGCCTAGAGCACACTGCTCATCACAAAAGGAGTCTCATTGACTACATAGAAATCTAGAATACAATCTGGAGGAATGAATGAACTGCAATGATAGCATCTCTTATGCCTGAGTACAGTTCCGGCTAAGCTCAATACCGGAGGACTAAATCCTCTTACATAAACCCAACTCAATCACCAATGATCAACCAAATCCTCTGCCTGAATGATTATTACATTATTCACTCCTATTACATTTCAAATCCCTTACACATATAATCTACAATGAGATCTTACATCATATATATACAAACCCTTGACCACAAACAATAAGGTCGGCCATCAGACAATAAAATTATTACATAATTACAAAACATGTCGGTCTGAGACTAAACAAATATATCCAACCCATAAGACATCCCAGAAACACATTGAGAAGTCCAATCCACATATTACATTAAGTTGGTCCATAACCTAGATAAACCGAGACCCAATATAGGTCCACACACACTAAAGCAATGATCCCAATAAACTAAGTCTTGAACATGATCACCATCATCATCCTTAATCTCCACTAGAAGCTGCACCAACACCACCTATGCATAACATCAAAAATCTTCAACAAAGCTCTACTGGTGAAACCCCCGCCGAAATAACAAACCAAGCTTGCCAGCATAGAGGATAGCATCCAATCACCATATCAAAACCAATTGACTGAATATGAATTTGTGTAGAATGAATAAGCTAATTCTATAAACCAAACATACCAGAGCATACCAGATCATGATGATCCAACCCAACCAGAAACCAAACATCCTTCTGAGACCAGAAGGATACCGGTAAAGCAACCAAAATAGCTAGTGTTGACATCAATGACAAAACATAAATGCAACACATAATCAAATCCTCCAAATGGCCAACACATTTTTCTTCTAGATGTCTGGAGAGTGTGGCTAAGTATGGGAGACATGATAAGTTTGATAATTTTGATAGAAATGATAGATATGAGAAGCATGAGAAGTATGATAAGCCTTATAAGTCTAACTAGAAGTTTAGGAACCAGAAGAACTGTTATTATGTTGCAGATGAAGGTGTTACAGATGAAGAATCAAAAGGAGATGAAGTTGTGTTAATTGTGATTTAAGAAGATAGTCCGATGCCTATTGATTCCACTAGTTGCTCTATTGAAGAGAAAGATTTGGCTGCTAAGGTAGAAGAAAAAGGTGAATGGGTGATTGACAACAATTGGTCACATCACATGACCGGTGACAAAATCAAATTTGTAAACATGGAAATGCATGATGGTCGAATAGTTAGATTTGCTGATGAAAAAGCTTGTGTAATCCATGGGAGATGTTATATTTATATTGATGGTAAGCATAATACTAATTGTAGTCACACAAATCTGTCTGGCTTAATTAAATAAATATTTGCTATTTATTTGATTAAAAATCCACTAGCCATCAATTAATTAAATTAATATTTAATTAATTCATCCCCAAACATTCTTCTATTAATTAAATAAATTATTCAATTTATTTTAATTAATTCATTAAAATCAAATTCAAATCAATTAAATAAATAAAATATATTTATTTAATTAAAATCCCCTTTTCCTCTTTTAAATAAATTAAATAAAAACATTTATTTAAATCATTATCCCCCCCCCCCCACTTGCATTTTCCTACAAATGCAACTTGCCCTCATTTATTGAAATAAACTAATTTTATTTTAATAAAATCCTATTTTCCCTCACGCACCAAATCCACTTGCAAAATCTAATCCCCTTCTAGATTCTTCTAACCCCTTCCTAATTAGCCTAATCCATCCCTTAATTATTGTCACATTCCTAAGCAAAATGGAGTCACGTCGCAAAGACTTCAAAAGTCTTTGAAAAGCATTTAATGCTTTGTGTGTTCAACAAATTAACCCCCAAAGTCTTCCAAGACCACTAATGGCTCTTACATGACCATTTATGGCTCTTACATAACCATTTGTGGTTATTTCAAACTTGTCCCCCCAAACATTTATTGTTTTGACCATATTCATCCATTTCACATTTGCACAAGAGTTTATCCATTGGATAAAAGCTTTATTCTTTGAATAAAGAGTTTATTCATTCAACCAACCTTGACTCTAAATCTCAAAGTCATATCAGGCATTTAATGTTTATTCCCTCTCCTCTCAACCTATCTCACATTGACACTTGTCATCCTGGGATTGGGTTGAAAGCCCTCACATGGATTTGAAATCATTCAATCCTGACCCTTGTTGAGATTGCTCAATCTCAACCATCCATTGCTCCATTTTTCCTATAAATAGAGCTCATTCCTTCATAATCCAGATCCTGAAAACTTGTATGCATTTAAGCTATAGACATTTTAAGAGAGCATTGATGCATAATTAACTCATGTATTGTCATCTTGGATAAAATAAATCATTTTTAGTATCAATAGCTTAGTATTAGCTTTTCATTTCAGATTTGGAGCACAATACTATAATCTCAATCCTCCATAAGCATCCATAGTGCAAAAAGTTGCTGAGAGCTACACTATTTTGGAACTTGGAGAGGAGAGGAACAAGGGAGAAGGAGCTAAGAGCATGCTAAGAGGCATTTGGAGATGCCTCATTATATTTATTTCATTAGTTAGATATATTAGCATGATTTTAGTGTCTCTCTTGATATGCCTGTTTAGATTAGTTTTTGATTGACTAACACTAACTGTTTCTTGTCTTGTGTGTGGTTTATCTTAGACTAAACTTGTCCATTTTGCAGGGCATCATTTGGTGAACCCAACGTGAATCCAAGCACCAAAAATGTCATATTTTTTAGCAAACTAACATGTCTAAATGTTGAAAATGTCACACAGGTTGCGTTTTAGCGCTATTGAACACATTCTAGTGCTACCGACACTTATTCTTTTAGTGCTATTGTTCTTACAATAGTGCTATTGTCCAAATTTCAGTGCTTTTGGATTTGTTTTGGCGAGTTTGTTGTTATTTTGGCGCTATTGAAAATATTTCAGCGCTTTTGCCTCTCTGGCTTTCCCATTCTTTCAGCACTTTTGTGTTAAATAGCGCCTCTGTTCAAACACAGACTAGCGCTATTGTAACAGAATGTCGTAAAAAAATCACCTTGTAACCAAAATCAGAATTTAGGCTTGTGTGAGCTCACACTAACATTTGATCATTGTCTATGTGCAAGTTCTAATCTCTTTTTGTGCAGGGGAAGGAGTTAGTTTAAATGCTTTAAAGTTTCTTTTTTACTTTCTTTCAAACAAAAGTTGGTTAAAAAGAATCCATTCTTCCTTCTTGTACAAGTTAAAACAAAACCTCACATTTTATTTTTGAGTGCATAAAATGAACCTCAAAATTGTTTTTTGGTGCTTAAAAGAAAATTCATCGTTCTTTATTGCAAGGTAAAAAGAACAAACAACTTCAAATTTGCTTTCATTGCAAGTTAGGGATACATTTGATTTTGGTGCTTAAAATCAACAAACAAATTTTCTTTCTTGCATCAAACTTAAAAAATCACAATCCACACTTCAATTTTTGGGCAAGTAAAAAGAACAATCCACTTGTTTTGATTTTTTTGCAAACAAATTTTTACTTCAAGCAAACGTGTTTTCATTACGTTGACCAAGATTTCAATTTCTAGAATACAAAACACATTGCCTTTGAAGGTTAAAAAGAATACCATGGTTGTTGGAGCAACATCTCCAAATAGTTAGATCACAT
Source organism: Cryptomeria japonica (assembly GCF_030272615.1). Lineage (NCBI taxonomy): Eukaryota > Viridiplantae > Streptophyta > Pinopsida > Cupressales > Cupressaceae > Cryptomeria > Cryptomeria japonica. The sequence continues at coordinate 268,656,574 of NC_081408.1, forward strand.
TGCAATGGTGGATTAAAAAGAACAAGTGTTTTTGGTGTTTGGCACACTTGTGCAAATAGTCAGTCGAGTGGTCCTACTTCTAACACACACTATCCTCTCCCTTGGCTTTCGTGGTCCTAGGTGCAAGAGAAAAGTGTTAGTAACACTCAAAATTTTATCTTTTAAAGAGAGGCCTGCCAAGGGATCGATACTCTTGGAAACAACCTCGAGCGGTAAATCCTTCGAGCTGCTATAGAAATCAGGTGAGAGCGAAAGTTGTAGCCTTGGGTATAGCTGTTCCTACAGTGTAACTGGTTGAAAGGACAAATGGGCCCCACCACCAGTTACAAGGCTCTTAAGTGAGTCACTGCAAAATGAACTTATGTCCAAAAACATCGAACATGACTAAACACCTTTAAGTAGTATCCCACCCATTCTATTGATTGAGGATATTTGTGATATAATTTAGTGCAAGATCATAGATGGTTTTTCTCCCAAGATACTCACCATACATATTTCCTTGAGTAGAAACATAGCTTTTTGAAAAGTCACTTGTGGCTTCATAAAAGTGGTGACTCCCCCATCATAGGGATCATCTATTTGTTATGCTCAAGCAAGACTTAGTATATCACATCCTTACCTGCCAAGGTGGGATTCATAAGGTATGTAGTACCAAAGTCGAAGAAATATCAAGATGTGAGTTAAATTTATCACAACTGGCCATTTGACCTTAGGGATAAAAAGTGTTTGAAGTGTGTTCGTTTTAAAGACCAAGTGCAAATTGAGCCGACTTCAGGCTCTGGAAATACACCTTAAAATACATCTAAAGAAAGGGTCATATACAAGTCCAAGGATTGGGTTGATCTAGACCCATACTCATTTGTGCCTTTGAGGCAACATTCTTGTATTTGTGTGCTTGCTTTGTTTTCTTGTCAAAGAAACATCAAATCAGAAAATCAATCCCAAAAACAAAGTATTCATCCAACATCTTTCAAAACAACCAAAAACATCAAAAACAAAGTGCAAACAGCAAAGTATCGAAACTTTATGACCATTCTTCACATCTTGCGAAAGAAAAAGAGTCATCAGAATATCAACTTGAAAAGAAGACCATTAAGCTCAAAGGCTTTGATCAAACGAAGGAAATTCTTCTATATCAATACACAAATCTTTGTCTCCCATAGAGTTTTCTTGCATCACATGTGCCTCTACCTTCAAGGCAAAACAAACGAATTTGATTCAAAATCATTGAACCGAAGAGCTTTTATGCAATATAGAGCTCTGAGTTACCACAAAAACCAAGGAGGTAAGATTAATCCCAAATTGTTCCCAAACGTCTGTATCACATACAACACAGCTTGAGAAATACCATCCACACCTGAGAGAGAAGAGATAGAGTTTGTCCCATTTGTGACACAAAGTTTTTATTAAAGTTGAAAACATTTCATCCATCATCTTCTTCATACATCATCACTTCATCATCAATCTATTCCAACTCTCAAAACATTAAGAGGTTCTTGTCCCAAGTTCTCTTTTTAGATATTGCTTGAATCAAACACTTCACATCACTTTTTAGATTGTTTCTACATCTAGGATAAGCTCATCCTAAGAGACACATCTACGCAGGTTAAAACTAGTTCATGAGTGAATCCTCTCATTACTAGGTAGTTCAATCTATAACACATCTCAGATTTCTCTACACCTTATCACATCAAAACTTATCAAAAAAGCAACCAATTCAAAGAAGGAATTTTGGTTACATCTACCTTAAAAGTGCTAGAGATCCACATGCAACACAATTCACCAACCATCAATCTTTCATTTCATCAACAACTCATCATCATTTTCACTCAACTTCAACAAAGACTCATAAACAAAATGGCTCAAACCCGATCACGGTCAAGGCAACAAGAAATAGAAATAGAAGAAGAAGAAGAGGAAAATCTCAATGAATTCCAAGAAGCACTTGGAGGAAATGTGAATGACGAAAACCCAAGCACTCTTACTCCTGCAACAATAGAAAGGGCTCAGCATAACCCTCTCTTTAACAGATTGTTTGATGAAATACTCAAGAGCAATGCAGATGCTCACTTCTTAAAACTCGCTCAAGAAGGAGCCAAACTCCCCTCTGACTTTGATCTTGCCCAATTAAGACAGGCATCAGAAAGACAAAGTCGCCATGAAGAGGAAAGAGGTAGAGATCCCATCAGATATAACATTCCTCGAGGTAACCCACCACCTCCTCCTCCAAATGAAATGGAGATGTTGAGGCAACAAGTCGAGAATCTCGCCCGACAACTTCATAGTGGTGTCAAAACTAACCAGTTCTCACTCAATGACATCTGTCCCTATCCTTTTGATAGGAATCTTTATATGCCACCCTTTCCCCAAGGATTCGAAACACCCAAATTCAAAAAATATAGAGGAAAGGGAGATCCCCGTGATCATGTTAGAGAATTTCATTCTGCTTGTCTCGAAGTGGCATATGAAGACACCTACCTAATGCGCCTTTTTCCCCAAAGCTTGGGAGGAACAACAACATCATGGTTTTCTCGACTACCAGGTGGCATTAGAACATTTGAGGAACTCATCCAGAAGTTCCTAGCTCATTACTCTCATAACATTGAACGCGACATCACCATGGCTGATCTGTGCAACACTAAACAAAAACCAGGTGAACTATTCTCAGTATTCCTGCAACGATGGCGTCAAATGTCTAGCAGGCATTATCTTCAGTTACCTGAATGAGAACTAGTGGAAATATTCATTTCCAACTTAAACAAAGAAATGGAATTTCACCTGGATGTCAAAGACACAGACTCTTTTAATGATATGATCACCAAGGGTTTGAAATGTGAAAGGGCACTTATCAAGAAAGGACTCATCAAAATCTTAAATGAACCAAAAGATGGTCCTCGCCCATGCTTCAATAGTGATAAACCAAGCTTCTGGAATAGAAACAAGAATATCGTCAATGATGGGGTTGTGGATGCTTGAACTATCCAAAATGCACAACCTGTGGTTCGGTTTGCAGGACAAAATCCTCCACCTTAGAACAACACAAATGTTCCTTCCAATCAAGGTCGCATCACATCTCATGATGAACCTAGACCTCATCAGCAAAAACAGAAATGAACATACACTCCCTTAGGGGAACCCATTGAAACAATATTGTGACAACTCATTTCTCAAAATCTGGTCACTCTACCTAAACTATCGAACTATGAGCCTCAGGTCAAACCGGCATGGTGGAGAGATACTGAACACTGTGAATTCCATCAAGGAAGAGGACACAAGACAAGTAATTGTCACCGATTAAAAGATCTTATTCAGGATCTTATTGACCGAAGAGAAATTGAAATTGAAGGACATGACCCAAAAACAACAAATAATGATCACCTGATGTTCAAAAATCCACTTCCATCGCAAGATCAAAGGGGTCCTTCCACTTCCAGGAGAGGCATTGATACCACGGATTATACACAGGCTATGTATAATTACACTGTAAATCATCTGTATGATGCTAGTGAACAAGTTGCAACAATAACCTTCAAAAATCCCAACTCAAATTGTAATGTTGTTACACGTCGTGGCAAGGTCACCATAAAGGCAGCTCCACAAGGCACCACCTCCATCCCAAAGCAGTACAATCTTGTGGAACAATTAGACAAAACCCCTGCGCTTATATCCATTTTAGAGGTTTTGCGCCTATCGCCATCTCATAGAACTATCTTGGATCAAGCACTCCAAGAGGCATCAGTCACTGCAAATATGAATAGAGACCAGTTTCAAGCCATGGTTGGAAGTCTAAAGTCATCACCTTGTCTCACTTTTTCCGAAAGTGACAACTCTTCCTTCCAGCAACCTCATAACGCCTCACTCCACATCGAAGGATTTAATAGCCAGCATAGGATCAAGCGAGTCTTGATCGATAATGGAGCAGGCCTGAATATTTGTACATTATAGTTGGTCACAGCATTGGGATATGCAGTAGAATCAGTGGATCCTCGTAAGAAGATCACAATCAAAGCCTATGACGATGCAGAGCGGTCATCCAAAGGAGCTGTGGTACTACCAATCTGAGTGGGCCCCATGGTAAAGCACATCATTTGTCAGGTTCTGGACCTTCCTCTGCCATACAATCTATTATTAGGAAGACCTTGGATACATGCCATGCAAGCCGTTCCGTCTACCTACCATCAATGTATCAAGTTCCCACATAACGGTGTAGAAATCACAATCCTGGGCGATGCAAATCCCTTTGCATACTATCATAATATCAACCATCAACCAGAGATTACCATTCCCAATAATAGAGAATCCATTTCCTCCACATCATATATAAGTCCGGCCTCTCTTGCCAGTTCAAACACCACTATACCAAAGCAAGAAAAGCTTAAGATGAAACTAGCAGAGGAAGGTCCTGGGGAATACAACTTGAGTCAACTCTTTTGTGTGGGACAAATGCCCACTTCTCCTAGAACACATGGTAAGCCACAACAGTTACTCCAACAACCACTGATCATGCCAGCGTGTGCTTTAAGACCTTTCATCCCTGGAAAGAGTCAAGAAGAAGAAACCCAAGATGAGGACTTGGCGGACTGGATCTATAAAGATCCCATCACCACTGATCTACCACAAGTTAAACTTCCTACGGATCAGTATGGAAAAGGTCTCCTCATTATGCAAAGAGTGGGGTATGATGGTCAGAGTGCTTTGGGATATTGCAAACAAGGAAAACATGAACCTCTGCTACCGGAATTAAAGCCCAAAGGTAACACAGGCCTAGGCTTTGAAAAAGAGATCTTTCCTAAGCTCAGATTCAAAGGAAAACCCAACAAACCATTATGTCAGCCTACTACAAAGAGGACACCTTTCATAATCAAAGTAGCATCAATTACCATCCCAACTGCCCCACCGAGGCTCAAAATCCCAACACAACTATCACCAATGCCAATCATCCCACCAAACGAACTCGTAATCCCATCAGCAGCAGCATTAGCAGTAGCAACTATATCAGAACCTGCAGCAGTATCTACAACACCGCAGTTCTAGCAGAAGCCACAAAGTTAATATTACCGATACTCCCTATACCAGATTCCTTGATCCCCATCAATCTTCTTGCAGCACCGATCACTACAAAGGTACATCAACCAATCACACCTGCAGTATTTAACTCCAAAGACATCCCAGTATGGTATAGTAATCGGATGCTGGAAAGTGACTCAGAGACTGACTCACGTGAGTGGGAATTTGATTCTGTACAACTTAACACTTCAGATGAGGAAGACACATCACCACCTCCACCACGCAAAGACATCCCTGTTTACGGAGAAGCACAGATAAAGACCACTTGGGTTCCTAAACTGGAAATGTCTTCCACAAACCCTACGTCTCATCCTACCCCTGATTCTGACAAGGAGAGTACCATTAACGACCTTCACCATCACGTCTTAACCCTCGCTAATACATCTAATGCACTTAACCTAATCGATGAAGTAATGCCCATTATCCACCCTGAACTCATCGAATGGAACCAACCAAATCCCCCATGTCTTGACCTCTTCCAAAACGATGAGGCCATCACTGACTTTTTGGAATTAAGGGATAACCTACCAAGCAGGGATCACAAAGCTGGATTCGCCATCGAACTTAATAGCACAGCATACTTCTGGGCGGATGCCAAACCTTTCAGCTGTAAAAATATAACAATAAAACATGGATCTTCCTATGAAAACCACACTATGGCACTGTTTGATCCAACAAAAGTAAAAAGAAAGAGCGTATCCAATGGTGAAAACCTCTCTGAGGCGCCTGAGGATGAAGGGTTTGACATTCTCCCTGATAGTACACAACAGGAATGATCAATGATTCTCATCGAGGAAACCAAAGAATACAATGTAGGGACTCCTGAAAATCCTCATCTCATACATCTAGCATCTCTTCTCACTCCAGAGGAACAGCCTAAGTTTATAGAGTTCTTCCAGAAGCGTCAGATCAACTTTGCATGGTCATATGCAGACATGCCTGGGCTTGATCCTAATTTAGTCATGCATCACCTCACCGTCACAGAAGGAGCCAAACCTGTCAAGTAGAAGCTTCATAAGATGCATCCTCAAATTGCAGTGCTAGTCAAAACAGAACTCAAGAAACTCCTAGGTGTTGGTTTCATTAGACCAATTGATTATGCAGAATGGATCTCCAATACTGTGCCTGTCGGCAAACCAAAAGGGGGCATCCGCATTTGTACTAACTTCAGAGATCTGAATAAGGCATGTCCTAAGGATGACTTCCCCCTACCAAATATCGACATCATAGTGGATCTGACAACGGGACATGCCATGCTTTCACTTATGGATGGCTTTTTAGGATACAATCAGATAAAGATCGCACCAAAAGATCAACATAAGACAGCCTTCACCTGTCCATGGGCCACATATTGCTGGAATGTAATGCCTTTTGGTCTCAAGAATGTAGGAGCAACCTATCAAAGGGCAATGACCACCATCTTCCATGACATGATGCATACTATGATGGAAGATTATGTTGATGACTTACTAGCAAAATCACTCACCAGAGAAGAGCATCTCCACATCTTAGATAAAATCTTTGATAGACTGGAATAATACCGTGTTTGACTCAACCCAAAGAAATGTGTCTTTGGAGTAACCTCCGGGAAGCTTCTAGGGTACATTGTCTCAAGCAAAGGCATTGAGGTCGATCCAGCAAAGGTTAAGGCAATCATGCACATGCCATCACCAAAGAATATTAGTCAGCTAAGACACTACAAGGACGGCTTCAATCCATCCGAAGATTCATTGCACAACTGGCTGATAAATGTCACCCATTCACACACCTGCTACATAAGAACATCCACTTTCAGTGGGATGCCCGATGCCAGCAAGCATTTCAGATGCTTAAAGACTATCTCATGAATCCACCACTGCTAATGCCACCAGATCCAAGTAGACCGTTGTTATTATATATCACAACGACAAGTACAGCATTGGGTGTACTACTGGCACAACATAATGCAGAAGGAAAGGAGTGTGTTGTTTACTACATCTCTCGCACACTAGTGGGATATGAACTCAATTACACCCCTATTGAGTGAGCTTGCCTAGCAGTAATCTTAGCAGCCACTAAACTGAGGCACTATCTATTAACACACAAAGTACAACTCATTGCAAAGATTCATCCACTCAAGTATTTACTCAGCAAAGCAGCATTGACAGGACGCTTGGCCAAATGGGTGATGATTCTAAGTGAATTTGACATCAAGTATGTAGACCGTAAAGCTATCAAAGGTAAAGTCATTGCGGATTAGTTGGCCGATGCGCCACTCATAGGCGATCATCCTCTCATTTCCAATTTTCTTGATGAAGAGATATTCATGATCACAACAACACAACCATGGAAATTATACTTTGATGGTTCATACACTAGGCATGGCTCGGGGGCAGGCATTCTGTTTATCACACCTCAAGGTGACAGCATCCCGAAGTCTTACAGGCTCACATTTCCATGCACCAACAACATAGGAGAGTATGAGGCCTTGATCACAGGACTCAGGCTAGCTGTACAATGGAAATTAAAAGAACTACAAGTATATGGTGACTCACAACTGGTCATTTGACAAGCAACTGATGAATATCAGACAAAGGATGATAAACTCATGCCATATAAGCAAATGGTGGACAATCTAAAGTCATCATTTACTACTATCACTTTTGAGCAGATACCCAAAGATCATAATTGAGCTGCTGACGCTATGGCTACCATCGCATCTCTCCTAGATCTTCCACAAAACTCAACACACTATGAGTTCTTGGTCGAACAGCTTTGGATTCTCGCTTATGATATCCCCAAATCCGAAATGATATGTTGTCTTGTCGGTTCTGAATCCCCATGGTACGGTGAATTCTACACCTATCTCCACGATCACACCCTTCCTCCCAACCAATCGAATAACCAACGTAAAACCTTCATTTGCCAAATTGCTCGATATACCATTATTGTCGACACCCTATACCGCCGTAGTCTTGATGGTACTCTCCTTCGATGTCTGGAACAAGGTGAGATAACAAAGGCTTTGGAAGAAGTCCATGAGGGAATTTGCGGGACTTACTCGAGTGGTCCATCACTAGACAAGAAACTCCTACGCAATGGATACTATTGGCCATCTATGGAAAAAGATTCCTACTACTTTGTTAGGAAGTGCAAGAAATGTCAAGTTCATGGCGACCTGATACATGCACCAACCCAGGAACTACAACCAATCACAACATCATGGCCTTTTTATCAATGGGGCCTTGACCTTGTGGGTAAGATCCATCCATCTTCATCCAATGGCCACAAATTCATTATTACCGCCACCGAATATTTCACAAAGTGGATCGAAGCTGTTCCACTTACCCAAGTCACCAGCAAGCAGATCACCTCATTCATCCTCAACTACATCATCTGCCGGTATGGTGTACCCATGTCCATCATCACAGATAACGGTCTTCCTTTCAAAAATCAGGATGTCCATGAACTTTGTGAGAAATTTCATATCCAACATTGCTTTTCTACTCCCTATTACCCACAAGGCAATGGTCAGGCTGAAGCATCCAATAAAAACATATTGAGGATCCTAAAGAAGACAGTCAATGATGTCGGTCGTGATTGGCATGTTCAACTCAATCCAGCACTATGGGCATATCGAACTAGCATTCGAACCCCTACAGGTGCAACTCCTTATTCATTGGTCTATGGTGCAGAAGCTATCTTGCCTATTGAGGTCGAGATACCATCATTACGGGTTTCCTTGCATAATCTGATAGATGATGAAGCTTACAGAGTATCCCATCTTCAGGACTTAGAGTTACTTGATGAGAAGCGACAAGCTATGTACAATCATCTCAAAGCCTATCAGTAGCGCACGAGTAGAAGCTACAATCACTGAGTTAGACCTCGTACATTTGAGGTAGGTGATCTTGTTCTACGAGAGAATCCTCGCAATCAACCAAACAGAGAACATCAGGGTAAGTTTGAATCAAACTGGTTGGGCCCATATGTTGTCACTGCTGTGTTCGGGTCGAGGGCATATCAATTGGCTACATCAGAAGGAGAATCACTCGCAGATCCAATCAATAGCATGCACCTAAAATGGTTTTATACCTAAGGTGTACAGAGCGTCAGGCTCCACTGCATACCAAAAAATACCAAAAAACATTCAGAAAATGTCCTGAAGAAAATACAAAAACATTCAAAAAAGTAAAGAAAAATCATGCATCCAAACGGTGAACAACCACTCCGGTGGCACCCTGGGTAAGTGCGATGGTGAAAACCTGGCAAATAGGTGCCACTCATAAAGGCTATGGCTCCATTGTCTTTCAGACTTGTTGCGATCACATTCATACATACATCCATCCATCTGAAACCATGGCTTGTTATTCCTCTACAATTATGATAGTACTCCATGCGTCTTGCATCCCGCTTTTTCATAGTCATGTCTAAAACTGGGGGCAATGCCTTTAACCTATTAATGGAAGTGGATTCTACATTGTCTTATGATTCATTAAGTTCTTCATTCAAGAAATCATCAAAAATCCAAAAACATTGGAAAATGTCTCAACAAAAATACCAAAAACATTCAAAAGCAATCATCAAAATACCAAAAACATTGGAAAATGTCTCACAAAATCCAAAAACATCAAAAACATCGAAAATCACACAAAAACATGGCAACACTTTGTAAATACTCATCCATGCAGATACCAAAACAAGCATTGGCAAAATAATCACATGATGACCATTTACCAATCGACCACACAATCCACATCAACACTCAAAAACTGTCTTCAACAAGGATGCATCCTTCCTTACATAGACAAAAGTGACGTTTTCTTTGACAAGAAAATTATGTTAAGCTATCAAATACTTGTATGGTTTGTGAGTACAATCATTCATTTATCTATATCGAGATCTTTCAGCATTGTTTTGTATCATTTGCACATTATTTCCGATGAAGTTCTGGGGCATGTACTAATGGTGTCTACGTGGGAAGTTCACCAAGCTACATGATCATAGGCAAAAATATAGTCATAGATCACTACGGCTTGCTGACTACAACGTATACCTTGACCATATGGGCATGAACCATTACCAGGGATCCTTATTTTTTATTCTTTATGTATATATTGTTTGTTTGCAGGTACAATGCTCATTCTTTGGTTCCTCCTCATCCAAATTGGATAAAGGTTTTTATCTTTTAGTACGGTATGCACTTGTCTTAGGATATGATCAGCCTAAGATCAAGGAGGATGATCCAAGTCATGCATGAACGACGATAATCCTTGTCTGTTCCGCAAGCAATACTCTGGTCAACTTGACCCTTATATCAAGAAATTTGTATTAACTTGCTATATAAAATCCATGAAAGGAATACTCAGGTCATCTTGAATCATTATGTCAAGATGCTTGTATTCTCTTCCAACATTTTAAAGCTCAATGATGAAAATAGAGCACTATGGATCGTCATTTCATCTCATCTATTTATATATTGCATTTTGTTGCATATCACCCATCCATTCACTCATTCATATGTAGGCTTTATATGCAAAAGTGACCATTAAAACTGGTCTTGGATACAATCACGACTGAGTACTCTGATACATCATCAATGCATCATGCCAAGTTTTAAAAACATTGCATTCCTCATGGTCATATCATCATCGCATTTAGGTGCATCTTGAATTAAGTACCTTCATGTCATTTTTAACTTTGCATATAGTTCATTTTCTTGACATTTAGTTTTCATTAGAACATTTGCATTATTGCATCAAATAATTAGATTCATTCTTGAGATCAAATTGTCTTTTGATTGTTTTACAATCATTTACTAGGCATTCATATAGTATCAATTATTCATCATTTTATCATCTTTTATCATTTATTATTGCATACATTCATATATAGTTAAAAAGTGCATTCAGTCATCCGTTAACTAAGTATCATATTATGCTCATTTTAGGATTCATTCACATTACATTCATTTATCCTCTTTTTAATTGCATTAAGGTGCAGTTATTAAAACATTAGTTATAATATCATCACATTATCATTTATACTTAAATCATATTTAAGCATTAGAATCATAAAATCCACTTGTTTATAAAACATTGGTTCATAACATTTTATATCCATTATATATATGCATTCATTTAAACATTATCATATAAACATTTGTACTTTACATCTTGTTTATCCATATTACATTCATCTAAAAACATCTAGATGCATATGCATACATAACATCATTCATTCGACCATTGCATTAACATCATCACATAAATCATCTCATCATTATATCAAAATAGGAAACACCAAAATCCTATTCATAACTCACAAGCATACATCATCATCATGGCATTACATACATAAAAGCATTGCATCAACAAATCAAAACAAATCATACATATATAAATCTGCATTCATATGTCAGTATCCAGCATCGTACATCATCATAAAAACATGCATACAAGAAACATCTCATCAAGTGCATACATATACACATATCCATCTAAGCCATAACTCATCATCCTGCATAAACATCCATATAAATCAAATGCATATCATCAAAATATGGGATCTCCTCATATATCTCATCTCATATATCAGAGTACAATGAAGTCTACAAAATCGGCTACCAAGAGCCATCCAAGATACAGTCCAAAAAATAAACAATGATACAATACATATATGCACAAAATGCTCTCTCAAATGCCACTCTGGCCAGATGCTATCCCAACACCTCCACCTACTCCACCACTAGTGCCGACACCCCCTGCTCCATCTCTCCGTGGAGGCCTCATCGAACCACCACTCCCTCCTGCATCCCCTGATCTCTCCCTCCTCAAAGGACCCATCACCCCTCCACTACTCTGCACCCTCTGCGATCGCTCTGATCTAGCCTACCGCATCTGAGAATAACCGAGAGCTCGCTGACTAACTGGCACCACCTACTCATATAAACCCCGCCAGTACTCTATCTCCACCTGTGCTCGCCGCATCTCCCTCATCACCTCCCCCGTAGGCCCCTGTGCTCCTACTCCAATCCGGACTCTCTCCTGCAGCTCTGCCAATCTCTCCACTGTACTATCCCTCTCCCGCAGCACCACCGCCAACTCTGACTCCTGTACAAATAGCTGTGCATCCCTAGCTGCCACCTTTGCCTCCAAATCCTCTATCCGAGTCTGCAAGCGTACTATCATGTGATCCCGCAGATCTCCAGTGGCTCCCTCCTCGGTATCCATAGCCGCCTCCCCTACACCACCCTCTCCAATAGTCTCCTCCCCTTTGTCCATCAGGATCTCTCTCTCCATCCCCCTCCCACTCAGCTGAACTCCTCCTGGTATCAATGGTCCCAGTCATATCTATAGAGGCAGTCCACCTCTCCCTCTCCACTAACTCTGCATCCCCAATCCTCCACCACCTCCTCCACCACCTCCTCCACCTCCTACTCCTCCTCCTCGACCTCCTTCCCTCCTCCATCCCCGTCCCCTCTCATCCTCAAAAGTTGGGATTGGCTCTACTGGATCCGATATTCGTGGGATCGGGTGCGCTACTCGGTACTACATATACTCATCTGTCACCCCTACATCAATGACCCTCGGTCGTATGTCCCATGGTCTCGCCTGCACTATCCAGAACTCTGTCAGTGCCTAATCATAAGGTAGCACTGGACCCCATGCATACCTCTCCCGAATAACCCAAGCATACTCTCCTGATCCACTGGGCAGTCCCTGCTACCGTCCAAACTGCCTCATCACTCGTCCAAGCACCTGTCTCTCCACATGGTATGAGGTCCTCCCAATGAGGAATCGAGTCATAAACACATAAGGCAGTGCCTCTGCGTCATCATCCCATGGCTCACACTCCAAGTATGGCCGCCATATCACTGCATCCAGATCGTCTAAAGCCTGCCGCCACCACTCTAGCTTCCCCAAGTGGGGCTGACTCATCATGCCGCTATACATAAACATATATGGCTGGTCTACTGCCCGGAATCTAAGACTCATTGGTCGAGTCACTGGTAGATGCTCCCAGGCCCAAATATGCAGCAGCGTCATGCCCACTGCTAAGGAACCCCTCCCCCGATAAACCACCTCATGGAGCTCCTGGTACATGTGCGCCAGCACGTACGGCCCCCTCGCAAATCAGGTCCCATCGGTCATCATCATCTCGATAACCTGTCTCCATCCAACGGCCAACCCATGTGATCGCTTGTCTAGACACAGCAGACCTCCCACAATACCCGACAAAACTGCTGGTAGAGGCTCATATAAAGCAGTGATATCCTCCCAGGTAATCGAGCCATTATCAATGAAAACATCCTCATCAAAAATCCTCTGCACTGCAAGAGTCCCCCAGGATCTATCATATGTGACCAGCTCCCCTCGAATCAGAATCCGCCTGTATCAATCGATCTCGCAACCCCTGTGTCGCAGGATGTCGCTCACGTAACTGTAACACGTGCAGCTCCTCCTGCACATGGACATTCATCAAATCACCATCAGTTGTTTTGTTTTCAAACTTTCTTAAGTTTAAACCTAGACTATCAACAGACACTTGATCAAGTATCTTCGGGTCTCAACAGGTAAGCAATCATGGCCACCTAGACTTCAACGGGCATTTATCCTAACAAATGACCTAAGTCTCATCAGGCTGCTATGGTTCAAAACAACTCCCACTTCACATCACCAACCATCCATCATTGGCATTAAGAGATTAGTCTTCATCCACATTGGGGCATCTCTTTATCCTAAGGAAAAAGCGCTATTTTACCAACAAAAGCGCTAGTTTCTCAACAATAGCGCTACGACCCTAACAAAAGTGCTCAATAAGCTATACAAAAGTGCTCAAACTTCAACAGTGCTAAAACAACTACACAATAGCACTCAATTAAGCCCTCCATAGCGCTTATTGAGCAAAAGTGCTTAAACTTGCATACAATAGCGCTATAACAAGACAAAAGCACTCAAACAATGGGTCAATAGTGCCATTGTGGTGCAATAGCGCTAATTCATGGAGCAAAAGCATCAAAACCGTAGTTCCAGCACTCTTGCTCCGACTTGACTTGGACTCAGCTAAAAACCTATCAAAAATGCATAAAAATTAAAAATTCAAATTTGCGTACCGCTGGTCCATAGTCGTCTGGGCGCTGGAACCGTCCCATTCTTGCAGGAAGGCCAATAGCCTAGAGCACACTGCTCATCACAAAAGGAGTCTCATTGACTACATAGAAATCTAAAATACAATCTGGAGGAATGAATGAACTGCAATGATAGCATCTCTTATGCCTGAGTACAGTTTCGGTTATGCTCAATACCGGAGGACTAAATCCTCTTACATAAACCCAACTCAATCATGAATGATCAACCAAATCCTCTGCCTGAATGATTATTACATTATTCACTCCTATTACATTTCAAATCCCTTACACATATAATCTACAATGAGATCTTACATCATATATATACAAACCCTCGACCACAAACAATAAGGTCGGCCATCAGACAATAAAATTATTACATAATTACAAAACATGTTGGTCTGAGACTAAACAAATATATCCAACCCATAAGACATCCCAGAAACACATTGAGAAGTCCAATCCACATATTACATTAATTCGGTCCATAACCTAGATAAACCGAGACCGAATATAGGTCCACACACACTAAAGCAATGATCCCAATCAACTAAGTCTTGAACATGATCACCATCATCATCCTTAATCTCCACTAGAAGCTGCACCAACACCACCTATGCATAACATCAAAAATCTTCAACAAAGCTCTACTGGTGAAACCCCCGCCGAAATAACAAACCAAGCTTGCCAGCATAGAGGATAGCACCCAATCACCATATCAAAACCAACTGACTGAATATGAATTTGTGTAGCATGAATAAGCTAATTCTATAACCCAAACATACCAGAGCATACCAGATCATGATGATCCAGCCCAACCAAAAACCAAACATCCTTCTGAGACCAGAAGGATACCGGTAAAGAAGCCAAAATAGCTAGTGTTGACATCAATGACAAAACATAAATGCAACACATGATCAAATCCTCCAAATGGCCAACACATTTTTCTTCTAGATGTCTGGAGAGTGTGGCTAAGTATGGGAGACATGAAAAGTTTGATAATTTTGATAGAAATGATAGATATGAGAAGCATGAAAATTATGATAAGCCTTATAAGTCTAACCAGAAGTTTAGGAACCAGAAGAACTGTTATTATGTTGCAAATGAAGGTGTTACAGATGAAGAATCAGAAAGAGATGAAGTTGTGTTAATTTTGATTTAAGAAGATAGTCTTATGCCTATGGATTCCACTAGTTGCTCTATTGAAGAGAAAGATTTGGCTGCTAAGGTAGAAGAAAAAGGTGAATGGGTGATTGACAACAATTGGTCACATCACATGACCGGTGACAAAATCAAATTTGTAAGCATGGAAATGCATGATGGTCGAATAGTTAGATTTGCTGATGAAAAAGCCTGTGTAATCCATGGGAGATGTTATATTTATATTGATGGTAAGCATAATACTAATTGTAGTCACACAAATCTATCCGGCTTAATTAAATAAATATTTGCTATTTATTTGATTAAAAATCCACTAGCCATCAATTAATTAAATTAATATTTAATTAACTCATCTCCAAACATTCTTCTATTAATTAAATAAATTATTCAATTTATTTTAATTAATTCATTAAAATCAAATTCAAATCAATTAAATAAATAAAATCTATTTATTTAATTAAAATCCCCTTTTCCTCTTTTAAATAAATTAAATAAAAACATTTATTTAAATCATTATCCCCCCTCCCACTTGCATTTTCCTACAAATGCAACTTGCCCTCATTTATTGAAATAAACTAATTTTATTTTAATAAAATCCTATTTTCCCTCACCCACCAAATCCACTTGCAAAATCTAATCCCCTTCTAGATTCTTCTAACCCCTTCCTAATTAGCCTAATCTATCCCTTAATTATTGTCACATTCCTAAGCAAAATGGAGTCACATCGCAAAGACTTCAAAAGTCTTTGAAAAGCATTTAATGCTTTGTGTGTTCAACAAATTAACCCCCAAAGTCTTCCAAGACCACTAATGGCTCTTGCATGACCATTTATGGCTCTTACATAACCATTTATGGTTATTTCAAACTTGTCCCCCCAAACATTTATTGTTTTGACCATATTCATCCATTTCACATTTGCACAAGAGTTTATCCATTGGATAAAAGTTTTATTCTTTGAATAAAGAGTTTATTCATTCAACCAACCTTGACTCTAAATCTCAAAGTCATATCAGGCATTTAATGTTTATTCCCTCTCCTCTCAACCTATCTCACATTGACACTTGTCATCCTGGGATTGGGTTGAAAGCCCTCACATGGATTTGAAATCATTCAATCCTGACCCTTGTTGAGATTGCTCAATCTCAACCATCCATTCCTCCATTTTTCCTATAAATAGAGCTCATTCCTTCATAATCCAGATCCTGAAAACTTGTATGCATTTAAGCTATAGACATTTTAAGAGAGCATTGAGGCATAATTAACTCATGTATTGTCATCTTGGATAAAATAAATCATTTTTAGTATCAATAGCTTAGTATTAGCTTTTCATTTCAGATTTGGAGCACAATACTACAATCTCAATCCTCCATAAGCATCCATACTGCAAAAAGCTGCTGAGAGCTACACTATTTTGGAACTTGGAGAGGAGAGGAACAAGGGAGAAGGAGCTAAGAGCATGCTAAGAGGCATTTGTAGATGCCTCATTATCTTTATTTCATTAGTTAGATATATTAGCATGATTTTAGTGTCTCTCTTGATATGCCTGTTTAGATTAGTTTTTGATTGACTAACACTAACCGTTTCTTGTCTTTTGTGTGGTTTATCTTAGACTAACCTTGTCCATTTTCCAGGGCATCACTAATGATGTCTTTTATATTGAAGGTTTGAAACATAATCTTTTGAGTGTTGGAGAGATGGTTGATAAGGGTTATGATATACAATTCAAAGATGGTTAATGCAAGATCTTGAATGCATTCGGTATAGAAATTGCATCTGGAACTAAGACTGAATGTATTTTTTTCATTTGAATGCTAGTGAGAAAAGTTATTTGATTGCTAGGATAGATGAGAGCTGGTTATGGAATATAAGGACATGTCATGTAAATTTTGACTCATTGATCAAGATCAGTTCTACTCAAGTTGTTAGAGATTTGCCTAAGATTGTTAAACCTGTTAATCTGGTATGTAAGGAATGTCAGTTGGCTAACAAAAAAAGGATTTCTTTCAATAGTAAATGGTACACATCAAATGGATTGTTAGATCTTATACATACTGACCTATGTGGACCTACAAATTTTAGAAGTGTGAAGGGTGATAGATACTTTATGTTACTAATTGATGATTATTCCAAAATGATGTGGGTTGTCTTTTTGAAAGAAAAATCAGAAGAATCAAGATATTCAAAGATAAAGTTGAAACTAAGTCTAGATTCAAGTTGAAGTGTCTGAGATCCGAAAGTGGTGGAGAATTTTGTTCTGGTGAGTTCAATTCTTTCTCTGAGATGCATGGAATCAAAAGACAGTTATTTGCTCCTACGACCCCACAACAGATTGGGATTGTTGAAAGGAAGAATTGTATTGTTTTAGATTCCGCAAGAACCATGTTGATTGAAGGAAATGTTCTAAAGGTTTACTGGAGAGAAGTTATTAGCACTACAGTCTATACATTCAATAGAGTTCATATCAAAGGTGATACCAGTCCGACTCCTTATGAGCTTTGGTTTGCTCATGTTTAGACTGTGAAATATTTCAAAGTCTTTGGAAGAAAATGTTATATCAAGTGAGATGAGGATATTGGGAATTTTGATGCTAGAAGTGATGAAGGTATCTTCTTGGGATATTCTACAAATAGAAAATCATATCGGTGTTATAATAGGAGATTGAGAAAGATGGTTGAGAGTGCAAGTGTGAAGGTGGATAAATCCTTGGGAAGGAGATCAGAGCTTATGATGAAGGTCAACATGTTGTTTTAGCTCCTATTCAGCCTGAAGAACCTAAGTAGAATGATCTAGTAGAGACAGAGACTGTTGTTGTTGTCGGTGAGGATGTTCATGAGCTTGTGTCTAAAAATCAGAACAATCAGAAAACTCTGAGGTATGTAAGATTGAATTATTCTGAGAATCAAATTATTGGTGATAAGAGTAAAGGAGTAATGACTTCAAGAAGGTTAGCTACAAAAGAGATATGCTTTATTTATAAAGTTGAACCTAAAGATGTTGTTGAAGCTTGTAAATATAATAACTAGATTAGAGCCATGGAAGTAGAGTTAGATCAGATTGAAAAGAACAATACTTGGGAACTTGTTCCTAGACCTAAGGATAAAAATGTTATTGGTACTAAATGGGTTCTTAGGAACAAATTGAATGAAGCCAGTGTAGTAGTCAGAAATAAAGCGAGACTGGTCTGCAAAGGATTTTCACAACAAGAAGGGATTGATTATGAAGAAAAATTTTCTCTAGTTTCCAGAATTGAAGTTGTTAGACTGTTACTAGCTTATGTTGCTTATAAAGATTTCAAAGTATATCAAATGAATGTCAAATCTACATTTTTGAATGGTGATCTAGAAGAAGTCTACATTGAACATCCTGAAGGATTTTCACTATCAGAGGATGGAGACATGGTATGTAATTTGAAGAAAGAACTTTATGGTTTAAAGTAAGCCCCTAGAGCCTAGTATGCTTAGATTAGGTAAATACTTGCTAAAATAGGGATTTGTCAAAGGTGTTGTTGATAGTAATCTATACTTTAAAATTCAAAATAACAACATTTTGATTGTTGAAGTCTTTGTTTATGATATTATTTTTGGTGGTGGTGATGATATGAGCATGAAATTTGCTGGTGACATGCAAAAAAAATTTGAGATGTCTATGATTGGTGAGATGAAATTTTTCTTAGGTTTGCAGATTGCATAGATAGGAAAATGAATCTTTATATCTCAAAGTATGTATGTGAAGGAATTGCTGAAGAATTTTGGATTAGATGATTCCAAACCGGTTGGAACTCCTATGGTGACTGGTTGTAAATTGTTTAAAAATGATGAATCTCCTAAAGCTAATCAGATTTTTTATAGATCTATGGCTGGTAGATTGTTATATATTACTCAAACTAGGCTTGACATTATGCATGTTGTGTGTATGGCAGCTAGATATCAAGTTGATCTGAGAGAGAGTCATGTTACTGTTGTTAAAAGAATATTCAGATATCTAAAAGAAACTAAAGATTATGGTGTATGGTATTCAAAGAATGACGATTTCATGTTATGTGCTTACACTGATGTAGATTGGGTAGGTGATGTTGATGATTAGAAGAGTACTACCGGTGGAGAATTCTTTTTAGGTAAGAAGTTGGTTTCATGGGCCAGCAAGAAACGTGATTCAATATCTTTATCTACTGTTGAAGTTGAGTACATTGCTACTGCTAGTAATTGCACTCAAATAGTATGGATGAAGCAAATGTTAAAAGATGTCTGAGTTATTTATGATGAGCCTACTATTATATACAGTGGTAATTCCAGTGCTATAACATGTCCAAGAATCTGGTGCAACATTCAAAGACTAAGCATATATCAATCAAATACAATTACTTGAGAGAGCAAGTTGGTGAACATAAGGTGAAGTTGGAATATGTATTTACAAAGGAACAAATTACTAATATTTTTACTAAGCCTTTGCCTATAGATACTTTTGTCTATTTGAGAGACAATTTGGGGGTCTCCAACCTCCTGATGAGACCTAAAAGCATTAAGTTGCATCGATCAGGTGGAAGTCAGAGCCTTATTCTTTTATCTGGATTGATGTGTTGGTGTTGCTCCTCTGCTAGAGTAGTCTGTTGATTTGGTTGTGTATCCTAGGGGGAGAGATTTGTATTTGATTTTTTGTTTCAGTGATATTTGGCATTGTTGTCAAAGCGAGAGAGAGATCATGTGAAAAACTACTTTATCTACCTTGATCTTAGGGGGAGTTTGTTGGTGATATCTTCTTTCTTTGCATTGATTGTTTTTCACATTCATATGTTGCCATCAATGCCAAAGGGGGAGATTGTTGGATTATTTGGGAGATTGTTGGATTTGTTTGTTCAATGAGGTTGCTAGCATATGTTGTTGTCATTGATGTCAACATATTCTTGTGAGTTTTTGATTATGAAAAAGCAGGTTTTGAGTTATTCCTGTGAGTTATTCATGTGAGTTTGGGAAGATTTTCTGATCTGGTTTGCAGTTCTTTGTTTACTGGTTTCTGTCGGTATTCCCTCTAGTATATTTTGGTGTGATTAGATCCACTGCTAAGATTGTGGATTATTGTTTGAGATGATCTTGTGTATCTTCATTTTAGATGATTCATGATTTGGTGCACCGCAAGTTATATTTCTTCGTGACAGTTGTCGATTAGTTGTGCTCTTGAGCTTTGAGACATTCACCAATGAAGATTTGAAAAGAGATGATGGTGCAATTGTTCTAAATGATTATAACAGACTTGATGGTGTTTCCTAGTCTTTTCCTATTTGTTTTGGTGATCCACATTGATTTTTGAGTGATTTTTTGGTGATTTCTTTGAACCAATGATAATTTGTGTGTTATGTAGTATTTCCGATGGTGTAGCATATTGTGGTTCACTTTGGTGGGATTTTCGGTGGACGTAATTGTTTGGGAATTTGAATTAGGTCCACGCTATGTAATGTAAATCATAATATTGGTTCGGTGGTCAATCCTTGTATCGTGTAATGTAATTTTTGTAGTTTTGAGTTGAGGGTTTAGGGTTTAGCCAGCATTGTTATCAAAGTTGATGATTTGTATATAAAGGTGATATGCTTATGTAATTTTGGTGTTGGTATTCTGTCTGCATTATCAAAGAGAGGTAAATGTGTGAACAAGGATATATCATTCAGCGAAGTGTTGTGAAGATTTTGGTTTTGTAGGGCAAACAACTGTGCTTAACCAGAACTATCATCAGGCATTTGTAGATGATATCATTGCAGTTCATTCCTTCCAGTTTGTAGTCTGAATCATTATGTAATTTAGTGAGACTTCCCTGAGGGTTATAGCCTTTCCGGCATATATCTTTTGAGCAATGAGCTCTAGGGAGTGTGCCTAAATGCATGTGCATACCCCATTGTAATATTTTCACATACTACTATAGAGTATCATCTTTTTATGGGTAGGTTCCCACCATGGTTTTTCCCTTAACCAAGATTTCCACGTCAAAATCTTGCTAGTGTATGTTGTGTTGTTAATTTTCTTATCTATTATCACTATGGTTTCTCATTTTATGTTTTGGAAGTTTAGTTTTTTGTGTATCTAGTGAAGACTAATTCACCCCTCCCACCTCTCAGTCTTCCTTCTTGATTGTTGCTAACATCCTATCATAGGTTTCCCTATATTTTAGCTTATAATTGTTTTGTATCTTCTGTAGATAAGATGCCTGCTATAGGTAGAAGTCATGGGTGAGGCAGCTGTATTTTCCCTCAATAGATTCCTAATCACAAGGTTTCTAAATAGGTGCATCAGGGGGATCAACAACTTGACAATCAAGAGGAGTAAGTTTAGGGTGAGAACCAGCAGGCCAATGATGGAATCCCTTAGTTGGTTAATGTTCTCCATGAGACTCTTGCACAATTAAAACCAAGGCAAGAAGATAATAGATTAAGTTTGCAATCTATGTTTAATGTTTTACTATACCATGGTGTCTCAAATTCTTATAGCATAAGATATAATGCTACACCAATGAATATATCCAATGTTTCACATAGTCAAAGTGTTTTTGCTAATGTTAGTCAAACTTCTCTAATGGTTGATATTGTACCTACACAATCTATTGTAAATGCTTCCCAAGTGTCTCAGATTGGTGTGTCTTATATTGGTTTCTAAAATCAAAGTATGCCCATGTCAGCACCTCAATTTTTTGAGCTTGTTAGTATACCCAATGTTTCTACACCTATTTCACAAGCTCCTGCATACACCTAGCCATCTATCATGAATCAAGGTGGGATTAATTAACAACAACATTGGTACAATCCATATGCAAGTAAATTTCTGCCTCAATATTAGAATCCACCAAATTATTAGCAAGGAAACATAAATCCTCTTGGTGGTGTAAATGTGAAATAGCCCCAATTGTAGCCCCAATAGAATCCTCAAGGAAACCTACATCATAATGTTGCTATAAACTAGAATGTACCTCAACCATAGAAAAACCAATAAAATCATAATAATATATTTGCTAGAGGTCCTATGCAATTACATAAATATAGGCAACTAGATTTTATTAGAATACAAGGTTGACCCAATGCCATTGACAATAAGATCAGAAACTTCTTGCCAAAAATTTTATGAAATAATACACTATCTCGTCAAGACCGTATAAGATAATGTAACAATGGTATACATTATTTTGAAGTTGAGCATGAGGATTTATTCATGAAGATTTTCATGTAGTCCCTAATAGACAATGCAAGAGATTGGTACAAGAGTCTTCTTGATGCCTCTATCAATAGTTAGATGAAGTTTAAAAGGATGTTTAAAGGGTAGTATGTGTTGAACACAATGTATCATTGAGAGGGGGGTGAATCAATGGTTCCTAAAATCTTTTCTTTTTAAACGAAGCTTTGAGTATCGATTAACAACCTAAATACTAAATAATCAAACTAGTAAGATAGGAGTGGATATCAAAACAGACAAACACACAAATGCATAACCCACAACTCCAGATGTATGACGACAACCCAATATGGGAAAAACCTCGGTGAGAAATGGTGCTCGAGTCTACAGCTCCAATCCAACCTCACAATGAAACAACGGATTACAATATTTTAGGGCACCAACCTAAGAAGCACCGACCCCTGCACCAAGCACCAATTCAATGTAATATAATGAAATACAATTTTAATATATTGATAGCACCTAGTCAAAAATTAGTTCTGCAACACCTAATCAATGAATTTCTATCGGTTCACAACCTCCTCTTATTGACTAGTTCTCACATTGTCAGTTATCAGATTACTCTCTGATCACTCACTAGTTACTCCCAGCATTTCTTCTCTCTCTTAGACTCACACTTCACTGAGTCACTCTTGGATACCTTCCTAACCAATCACTCCTTACCGGTACGCTTGACTGTTAAGGTTGTCATAGTTTACTGGTTACTCTATCTCTACCGGTTAGACACTCTCACCGGTGACCTTCTAACACACACTCCGACTCTCTGAGAAATAACTCTTAGGTAGATTGTCTTTCTTTCCTAGGCTCTCTTTCCACTCACACCTCGCATCTAGCATCGACTAATTTCAGTCTCAAGTTGACATATTTATCTTTTAGGGTTCCAACCACAAGCAGCATTCAAACGGTGTCGTGTTAGGTTTTTCCTTCACCATCTCGATCTGTATTAGATTTGATCTGATCTTCTTTTATGGAATGATGATCTACATGCCATCAATCAGCACCACCAACACCTCGCCTTCCAATATGCGTTTTCTATATTTGGATGTCTACAACATTCTTTTTTGCATTTCTCTATCAAACACCATTAATAGCTCTATTTTTTCCTTTAACAAATGGGTATAAAGATCATATCCTTGTTCAATCATCTTGCCACCTTGCCTTTCTTGAGCCGCAACATTTTGTCATCCTCCCATGATTTGTGGGTTCTTCATTAAAGCCGACCTACTTATAAACTACTACATCGATGAATAATTCTTGGACCTCTACGTTCTCGCAACTTGGTTTCCACCTATCACCCTTGTCGACATCCACCTATGCTTGGTTTTCTATGTCAGTTTAGCATCATCTTCAATGTGCTATGTTTATTGGACATCCTTCACTGACCAAGACAAACTATCGGTTCAACTCACCTTACCAGTATAACCTAACTTCACTAGTGGACCTTCTTACCTGCTAACCTCTTCTCTGTCAGTGGATCAACTTGGCCTTCCATCAAACATGTTGATCCATCTACTAAGTCCATTTACCGATAGCATTAAACTTCTTTGTGTATACCGATTCACATCCTTATGTTCTTCTTTTCCTTGTCGGTGGTCCTGCTTGATCGGTAGATGATGCATTTCATGTCTACTGGTAAAATGCCTTTTTGTCTTCTTACACACATATGGATTGACATCATCATGTCTTACTTCACCCATATCGGTCACAACTACTTACTCACCAGTGACCAGGCCATACCGGTTGACATCAGTGACAACCTAATGCCAACAATCTGCCCCCTTGGAATTGATGTCAACTCACTGCAAGTCTTCACAGCCAATAGATTTCTCCCCCTTTGACACAATGACAAAGGGTCAAGGTACATCATTCTCCCCCTTTGATTCATGCTTTTCTCCCCCTTAGTCAAATCTGCTCTTAGTGATTACAGTCGATACTGAGACATACAACCCTGAACTTTCCCTGTGATCAGCATGTGGTTTAAGAGATATAAATACTACTATGAACTCCCCCTGAACCATATATCTCCTTACAAACTTAAGTGCATGAGGCAGGTGATACAACTCCCAACTTGAGTCTTAAGTACTCAAAAGTGCTTAGCGGTAATGGTTTAGTGAAAATGTTTGCCACTTGTTCTTCTGTAGGGACATATTCCATCTTTACTTCCTATCCTTCAACCTTCTCTCTAAGAAAATGATACTTGATGGCTATATGTTTTGTCCTTAAATGCATCACTGGGTTCTTTGATATGTTGATGGTACTTGAATTATCACACTGGATGGGAATAGCATCAAAGATGTCCACTTGTATGTCCTTGAGGGTTTTCTTCATCCAAAGTAGCTAAGAGTAGCATGTAGTAGTAGCAATGTATTCTACTTCAGCAGTTGATAGGAAGATTGAATCATGCTTCTGGCTATGCCATGAGACCAACCGATCACCTAGAAAAAATGCACCACCACTTGTTCTCTTCTAGTCATAAATGCAACCTACCCAATCAGCATTAGTATATGCTTCAAGGATGAATTCTCCTTGTTGAGGGTACCATAATCCATAATTGAGTGTCTTTTGCAGGTACCTAAAAATTTTGCACATTGCATTCATATGTGACTGGTTAGGTTCTCCTTGAAATCTAGCCACCATACATACCACCTGCACTATATCTAGTCTACAAGTAGTAAGATACAATAAGCTTCCTATCATGGATCTATATAATGTCTGATCCACCACCGGTGATTCATCATTCTTACTTAATTTTCTTCTAGTCACCATGGGGGTACTCATCGGTTTGCAGTCCTCCATTTGAAACTTCTTTAGCATTTCCTTTGCATACTTGGTTTGTGAGATAAAGATGCCCTTATCTAGCTGTGATATCTGCAAACCAAGGAGGTATCTCAAATTCTGACTGCATCTGATCAGCAAAATATTTGCAAAGAGTGTCATTATTGCCTCAAAAAATTATGTCATCAACATACACAACCACAATGATCATGTGATTTCCATCTGCCTTGATGTATATATTTATATCAATACTCCCCTTTTTGAATCCTTTCTCCTTCAGCTACTGATCTAGCCTTGAATATCATGCTCTATGAGCCTTCTTTAAACCATATAGGGCTTTCTTCAGTCGAAACACAAAGATTTCATCATCATGTAACATAATCCCTTCCTATTTCTCTATTTACACTTCTTCTTCCAAATTTCCATTGAGGAAGGTAAATATTATATCCATTTGATATACCTTATAACCCTTGTAGGTTGAAAAAGCTAAAAACATCCTTATTGCTTCTAATCTAGCTACTGGTGCAAATGTTTCTTCAAAATCAATGTGCTCTACTTGAGAGTAACCCTTCCACACAAGTATAGCTTTATGCCTAACAATTCTACCTTCTTCATTCATCTTGTTTTGGTAGACCCATTTGGTGCCAATGATGTTCTTGTCTTCTGGTCTAGGGGCTAATTCCCAAGTCTTGTTCTTCTCAATCTATTGCAACTCTTCTTACATGGCATCCATCCATTTCTAACTTTTGCTAGCCTCATTAAGGTTTTAGGTTCTACTTCAGCCATAAGGAAGAAATTGACTTGTTCATCATTTTGGGCAAGTCTTCTCCTAGTCTGCACACCATCACTCTTATTACCTAAAATCTGCTCTTCCAGGTGGTTTTTATGTACATACCAGTTAGGGACTTTATTGGATGCTTCTTCTGGTTCATTGTCTGATAGAGCTTCTTCACCTTCATCACTAGAATCATCATACCAGTTGACTTGTGTTTGTCTTCCTTTATGCATGTCCTCATCAACTCTCACACGCACACTCTCAATGACTCTTCTGAGTCTTTTATTATAGCATTTATAGGCCTTACTATTAGTAGAGTAACCAAGTAAGATCCCTTCATCACTCTTGAAATCAAAACTACCTAAACCATCCATACCCCTCTTGATAAAACACTTGCTTCCAAATACTTTGAAGTACTTCACTGATGGTTTCCGGTCATACCACAACTCATAAGGTGTCATTATGTCGTTTGTTCTTACTTGAACCCGGTTCAAGGTGTTCAAGGTATATGTGGCAGTATGAACCGCTTCCTTCCAATACATGTCTGACAAACTTGCCTCATTTAACATGGCTCTAGCCATCTCCTTGACTGTCATTGTATATGGTGAAAATGGATAGCAATAAACAACAATATTGAAAGACTAAAATGGATTCAACCACCAAACCCTAGCCTAACAATGAACAAAGATCCACCATAACATATGAAGATAACCTAAGACAATGCAAAATAACTCAAAAAATCACAAAGATTATACCATCACATGTCCACTAGGGTTTTTGATCTCCATTCTTCCTATCTCCATTGATCTTGTTTGATATGCTTGCTCTCAGATTTTTGTATGCACAAGAGCTCAACAAAGAACGGAATGTGGTTGCAAGTAGGATCGTAGTGTAGCCAAGTCCTCCAAAATTAGTCATTAGGGTTTTGGTAATGAAGAAAGCATCTCCTTAAATAGAAGACACAATAGAAAATGGAGGGTTAAGATTGAGAGGTGTAAAAAGAGAGGTCGGCTAGGATTAGAGGGTAGGTATAAGAAATACCAAAATAATGAAAGGGGTAGGTAGTGTAGGAAATAAGAGATGAATGACATGTGTCATGTGTAGAAAAGGTTAATGAATTAATTAAATAAATAAAGATTTATTTAATTAATAGAAGAAGTAGGGCAATTAAATAAATAAAATATTTATTTAATTTAGGAAAGGGATAATTTAAATAAATAACTGTATTTATTTAAATGAGAAATAAGGCTAGAAGAGGATAAATGAATTAATTAAATAAATAAAGATTTATTTAATTAATAGAAGAATTAAGCTAAAGTAATTAAATAAATAAAATATTTATTTAATTAGACATGACAATTTTAGGTGTCTATATTTTGCCCCTCTTTGAGACAATGCGGCTTGTCGCGTTGTTTCAAAGAAGATAAGCTGAACTGATACAGAGTTGCCCCAGGATGGGAATGATATGCCCCCTCGAGAGATTGGATGAAAAAGTCTGGAAAGATTGCAGACAATCTCGCGATAAGAAAGATGGGAAAGAATGGGCTGATTGGATAATGTGACAAAATCACAGGATGAAGAATACTGACTCGGGAAAATGAAGGGCAGGGCTAGGGTAGGCTATAAGATAAACCACGGGCAAAAGACATCCTCATTGTCATTCACACCCTTACGAGATCACAGTGCAGAGCGAGAAAAGAGCAGCAGCAGTCAGCAGCGATGGCATTCGTTCATAGATTCGATCGTGTCCGCCGATTCCAGCGACCAGCCGATGCAGGAGAGCCAGTAAGTACCCGAAAACCTCCTCGTACTTTCACGCATTTCAAGTTTTGTCATTAATGCATGTTTAGGAGCAATAAATGCGCTAGAAATAGGGTAGTTTAAAAGTGCAAAAACGCGCAACCGCGTCTGTGTCAGCGCCAGGCGCGTCTGTGTCCAACAGGCGCGTCTGTGTCGGGTCCAGGCGCGTCTGTGCCTGGAACCGCGTTTGTGTTGAATGCGGACGCGTTTGTGAAATGTAGTAGCGTCTGTGCTTTTGAATAGCGTTTATGTCATGCAGGGACGTCTGTGTTCCCTGGTCGCGTTTATGTCTGGCATAGGCACGTTTGTGTTTAGAAAGCGCGTCTGTGTTGCAGAGGCGCGTTTATGCAGTCTATAAGCGCGTTTATGAGTTAAAAGCGCGTGTGTGTTGAAAAAGTGCGTTTATGTGTTTAAATGCATAGTTTTAGTCCTTAAGGTCAAATCGGCAGTTCTGTGATGAACATACGCTGTCGATTGGATAAGCTGCTGAGAGGATACACTCAAGCAGGTCCTCTAGGAAGATTAGGATAGATCAAGGCACTTTGTGATGAACAGGGAGCACCAGGATATGCAGCACTTTGTGATGAACAGGGAGTGCGAATGTGAGTGACACTTTGTGATGAACAGGGAATGTCACACACGTAGTACTTTGTGATGAACAGTGAGCACTACTAGGATAAATAGCAACACTTTGTGATGAACAGTGAGTGTCACTAGGGTAGATAGCCATATGCATTTGGGTAGCGAGTAGCATTTTGTGATAAACAGTGAATGCCACGATAACTGACAAGATTGATTTGCTTGACTGCAGGAGTATTTGCCGATGTTGGAGTCACGGGAGAGATTCCCATCGACTCAGAGACTGCGTCCAGAGTTGTCCATCCAGGACATGATTTCCATTGAGGAGATGGGTCTCACATATATGCTCTATGTGCCTGAGTTTCGGGCAAACATGGGGTTGCTGACTGCATTGGCCGAGAGATGGCACTCAGAGACATGCACGTTTCACCTGCCGATGGGTGAGATGACAGTGACACTGGAGGATGTATACAGGATATTACATGTCCCTATTGATGGAGAGTTGATCCCCTACGACCGTGACGGTGACAGGGAGGCCTTGAGACGGGTTTTTCAGGATCCTGAGTTGGAGATGAGAGCAGGGCATGTAGCCTGGGACACCATGACTGCCACAGGATTGGCATTGCCGGCAGTTATTGGGGGAGTTATCAGTGGATACCTGTGTCCAGACAGGGCCACACGAGGATTGGCAGTGGGCTGGGGAGGGGCCTTGGAGACACTGATGGCAGAGCACACTAGGTATGCATGGGGGCCATGTGTCCTAGCACATTTGTACTATGAGCTGCATCAGTTTGTATACCACGGATCAGTGGGACTGGGCTGCGGTGTGACTCTATTGCAGGTGTGGGCCTATGAGCACCTTCCAGTGACGAGGCCGATTCATTTCAGAGGCAGAGGACAGGGACAGAGTTTTGTTCATTTGTATGCCATGATCACATCCCAGCCTCGGATTGGGAGATTGGAGCACTGGAGGAAAGTCATTGATGACATTGATATGGTGATCTGGAGGCCGTACCTGGGGTGCGAGGAGTGGGGTGACGATGCACTGGAGCTACCCTACACCTTCCGGAGCAGGTACCTGATTGGGCGGACGCCCTATATATTAGAGAGACAGCTGGTGGATAGGGTATGCAGGCAATATGGCCGGATTCAGCGGATGCCACGAGGCTCGGGCATGTATGCCCGTACGGTCAGAGATCAGGTGCAGTTTGGCCCACTGCTATCATATGATCAGGCAGTGATGCAGTTAGCAGAGATGATGCCGATGCCATGGGACATGTGGCCGGAGGTAGATGATGCAGGGATGGACGCAGAGTACTCTGCGTACTGGGCAGAGCATCCATTTCCGAGGTTGACAGATCCGGCAGAGCCAGTGGATGGAGAGGGTGGAGGAGATGATGATGAGGGAGGAGGGGATGCAGGTAGGGGCCGGCGGAGGCGGAGGGGAGTGGTGGGAGAGAGACGGGTAGCACCTCGGAGGGAGGGAGGTCAGGAGAGAGCAGCTCCAGTGGTGAGAGGACGGGGTGGACTGCCCCTACAGGTGCCAGCAGCACAGGGTCCCAGAGAGGGACAGAGACAGGTACAGCCAGAGGGACAGAGATAGGTACAGCCACAGGTACCTATACAGGCACAGGGACAGGTGCAGGCAGAGGCACAGGGACAGGCACCTGTAGAGGAGGAGCCACAGGCAGGGGCGGAGAGCGGAGACTCCGAGGAGGATGAGGTGGTGAGGCTGCGGGAGATCTGCCAGGGCCAGGCAGATGAGATTGAGGATTTGGTTCGAGAGAGGAACCACCTCAGGATCAGGGTCCGAGATACAGAGCGGGAGAGGGATCAGGCCATCCAGAGATATACCGAGGCCGAGACAGCTCTGAGGGCAGGTAGGCGGGCAGCAGAGGATGCAGGGGCAGGCTACGCCTATGTTTTGCGAGCGGGAGAGGAGATCGCCTACTGGAGGGATCTATATTATGCAGCCGTGCCAGCAGAGCAGCGGGCTAGGAGCTTCCAGAGGTCGTCGCGCACAGCGACGGCTACGGGAGGGAGCCGCAGGAGACAGGCATCCAGTGGTGGGGTTATGGGGCCTCCACCACCACCAGAGGGACAGGGGGATCCAGGGGCAGGGCCATCTACAGCTCAGACTCCGTCGAGGCGAGGTGGCTCCGAGGGAGGGAGTTCCTCATAGCTATAGTGGGCTCCCATTGTATCAGTAGATGTATCATTGTTGTATTGTAGACACCTGCGGGTGATTCTTTTGTAGCCATATGATTCTTTTGACATCATTGTATTATGACACATTTGATTGATTATATATATGAGATGATTCATCTTTTGCGGCAGCTATATGCATGTGTACCTTGTGTGATGAGATGTTCTTATGTGATGCATGTTTTATGATATGGATGCTTATATGATGCAAGGCCATATATTTTTGTTCTTTTATGTTGTATATGTGATGCATGATGCAAATGAAAATGTATGTGATGCAAATGATTATTTATATAATGAAAATGTGAGATGTGCTAACATGTGTTGTATGCAGGATGTGATGCCATTATAATATCTATATGTATGAAATGC
This sequence comes from Cryptomeria japonica, assembly GCF_030272615.1. Lineage (NCBI taxonomy): Eukaryota > Viridiplantae > Streptophyta > Pinopsida > Cupressales > Cupressaceae > Cryptomeria > Cryptomeria japonica. The sequence continues at coordinate 268,687,625 of NC_081408.1, forward strand.
TTATATGTGGTGATGCAGGTGCAACTATATGAAATGCACATGTTTTTGGTGTGTCATTATACTCAGTCATGTGATAGCGGGCTACGCGGACTCGAGAAGGACAATGGAAGTCAATCAAGAAAGGGGGATGGAAGACAAAAGATATGAACGTGAAAGAGCTTCTTGTGCGTTATCATCATTGAGCTTTATTATGGCAGAATAGGTTATGACAATCGAGGCATATGTTCGGCCCAGAAAGTCATTGTACCTGTTTGCATGGAGATAAGACAGTCACAAACAAGGAATGCCCCAGTTCACACTAGACTCACAGTGTCCTCATATCCTTGGACAAGTCATAGTATTACTAAAAGACAATCCACAGACAGCAAATGCAAATAAGTGACGATACCCCATCCTCGCCTTTCTAGTCAAAGACATCCTGGAGATAGAATCTCTAGTCAAAGACATCCCGGAAAAGCTAAAAGACATGTCACCAAAAAGATGAAACCAAAAGAAAACCAAGACTCGACACCCACATCCACTGTAGTCCTCAAGTTTGTGTCTCTTGTCACTTGTTTAAGTCAAATTTTGATTGTGGTCACAATGTTCACTTTCACAAAAAGGATAGATAGCACTGAACCATATGTTGTCTGAGTCTGTTAAAAGATTTGATTTTGTTGAAGCCCATTGTTGCTGCTGTGTTTCCTTGGAAACTGACTGAATCCATGAAACTGATACCTTATTGTGGAGAAGATGGAACTTTATTGCGGATCTGCGATGCAAAATGTTGCTTTATTGCGAATTGTGCGCGGATAGACTTGAAGGAAGCTGGAAGAAACTGTATTCCTCGAAACATGTGATGTTCTCAGTTCCACACCCATTACTAGATGCAGGAATTGGCCGTAGTCACAGATAGGATCTGATTTATTATGGATGGAAAGAGAGTGAAAAGGGAGGGTTTATTATGAATGGCTAACCAATCTCGGGTAGATCAATAACAAGCCATGATGGGAATGGGTAAGTTTATTGTGGGTGAATTGGTCGTGATTGTGTGCGAAGTGAAAGAATGAAAGGGAATCCTGAAAGAGGGAGGAGCAAAGTCCCTACGCATGGCGCTGGTGACCCAGTTTTCACCATGGTACTTGCCCAGGGCGCCACCGAAGTGGTTTTCACCGTTGGACGAAATTATTTCTCTTTACTTTTTTGGATTTTGCAATTTTTTTGTTGTCACAAGGCGCCTGTTTGCCAGGTTTTCACCAAGTAACAATTTTTTTGTTTTATAATTTTTTTTGTATTTTTGAATTTTTTTGATTTTTTTTGTATTTTTGCATTAGGATACTCAAAAAGAGCTTATGTGTAGAACCTGCGAAGGTGCATGCTGTTGATAGGATCCTCCAAAGATTCACCTTCTGTAGTTGAGAGCTGATATGCCCCAGATCCATATGCTGCTGTGATGATGTAAGGACCAAGCCAGTTGGGTTCAAATTTGCCCTTCTTTTCTCTATCTTGCTGATTCTTGGGGTTCTCTCTGAGGACTAAGTCACCTACCTCAAATGTGCGAGGCTTGACCTTGTGATTATAACTGCGACTCATTCGTTGTTGGTAAGCCTTGAGATGATTAAAAGCAGTGTGTCGTCGTTCCTCCAACAGTTCTAGTTCTTGTAAGCGAGAGACCCTGTAGTCTTCATCGTTGATTATGTTTCTCAAGGAGACCCGTAAAGAAGGTAACTCGACCTCAATAGGCAAGATGGCTTCAGCACCATAGACAAGTGAGTAAGGTGTAGCTCCTGTAGGTGTGCGGACACTGGTACGATAGGCCCAAAGTGCGGGATTGAGTTGGACATGCCAGTTACGGCCAGCGTCGTCGACTGTCTTTTTAAGTATTTTGAGAATTGTTTTGTTAGACGCCTCAGCTTGGCCATTACCTTGGGGGTAATATGGTGTGGAGAAACGATGAGAGATATGGAATCACTCACAAAGTTCACGAACATCCTGATTCTTGAAAGGACGCCCGTTGTCGGTAATAATGGAAGTAGGAATCCCGTATCGGCAAATGATGTAGTTCAGGATGAAAGTAGCGATTTGTTTCCCAGTAACTTGCGTGAGAGGCACAGCTTCAATCCACTTTGTGAAATACTCTGTGGCTGTGATAATGAATTTATGTCCGTTGGAAGAAGGAGGGTGAATCTTGCCTATGAGATCGAGTCCCCACTGACAAAAGGGCCAAGGAGATGCAAGTGGCTGTAGTTCTTGTGCTGGTGCGTGTATGAGGTCTCCATGAATTTGACACTGCTTACACCTCTTGACAAACTGATATGCATCTTTTTCCATAGTAGGCCAGTAGTATCCAGTCCTGATGAGTTTCTTGGCCAAGGTAGGACCACTAGTATGCGGACCACATATCCCTTCGTGCACTTCTCGTAACGCAATCTGAGCTTCGTCACTCTCTAAACATCTAAGGAGGGTGCCATCTAGACCTCGTCGGTATAGGATATCAGCTAGGATAACGTATCGGGAGGATTGGCGGATGAAAGTGCGACGTTGGTTGTTCGATAAATCGGGAGGTAAAATGTTGTCGCGAAGGTATGTGAATATGGAACCATATAACTGGGATTCAGGACCAACAACACATATCATTTCCGTGAGAGTGATCTCATATGACGGAATCAGCAGGTTGTCAACCAGGAACTCATAACAGGTCTCATTTTGTGGTAGGTCAATGAGTGAAGCAATTGTAGCCATGGCATCAGCAGCGCGATTCTGTTCTCTTGGTATCTGCTCGAACTCTATCTTTGCAAAGTGTTGTTTCAGATCATCTACCAGTCGTTTGTAAGGCATTAGCTTTTCATCTTTTGTTTGATAATCATCAGTTGCTTGACGGATGACAAGTTGAGAATCGCCAAAAACACGAAGTTCCTGGATCTTCCACTGAACTGCAATTCTTAACCCTGTTGTTAATGCCTCGTATTCCGCTATATTGTTGGTGCAAGGAAATGATAAGCGGTATGACTTTGGTATAGAATCGCCTTGGGGAGTTATAAAGAGTATACCCGCTCCTGCCCCGTGCTGTGTGTATGAGCCATCAAAGTATAGTTGCCATGGCTTTGCAGGTGATATTGTTAGAATGGACTCATCTGGAAATTCTGACTGTAGAGGAACATCATCTATCATGGGAGCATCTGCCAGTTGATCTGCAATGGCTTGTCCTTTGATTGCTTTTCTGTCCACGTATTCAATGTCGAATTCACTCAAAATCATTACCCACTTGGCCAGTCGCCCAGTAAGTGTAGCTTTGTTGAGCAGATATTTTAGTGGATCAATTCTGGCAATCAACTTGGTCTTGTGAGTGAGCATATAATGTCGTAATTTTTGTGAAGCGAAGACCACAGCGAGACATGCACGCTCAATTGGTGTGTAGTTGAGCTCATATCCCACCAATGTGCGACTGATATAGTAGACTGCTTTTTCCTTGCCGTCAGGTATTTGCTGTGCTAGTAGTGCCCCCAGTGCTGTTGGAGTAGCTGATATGTAAAGTAGCAATGGTTGATTCGGAATTGGTGGCATCAAAACTGGCGGGTTCAAAAGATAGTCTTTAAGTGCCTGAAAAGCCTGTTGACAGTTCTCGTCCCATTTGAACTTAATGTTTTTGTGTAGCAGGTGCTGGAAAGGATTACACTTATCTGCAAGTTGTGCTATGAATCTTCGTATGGACTGGAGTCTCCCTTGTAAAGACCGAAGTTGACTGATATTCTTGGGTGGCGGCATGTCCAAGATAGCCTTGACTTTTGCTGGATCCGCTTCTATTCCTCTTTTAGACACAATGAATCCTAGGAGCTTCCCGGAGGTTACTCCAAAGACACATTTCTTTGGATTTAATCTTACCTTGTATTTTTCCAGCCTATCAAAAGCAACTGAAAGTATGTCCAAGTGTGTATTTCTGTCTATTGATTTAACCAAAAGGTCGTCGACATAATCTTCCACCTTTACATGCATGAGATCATGGAAGATAGTCGTCATGGCTCGTTGATACGTGGCACCTGCATTTTTCAGCCCAAAGGGCATGACATTCCAGCAGAAGGTTCCCCATGGACAAGTGAATGATGTTTTATGTTGATCTTCAGGTGCAATCCTGATCTGATTATATCCAGAGAATCCGTCCATTAAAGATAACATCTCATGGCCTGCTGTGAGATCAACAATTAAATCAATGTTTGGTAATGGGAAATCATCCTTCGGACAAGCCTTGTTGATATCCCTGAAGTCTGTACATATTCGGATGCTGCGATCTGGTTTGCTAACAGGCACTAAGTTGGAAATCCATTCAGGATAATCAATTGGGCGTATGAATCCGACATCTAGTAATTTCTCCAGCTCTGCCTTGACTAATAATGCCACCTGTGGATGCATTTTTCTCAATTTCTGTTTTACTGGTTTTGCCCCCGGTTTGACTGTTAAATGATGCATTACTAAGTCGGGGTCTAGTCCAGGCATATCAGCATAAGACCATGCGAAGTTGACTTGTCGTGCCTTAAAGAAGCTTATGAACCTTGCTTTCTCGGCCTCTGTCAATGATTGAGCCAAAAATATGTTGTGTGGAACCTCGGCTGTACCAATGTTTGTCTTTATAGTCTCCTCTACCAACATGGATGATTTTTCCTCGTATGATGTTGGGAGAATGTCAAGCCTTCCATCTTCGGGCGCCTCAGAGAGGTTTTCACCCTCAGATACGTCCTTTCTTTTTACTTTTTTAGAGTCAGAGAGCGCCACAGTGTGGTTTTCGCCGTAAGACCCTTGTTTTGTCTTTATTTTCACATTTTTGCGACTAGAAGGCCCGACACCCTCACCAAAGTATGCCATGTTATTTAGCTCTATGGCGTATCCTGCTTTATGGTCTCCAAGAGGAAGATCATCGCGAATGCCAAGATAATCCACGATAGCTTCGTCATTTTGAAATGTATCGATCTGTGGTGGTCCATCCTGATCCCAGTCAATGAGTTGGGGGTGAACGAGGGGAAGGTCTTTAGTGTTTTTAGAATCCGCAAGGCTAATAGTGAAGATGTGGTTATATTCAGGTATGTCAAGGTAGTCATCGAGGTCGTCAATGGCACTCTCCTCATCAGTGTCGATCGTGAGTGAGTCCAAATTATCATCACTAGTAGCACCCTCAGGGACAGGTGTCCTCATCCTATGTGATCCTGACCTAGGGCCCTGAAACGAAGCTTGTGCGGGATCCTTATGGGTCGGTTCTTGACCAACTCTGAATTTCTTGTAAAACTCCTCCTCCTCTGTAGGTTCATCTGGCTCTCTAAATGTCTCATTAAGTTCATAATCGCTGGAGGATTTGTCTGAACCCCATTCCCACTTATTGGAGTCTGTGGAATAATTATCCTCTTGTTGAACTTCAGCCACTTTGACTCGCCATATCTGTTTTGTTTTCTTGTGTTGAATCTTGGGGTTTAGAAAACCAAGCCCCTTAGAGCGTTCCCTTCTTGTAGTTAGCTCAGGTTGTAAAGGCTCCATGACACCTTCTTTGCGTAGTCCGAGAGGACTTTTTTCATCATACCCGAATCTCTGCAGAATTTTGAAACCTTTACCATAGTTTTCACAGGGTATTATAATTTGATCATGTGTATCATCTCCAGCGTCCTTATATAGCATTTTATATAAACTTTCTTCCTCTAGTTCGCCCCATTTTTGAAAGATGGTAGGATCCCATTTGAGGAGCATGATGGAGATTTGCTTATTTGGATGTGGTCGCCCATATTCCTTGGGGGAGTTCATGACTTGTCGTAAGAACATTGTTTGATTCAGAGTGTATTCTCCCATGCCTTTGTCTTGAAACTTGGCTCTAAGTTCACCTTGTTTGGATGTCGAGGGCTTTAATGACTCAGGATCAATATATGCTGAAGAAGGAGTAGCCTCACGATTGCTGGGAATGATAATCTCAGTATGTGATCTCAAGTTATTGCAATATATGAATGGATTTGGATCACCATTGACCGTTACCTCGACTCCATTATGAGGAAATTTTATGCACTGATGGTATGTTGATGGGACCGCTCTCATTTCATGAATCCATGGACGTCCTAGCAATATGTTATACGTGAGGTCTAGATCCAGGACTTGACAAATCACGTCCTTTGTTACTGGCCCTATTCTGAGTGGTAAGATGACCGTGCCCTTGGACGAGCGCTCTTCATCATCATAAGCCTTAATAGTGATTTGGTTTGTAGCATTCACAGCTTTGTCAGAATATCCCAATTGTCTGATGGTGCTCAATGTACAAATATTAAGACCTGCTCCTCCATCTATCAGGACTCGTTTTATTCGGTGTTTATGTATGAAGGCTTCAATATGTAGAGGTGCATTGTGAGGCTGACTTATGGAGGCGTCATCGGCTTCTGTAAATGTGAGGGAGTGTGGAACGGATAGGTATCCCACCATGGCTTGAAACTGATCCACGTTTAGATCCGTAGGGACAGCAGTATCTCTCAAGGTTTTGTCAAGGACAGCTTTATGTGCAGGAGATATACGTAAGAGCTCAAGAATAGAGATGAGTGCGGGTGTTTTCCCTAATTGCTCTACAAGATCGTACTCAGGCTTAGTTGACGGAAGATTGGTATTCTTAGAAGAGGTTCCTGGCAATGTGATCTTACCTCGACGGGTTGTAACATGACATTCAGAGGTAGCTTCGGATGAAGATCCCACACCTTTTAGGACAATTTTAGGTCGCTGAGGAGGATTCTCAGGATTTTTATTTTTGATAGTAATGGTAGAAATATGATTGTCCATTGAGATGTGATTAATAGTGGAATCATAATTGTAAGATGTTCTGGTGTAATTGGCTTGATCATCTGTGACTTTGCCTTTTCCCTTGTCATGTTTTGGGAATGGTTCCTTAAACACCTCATGCTCTTGGTTAGATGAATGTCCCTCAATCTCAATATCTCCTCTGTCAATGAGATCTTGTACAATGTTTTTCAATCGATGGCAATTACTTGTCTTATGACCCTTGCTCTTATGAAATTCACAATATTCATCATCATTCCACCAATTCGGTTTTACCTTTGGTTCATATGGAGGAAAATCTGGGACCGTGATCACTTTGTTTGCTACAAGCTTTTTGAATACTGATTCAAGTGGTTCTCCCAATGGAGTGTACTTCCTTCGTGGTTTGGAAGCTGTTTGATTGTTCACTTGATTGTTGGTAGAATTTGATCCAGAAAAGATGAACTTTGGTCTCACTGTATTGGCATCAACAACACCATCATTAACTGTGTTCTTGTTCTTGTTCCAAAACTTTGGTTTGTCTTTTCCCTTAAAGTCCTCTTTGTTTTCTTTGAATAGTTTGATAACTCCTTGTTCAATTAAGACTCTTTCTGTTGCTAGGCCCTTTTCAATGACATCCTTGAATGTAGACAAACAAGCTTTTCTGAGATCATAACCAATAGCCTTGTTAACATTTTGTGTGAACATTTCCACCATTTGTTTTTGCGGGATTTCACAAGAGCATCTGCTAGCTAAGTTCCTCCATCTTTGCAAAAATGACGCAAAAGATTCTCCTTCTTTTTGTTTCGTATTGCACAAGGTAGTAACTGAGACATCTGTTTCAATGTTGTAAGAGAAATGTTGAATGAATGCCTCTGCCAAGTCACCCCATGACTTAATACCAGGAGGTAATTGAGAAAACCATTCCATCGCTTGATCTCCTAAGCTCTGTGGGAACAACCTCATTAAGTATGTTTCTTCTGCCGCTACCTCAATGCAAGCTGTGAAGAATTGTCTTATGTGTGCCTTGGGATCTCCTCTCCCTCTATATTTGTCAAATTTCGGTGTTGCAAAGTGCGGAGGAAACGGAGGCATTGGAATGCTCTTATCAAAGGGATAAGGGCATATATCTCTCATAGTATATGTGGGTTTTGATGTGCCCATGTCTTCCACTTTCTTTTGTAGATCTCTAATTTGTTGCTCCAAATTATTTTTGGGAGGAGATGGATTTCTTGTAGCATATCCCATGTTTGAAACACCCATTTGAGGAGGAGCTTGTTGCATGTATGGATGATACTGATCGTAGACATGTCCATATGGAGGTCTATATTGTTGCGACATGTATGGAGCACTTGGCATAATTTCTTGTTGAGGAACCCCATATCTGTTTTGTGTATATAAACCATATTCAATGGGCCTTTCATTTTCCATTGTGTTGCCCCCAATTTTGGCATGAGGTCTTCTTGTGTCAAAATTTTGAGGAAGTCCTTGAGTATCCATTTGTCTTGGTTGACCCATATCTTGAGCATGTGTTTGAACATAAGGCCTCCATGATGGTCTTTGAGTGTAAGTATCGTGCATTTGAGCTTGTGTATGTGGGATTGCTGGTTTCTGAAGCAAAACTGATGGTGACTCCGGCATCATATTATTTGGTCCTCCACTATTTGGTTGAGTTTGTTGTGAAGGTCTACTTTCCATAAGTTGAGATAAGTCAAAATCATGTGGTATCTTAGCTCCACTTTGTGCCATCATGTTTAGAAAGTATTGACGATCCCTCCTCATTATCTCTTCAACCAATCTATTGAATTGAGGATCCATTATAGATTCTTGTATGTCTGCTGATAGTATTGAAGAATTGTCCACATTATCATTGTGTGTAGCGTTGTGTATAGCGTTTGCGCTTTCCATATTTGAATTGTGTCTATAAACATTCATGTCTGGTAATGTAGTGTGCTCAGGATTGTAGAAGACATCATTGTCATACTCATAAGAACTCATGTTTACGGGTCCTTGAGCTTCTTTAGCTTTTCTCCTAGATTTTTGAAGACGGGTTTCAACCATGAACTAGGTGTTAGACCAATATGTGAGAGACTTAGACGAAAATGACAAGGGTATGTAAGACCAAGAGTTGTATGGAGTGTAAATGAATCTGAAGTTTACTTGCAATGTCCAAAGTGTAAGACCAAGTATGTATGTTGTAGAGTAGGTGTGACTTCCAAAGAGAGGATAGTTTCTCTTGATGAGGTAAGCTGACCTTGACTCTAAGTAAGACCAAATGAGACCCAAAGGTAAGAAACCTTGATGAGGGATCACTTAGCAAAGTGTTGTAGTATGTAGTGTGTTGACAAAGTATAGTGAGGACAAGCAAGTGACTTTTTGACTCAAGTATGAGGTATGAAGCAATGATGGACTGTGTAAGACCTTAGAATAGGCTGAATGCTAGATGAACCTGAAGAGATAACCTAGGAAGCTCAAGTGTGCCGAAACTGATTTCTTTGTTTGCTTGACTGTTAGACTTTTTTCAAATCCTGACACAGACGCCTCTGTATACTTCACAGACGCGGTTTTAAGACACAGACGCTATTCTGTTTGACACAAACGTGATTCTGAGATTTCCTGTTGATGTTTGCTAAGACTGACAGATTTTTGCAATTGTGGACACAGACGCGCCTGTATACTTCACAGACGCTATTTCCAGACACAGACGTGTCTCTGTTCGACACAGACGCTGATAAAAACACAGACGCTATTCTGTACTTCACAGACGCGTTTATCAGACACAGACGCGGTTTTAACAGACACAGACGCGTTTCTGTAACCTTAGTGCAATCTTTCCTATCTGTGAATTTGTTTTGCTGTGACCAAATCTGATTTTTCGACTGTTTTTCGTGACAAGAGGACACAGTGTTGATGACCCAATGTTTGCAGACTGTTTAGACTCCAAAAAGTGTGTTGTTTGATGTAAAAATTTTTTGCATACACTTGAAGACACAAAAGACACAATGTTTTGCTGTTTTGTCTTGATTGTTTGAGTGTTTATCATAAGTCAAGCACAATTCTTATGGCTGGCCAGGACAATAATTGTTGATCCCACATGGGGTTTTACCCCCGAGGCTACGCTATTCAGAGCGGATACTTAGATGCTTGACCTCACTGGCTCCACCCTCGGCACTCACTTCTCGGGTCAGCCAAGCATCAGTCCCCATGAAAACTCCCCATGGCGAACTTTGTATCTCTACTAAGAACCGTATGTGTGTGGGCCGCTACCAGAGGTCCGACCTCCTGCCTCAACAACTAGAAGGATTTTGGCATCTAAAACAATGAGGTGCTAGTAAGGGCATCCGCTCGTGTGGCCATACATGCGGCACTTTCAGCTCTGTAAATACAGAAGGCTCCCAGCCGGTAGGGGTTACGCCCTACAAATGATCAAATAAATTTGATCAAACGGGTTTATGGGGAGACATAGTGTCGGTATGAACTAATCAGCACACGTTATTCATAGTTTTCACCATGAATACATTTGATTATAGTGGCTTGGAAGAAGATGGCTTTTCTTTTGTTACCACTTGGGTCGTTCTCTTCTCACTAGTAGTCCTAATGACCACACGGGAAGACAGGCCCTCTAAAGAATAAACACAAAGAGCCTATTGCTCAAGACACAAAAGACAATGGTTCAATTTTAGTGCACCAATTGAAGTGTTTGCTAAGCTATGAAGACAAGGCACACAAATAAAATTACAAAACCCCAGCTAAGGCCCTGCAACAAAATTGTTAGTAGTTTGGGTTGTTTCAAATGATAACCCCTTCCTGCAAGCACACGAGTTAGGTAAATTTTAAGAAAACCCAAAAAGACTTTGTGAAAAGGGGCCTTCAACAAAAACGTATTTGCCTCCAAAGCAAGCTGCACAAACCAGGTTAGCTAGATCTGCAAAGGTTAGCCAAAAATAAACCAGATCTGAAACCCTAAGTACAAAATCCGAAAACCCGAATCGAAAAACTTGAAAAAAAAAAAAAAAAAAAAAAAAAAAAAAATTTTTTTGCAAAACAGAATGCACAGACGCTGTTATACCAGACACAGACGCGTCTATCCGACACAGACGCGTCTATCCGACACAGACGCGGCTCTGTGATTCGCAGACGTGATTTCAGAACACAGACGCCTTTTTATCCTTCAGACGCGATCAGAGGGTTCACAGACGCGATTCGGGATCACAGACGCGACTTTCGGAAACCTGCAAAAATAGAAAATGACAGAAACACAGACGCGATAAAAGATGTCACAGACGCCTCTGAAATACAAAAACGCGATCCGAACACTCGCAGACGCGAAAAAAAAACCTAAAATGTCGTCGAAATCGTCCGATCTGCAACTTCAAAAATGCAAAATCTGCAACAAAATGTTAAATGCAAAGGGACAAGAGTCCCACCGGGCGTGCCAAAATGTATATGGTGAAAATGGATAGCAATAAACAACAATATTGAAAGACTAAAATGGATTCAACCACCAAACCCTAGCCTAACAATGAACAAAGATCCACCATAACATATGAAGATAACCTAAGACAATGCAAAATAACTCAAAAAATCACAAAGATTATACCATCACATGTCCACTAGGGTTTTTGATCTCCATTCTTCCTATCTCCATTGATCTTGTTTGATATGCTTGCTCTCAGATTTTTGTATGCACAAGAGCTCAACAAAGAACGGAATGTGGTTGCAAGTAGGATCGTAGTGTAGCCAAGTCCTCCAAAATTAGTCATTAGGGTTTTGGTAATGAAGAAAGCATCTCCTTAAATAGAAGACACAATAGAAAATGGAGGGTTAAGATTGAGAGGTGTAAAAAGAGAGGTCGGCTAGGATTAGAGGGTAGGTATAAGAAATACCAAAATAATGAAAGGGGTAGGTAGTGTAGGAAATAAGAGATGAATGACATGTGTCATGTGTAGAAAAGGTTAATGAATTAATTAAATAAATAAAGATTTATTTAATTAATAGAAGAAGTAGGGCAATTAAATAAATAAAATATTTATTTAATTTAGGAAAGGGATAATTTAAATAAATAACTGTATTTATTTAAATGAGAAATAAGGCTAGAAGAGGATAAATGAATTAATTAAATAAATAAAGATTTATTTAATTAATAGAAGAATTAAGCTAAAGTAATTAAATAAATAAAATATTTATTTAATTAGACATGACAATTTTAGGTGTCTATAGTCATATTCTTCCTTTCTACCACACCATTTTGTTGTGGTGTCCTAGGGGTTGAGTATTGCCTTCTGATTCTACGTCTTTCATAGTAATCTTACAACTCATATGATGTAAACTCTCCACCCCAGTCTAATCTTAGGAATTTTAGTTTGCACCCACTTTCCTTCTCTACCATCTCTAAAAGATCTTGAATCTGTCAAATGCTTGTGATTTATCTTGTAGGAAAGTAACCCATGTCATTCTTGAATAGTCATTAATGAAGAGCATAAAGTATCTTTCACCAGCTTGAGCTCTTGTCCTAGTCAGACCTCATAGATCTATATGCACCAGTTCAATTGGTCTTGAAGTGGTGTGTTATTTTGTCTTGAAACTCACCTTAGTATGCTTTCCTTTCACACATTCATCACAAAAGGTTCTTATCGGTTTGATGATGGGTGGTATATTTCTCACACAACCATTTTTTCTTACTACCACTAGATTATTAAAATTTATGTGGCCTACTCTTCTGTGCCACAACTAGCTTTCATCCACTGGTCCCAACATGCATTGGGATTCAAAACATTCTTTCAGATTGTATACATTACAATATGTCCTCTTACCTTCAACTACAACCTGACCGGTACTCTCCTTCTTTATCTAGCAGCCGGTAGAATCAAAGGTGAATTTATAACCTTTGTCACACATCTGACTCACACTTAGTGAATTGTGCTTTAGGCCTTCCACATAATACACATCATGTGCTTTCATTTTGCCATCAATATTTAGATTACCTTTTCCCTTTATCTTGATAGATGAGTTGTCTCCAAACCTTACCAAGCCACCATTCTAGTCTTCAAGTTTGATAAATTTCTTTTTATCACTTGTTGTATGGTTGGAAAAACCACTGTCTACAACCCAAAGATTTATTCTTTCAGCATGTAGGGCAGTCTGCACTATCAGACTTGATTCTACTTTGTCCTCTTCTTTCTCAACCCAAATCAGTTGAGTTTCCTTATTCTTATCAGCTACAATTTTGTGCTCTGATTTGGCTACTGGTTCCTAATCAAGATCTATCCTCTTCTACTTGATTTTCCTATTCTTACAAAGCTTTTGTATATGTCCAAACTCTTGATAGTTATAGCATTTCACATTTACATAGAAAGATGAATCTTTGAAACTATTCTAGGACATCGGTTTACTCTTCCTACATTCAAAACTCCTATGACCAAATCCATTGCATTGATAAAAGACAACATTCATATCCCATAGTGCATTAAATGGATTTCTACTTTCATAACTCATAATGGGCTTATTTGTTGATCTACAATCAACTAACCTATGTCCAAATTTATTACACCAGTAACAATAACCATGAAAGTTTGGAACATACCGGTCAGGTTGCCTTGTTCCTGCAAATGTCTGTCTCACTAGGGCTCTTCCTTTCATGCTGCCAACTCTAGTGAATCCTCCATTATCAAACTTGCATTTATCCTCAGATCTACATTCCAGTACATTGAGTGTGGCCTCTGGTTCATTGATTATGTATAACAGTTTGTGTGATGGTTTCTAATAGCTTACTAGTATCCTTACTATGAATGTCTTCTTCTCTACACCTTCACTTGAAGAGGTGAATTGTATCTTCTTACCGGATGTGTCTTTGCTATTTTAAATTCATCCTTCAAATTGTAAGCCACTGCTATCTTTAGATTGCTTCTGTTTGCTCAACATCTTGTCTAAGGCTTTTGTGCTACCCTCATATTTGCTTCTCACCTTCAATTCATCCTTACTCTTTTCAAGCTCTTTTCTAAGTTTCACCATTTCTTCTTCTAGATCTTGATGCTCCTTTTTCTTCTTTAACAACTCAGAGGATGTAACTTCACAGATCCTCTTGGCTTCTTCCAACTGGAGTTTCAATTCAAAGATAACTTGATTGGACTCATCCAGAGATTGCTTCAAGTGATCTTCTTCTTCTATTGCAACAAGATTGACCTTCTTGAGTTCTCTTCTTGTTTTACTTAACTCCTCAAGAGCATTTATGAGATCACCTTCTAGATCCACTTCGACATCAATGTCTTCTTCTTCCTCATCTTCACCAACTAGTTCATCTAGTGCCATATAGAGATTAACTTAAATTTCATTATCATGGTAGTCATCTTCTGATGCACTTTCTTCCTTTGTGGCATCATCCTTAATAGTATATATGTTGTTCTACTTCTGGTAGCCTCTTGTTCCTTGCTGGTAGACATTCATTTCTTTGTCTTTACTGGTAGATCTGCTAAAACTTATTTTCTCATCTCCACTGGTTTCATTATAAGGATATTTTGCAGCAAAGTGTCCAACTTTACCACAGTTGAATCATTTGAGTGGTAACTTTCCTTTTTACTTGTCGGATCCTCTCTTGACCTTTCTGGCAAATTATTCTACCTCTGCATGCGAGCCTTCACTGGATCATTTATGAGCAGCCTCTTCCTTGCCCTTTTTGGTGGAGTTGAACACTGCCTCTTTCCTTGAAGATTCTTCATTGGTTGTTCTCATTTCATAGGCTGTTAGAGAGCCAAATATCTCATCCATTGTGAAGATCTTTATACCCTTGGCTTCCTCTATGGCAGAAACCTTAGTATCATACTTATATGTGAGATATCTAAGTACCTTTTTGACAATGATTTCATCAGCAATTTCTTCTCCATGTCCTCTGATGGTGTTCATAGTTTCATCTACTCTATGAAGGTAGTGTGCAATCTTTTATTCATCTTTCATCTTGATGCCTTCAAGAGGACCTTTTAGTGATTGCAGCTTGGCATCTTTGACTTTGGCATATCCTTCAAATAATCTCTATAATTTATCCTAATTCTCCTTGGCGGATGCACAGTGCATGACCTTCAAAAACTCATTATCAGGCCACCCACTTAGGATAGCATATTTAGCCTTTGCATTATTATTATACTCCTTCTTAGCATCCAAATAAGTGGGAGGAACACTAGGGACAATATACCCATTCTTGACAGACATCCACACATCAAAACCAAGAGAGGAAATATAGGTCTCCATTCTTCTACTCTAGAAGGCATAGTTAGATCCATCAAACATGGTGGCTTTTGAGGAGGTGGACTTATTTCTTCCCATTGTGTTATTTGAACAAAATCTACCCAAGCTAGAGAAAAGCTTTATTCAACTAGGAACCTAGGCTCTCATACCAATTGTTGAACACAATGTACCACGGAGAGGGGGGTGAATCAGTGTTTCCTAAAATCTTTTCTTTTTAAACCAAGCCTTGAGTACCGGTTGACAAATAAAATACTAAACAATCAAATCGATAAGATTGGACTAGATATAAAAAGATCCAAACACACAAATGCATAACCCACAACACCAAATGTACAAGGAAAACCCAATATGGGAAAAAACTCAGTGAGAAATGTTGTTGGAGTCTACTACTCCAATCCAGACTCACAATGAAACAACATATTACAATGATTTAAGGCAGCAACCCAAGGAGCAACAACCCCTGCACCAAGAACCAACTCGGTGTAATATAATGAGATACAATCTTTATACAATGATAGCACCTAGTTGCAACTGAGTTTTGCAACATCTGATAAATGAATTTTTGTCGGTTAATAACCTCTTCTTCTTCATTGGTTCTCACACTACCTTTTATTATATTACTCTCTGATAACTCACTGTTTACTCCCAGTCTTTCTTTTCTCTCTCTCTCTCAGCCTCATATTTCACTGAGTCACTCTTGGATGCCTTCCTAACCAATAACTCCTTATCGATATGCTTGACTATTAAGACTGTAACAGTTTACTAGTTACCATGTCTCTATTGGTTAGACACTCTCACTGATGACCTGCTAACACACACTCTGACTCTCTCAGAAATAACTCTTATGCAGATTATCTTTCTTTCATAGGCTCTCTTTCCTCTCACACCTTACATCTAGCATCAACTAATTTCAGTCTCAAGTTAACATATTTATCTTATAGGGTTCCCGCCACAAGAATAATTCAAACGGTGTTGTGTTAGGTTTTTCCTTCACCAACTTGATCCGTATTAGATTTGATCTTATTTGCTTTTCTAGAGTGATGATCTACATGTCATCAATTAGCACCGCCAACACCTTGCCTTCCAATGTGTGTTTTCTATATTTAGATGTCTACAACATGCTTATCTGTATTTCTCTTTCAAACGCCATTAATGGCTCGAATATTTCCTTTGACAAATGGGTAGAAAGATCAGATCTTTGTTCAATCATCTTGCCACCTTGTCTTCCTCAAGCCACAATATTTTGTCATCCTCCTATGATTTGCAGGTTCTTCATTAAAGTTGGCCTACTTGTAAACTACTATGTCGATGAATACTTCACCGACCTCTGCATGCTCCCCACCTGGTTTCCACCTATCATCCTTATCAACATCCACCTATGCTTAGTTTTCTATGTTGTTTTAGCATCATCTAAGGTCTGGTATGTTGATTAGACATCCTTCACTGACCAAGACAAACTATCTGTTCAACTCACCTTACCGGTATAACCTAACTTCACCCGTGGACCTTCTTACCTACTAATCTCTTCTCTATCGGTAGATCAACTTGGCCTTCCATCAAACATGCGGGTCCATCTACTAAGTCCATTTAGCAGTAGCATTAAACTTCTTTGTGTATACCAGTTCACATCCTTTTGTTCTTCTTTGCTTGTCTGTGGTCCTGCTTGACCGGTAGATGATGCATTTCATGTGTACCAGTAACATGCCTTTTTGTCTTCTTACACACATATGGATTGACATCATCATGTCTTACTTCACCCATACCAGTCACAACTACTTACTCATTGGTGACCATGCCATACTGATTAACATCAATGAAAACCTAATGCCAACAATACCAATAGTATGCTGACCATTCATACCCTCAATCTTTCCTTCATGAATTGAGCAACATTCAAAAGCGGTATAATCAATCAATGACAAAATTCAACTCTAAATTTATGAATTTTTCTAACGAGGTTCCAAAGCATCTTAGGAATGATGAAATAGCTTTGATAGGGAAGACAACTGAGAGGGGGGGGTGAATCAGGTGTCTCAAAAACATAGAAATTAAACTTATTCTCAAATCTGATAATTAACCATGAAAGCATAAATAAACAACACATCATAAACACACATAACACCAATATTTTTTATGTGGAAAACCCGGTCAAGGGAAAAACCACGGTGAGGATGTACCCACAAAATAGGTATACTTTGTTAGAAGTATTACAATGGGGAATACACATGCATTCAGGCACACTGCCTAGAGCTCACTTCTCAAAACAAAAACAAGATGGCTCATTTCCTATACAAACAAACTTAGATCACATTCTGAAATCATGAATTGAGAAATAGCATCTCCTTAATGCCTGGTTCAATCCCTTTGAAGAAAAAAACAACTTTCTTCTCACACTCCTCTACCTCTGAAAGATGTATACATTTAGCGCATAAACACATTCACTCTCATCCACTGGACACTCAAATACAAAGATATTACAATTATTTATACATGAAATCATCCCTAGAAAAATCAACAAGGTCAGCTCAACACACATCACCTAATTACAAAAATATTATTGGAATCATCGTCGTCGTTATGCCAAAAGCTTGAGCTATCACTGAACAGGAGAGTAGCTAGAGTTAAGGATCCACTAGAGGTGGGAGAAATCCATGTCACTAACTCAATGTGTTGTGTTGCTCGGGCAATAGCAGGAACAAGAGCGCACACCTTGCAACAATCCCCCCTAGCGCAACCAAGGAGGTTCGAACCCACGACCTGGTGCTCTGATACCATTTATTAGAATCACCATTGTCATTGCGCCAAAAGCTTGAGATATCAATGAATGGGAAAGCGGCTAGAGTTAAGGATCCATGGGAGGCAGAAGAAAGCAATATCACAAATTCCATGCATCGCGCTGCTCGACAACAGCAGGACCAAGGGCACACACATTGCAACAAATATAACCATACTCAACACAATATAATATGTAGACCAAGCAAGGTTGGACAAGACATAGCATATACCCAAATCTATCACCTCAAACACATTACACTTCCAATAATTACGCCTTGACAATTCGCAACACACTACAAGCATCCAGTCGGCCAAGAAAATAAAGAACACTAATGCACCAGAGAAAAACATCAAATATGATCCCAATGATCAATGTAGATCACCAACACACAAGGTACATGATCCAGAAACATCCACAAGCATCATGAATTACCACCGCAACATCTGCACAACACAAATTACTAGAATCACCATCATCTCCATACTCAAGTTGTGAGAGTTCTTCCTAGGTGATGAAACCCGTTAACTCTATGTGCAAGGAATGTTAGTTTGGAAGCAAACCAGGATTACTTTTAGGAGTAAGAAGCATTGGGTATAAGCATGGAGTTGTTTCACACTTTGGGCCAACTGAGGGTAGTCCAGCCAAACTAAGTTCGGCCAGACTCAGTCCAACCGGAATACCCCCGAGCCACATAGCGCCTACGTGGCACCGAGAGTCTAGCAAGACTCAGTCCGGCTAGAATTAGTTCAACCAGACTCCCTTAGTTCAAATGCGTCCATTGAAAAAAAATCAAATTTTTTTTATTGTTTGAAATAAGGCTAGTTCGGCCGAACTATCCTATGTGTCATGTGATGTGGCAAAAAAAGGTGAAAAACTCTGTATTTCTGAAACTTTTTACTTTTTCTCAATTTTTCTTGAAGTAGAATATTTTTTATTAATTAAACATTGCGAGTAGCTTTTTAAAGTTAAAAAGAGGCTGATTAGAAACTAAAAAATATATATTAAATGATATTAAAAAAAAATTCACTAGATGAGAGAATCTTCTTGAAAAGGGTTTTTTTCTAGTTAATGATAAATTTAGTAGTCAAAAGGTGACCACAAATCAAAACTGTCAAATTTAGCTATGTTGGACTTCAAAATATTATAACAAGAAAAATATACATAAAAATTATTTTATTTTTTTTAACACTGCATATATATGTTCTCTATTTGGAAAAATTAAAAATTTAAAAAGTCCATTCTCATTTTTTTTGGTGATGCCGACTAGAACCCCAGATTTTCAGCATTTTTCAGCAATGAAAAATCTATCTTTGAATTTATAAAAAAATTATCAATTTTTTTCCTAATTTTTTTTAAAAATAACAGGCATAAATTTCATTCATATTTCTACATTTGATCAGTTTACATCATTTCAAAATTCAATTTAGAAATGCCACTTTTATGCGATTGAAATTAAACAGTTTTAGTTGTGTTGGTCGGTTCCTTTATAAAAGTGTGACAAAACATTGTGTTTTTACCCCATTGTTCAAGTGGATTTTTGGATCTTGAGCATACTAATTTCAAAACTATCCAAGCAAATCCAAGAGGTGAAGACAAGGACACGATGCCCAAGTTATAGAAGACCTAGCAATACATTTTGAAGTACATTCAAAACAATGACAACGTAGAGGCTCAAGCTCTTGTATGTAATGATCCCATACCACAAGTCCCCTTTGAGAAAGAAAAGTCCCCCAAAGTGGAAGTAAGTAGAATATACCCTCCATTGATTTCTAATGTGCCACCATTTGATATGACTTAGGCTTGATCTTAGATTAAATTTTTAGTTCCCTTTCTAGAATTTATAAAAATTAAGTACTACAAAAATAGTTCTATATCTGCAAAGGCTAATAAACAGGTCAATGATGTATAACATGAGGTCATGTAGACTCCTAAGGTATATTTAGGGAAAACTATATCCAAATTTCCTTGGATTGAACCATTCTATATCTTTTGAAAAACAAAAAGTTATTGAGGGATTGTATGATTGATTCTGGAACTGTTATGAACATCATGCCTGCTAGAGTCATGAAGGATTTAGGATTGTGGGTTGAAAACACTTATGGAAGTGTTATGTAATGGACAATAGGTCTTCCCCAATTATAAGTGTCATGAACATTGTGGAATTAAATCTTTCCTCCTATCCTGAAGCTACCTACAAGATTGATATAACGGATATGGATATTGCTCCCCAATATGGGATGTTACTTTCTATATCATAGACTATAGTTATGGATGGGAATTTACAATTGGATTTAACATATGCACCAATCCATGTCAGTGGAAAAGAGGTTAGGTTTTACAAGGAGCAAGGTCGGAAGAGATGGTTAAGCACATTGATCCCAATCAAATGATATACTTTTGTGACATTGGTATTAGGAATTTCAAGATAGATCCATATGAACTGTACTTGTAAAATATTAGTCTAGTATTTGATGAGATTTAGAATGACCAACAAGGACCATGGTTGATGTTTTTTTATGGTTCTTGTATTAGACAAGTGCCAAGAGTAGGTGTAGTTTTCATTGCACAGAGTGGTAAAACCTTTAACTATTATTTCTTGTTGTCATTTGATTGTACAAATAATGTTACTGAGTATGAGGTATTTTTGTTGGGCCCCATTTTGGCTATGAAATATGGAATTAAGATGTTTATTGTGTGTAGTTACTTAGGACTAGCTATTTCACAATTTAGGTCAAAGTATTATTTAAAGAATAAGAGAATGAAATAGTTTCAATTTGTTGTGTGGGATGCCCTTGAGTTTTTGATACTTTCTCTATTAACTGGGTGGAGAGGTCTTAAAATATCATGACTGATTTCTTGTCTAATAATTATTTGAAGAGTAATGATACCACTCTTGAATAGATTTCTAAGTTTGAAGTAAAAATAGGTCTTCAATCCCTAACAACATATGTAATTAGAATGTTTTTAATGATGATGATGACCTACTAAAGTTTCTCTAGTGTCTGGACTAGTATGAAACTCAAGCTATTGAATTTAATGCATTTGTTGAAGTTGTGGATGGAAAAGACACAATGTTTTGAATGAGGTGGTTCAATAAAAAACAAACAAAATATCAAAGGGACTAGGTGCCTTGGAAATGGTTTTTGATGATAATGATATCCATGCCATGAAGCCTTCACCATCAATAAACAAGATCTTGAGGAGGTGAATTTGGGGACTAAAGCATCTCCCAAGAAAGTTTACATTGGAATAAAAATCAGTCCTGAGACTAGAAAAATGCTTATTGCATTGTTAAGAAAGTACAAACATGTCTTTGCATGGTCCTATGATGATTTAAAGGCATATAGAGAGGATATCTTTCATCATCAGATCCCATTGAAACCAAATTCTAAGTCATTCAAACAAAATAAAAAAATCAATAAATCCCACATTGGAACCTAAGATGTAGGAGAAATTGATGAAGCTTATAGATGGAGGAATAATTAAGCCTATTTAGCATTCTTTCTAGGTTTCTAACTTAGTGCTAGTGATGAAGAAAAATACAGACATTAGATTGTGCGTTGATTTCAGAAGAAAAAAAAAGGTTTCCTCTTTGAAGGATAACTACCCATTGCCCAACATGAAAGAAATATTGTAGAAGGTTGCTAGTTGTGATTTGTTGTCTATGATGCACAACTTCGCTGGATATAATCAAGTGAAAGTCAAGGAGTCTAAGAAATATAAGACATCATTTACTAGCCATATCCTAGACTGTCATGTTCTTCCTTTCTACCACACCATTTTGTTGTGGTGTCGTGGGGGCTGAGTATTGTCTTCTAATTCCATGTCTCTCATAATAGCCCTCAAACTCATTTGATGTGAACTATCCACCCTGGTCGGATCTTAGGAATTTTAGCTTGCATCCACTTTCCTTCTCTACCATCATCTGGAAGATCTTGAATCTATCAAATGCTTGTGATTTATCATGAAGGAAAGTGACCCATGTCATTCTTGACTAGTCATCAATGAAGAGCATAAAGTATCTCTCATCGACAAGAGCTCTTGTCCTAGTTGGACCATACAGATCTGTATGTACAAGTTCAATTGGTCTTGAGGTGTTGTGTTCTTTTTTCTTGACGGTCACCTTAGTTTGTTCTCCTCTTATGTATTCATCACAAAATGTGCTTGTCGGTTTGATGATCTCCGATATGTGTCTCACACAGCCTTTCTTCGTTACTTTCACCAAATTGTCAAATTTAATGTGTCCTAATCTTTTGTGCCATAGCCAACTCTCATCCACCTATCCCATCATGCATTGTGACTAACAACATTCCTTCAGATTGCACACATTTCCATTTGTTTTTTTACCTTCTGCTACAATTTGACCAGTACTCTCTTTTCGTATCTAGTAACTGGTAGACTCAAAAGTGAATTTATATCCTTTATCACACATCTGACACACGCTTAGCAAGTTATGTTTTAGACCTTCTACATAATATACATCATGTGCCTTCAAATTACCATCTATATTTAGAATACCTTTTCTTTTTATCTTGATGGAGGAGTTATCTCCAAATATTGTTGAGCCTCCATTCCAAACTTCAAGCTTGATAAATTTCTTTTTATCACTGGTCATGTGGTTGGAACATCCGATATCTGCAACCCATAACTTTCTTCTTTCTGCATGTAGGGCAGTCTGCACAATCAGACTTCAATCTGCTTTGTTCTTGTGTTTCTCAACCCAAACTGGTTTGTCTTCCTCCTTTTTGTTTGCTGGAACTTCTTGTTCCGGTTTAACTACCGATTTCTGATCAGGAGCTGCCTTTTTTTGCTAGATTTTCCTATGCTTGCAATGCTTTGCATTATGTCCAAACTCTTGAAAGTTATAGCATTTTACATTGACATTAAAAGATGAACCTATAAAAATATTATAGGACACTGGTTTACTTCTCCTACATTCAGAACTCCTATGACCAAATCCAATGCACTGATAACATACAACATCTATATTCTGGAGTGCATTAAATGGATTTCTACTTGCAAAACTGATAGGGGGCCTGTTCATTAATCTACAGTTAACAATTCTATGTCCAAACTCATTACACCGATAGTAGTAGCCATGGAAGTTAGGTACATACTGATCTTGTTGTTGTGGATCGGCGGACCTTTGTCTCATTAGATGTCTCCCTGTCATGCTATTGACTTTAGTGAACCCTTCATCATCAATCTTTAACCTACCTTTCTTATTTGCATTCTGGTACATTGGGTGTGGCTTTCAGTTTTGAGCATACTGGTTCATAGGTTGGTTTCTTGTAGCCTCAGCATAGCTCTTCTTACTGGTATCCTTGCTGACAGTAAAGGTTTTCTTCTCTTTGCATTCACTTGAGGAAGTGAATTGTATCTCTTTACCAGATGTGTCTTTGCTATTGGAACTTTTTCCTTCTTCAAATCCTAATCCACCTGTATCTTTTGAATGCTTTTGATTGCTCAACATCTTGTCCAAGGCTTGAGAGAATATTTATACAAAAAGTTGAACAAATATCACTACTTACCTCATATATTTTCCAAGATCATATATAACGTGCTTGACATTATTGTTGAATTGGTCTGGGAGAGATAGACGTAGAACGTACTGTAACAATTATAAAATGATCTTTTCATTGATTTTCCAAAAGTAGTAAACATAATACAATGAAAAGTACATACATGCAATATACAAATATATATTAAATATACAAGAACATGAATTACCTTAAAGAATGTATGCCAATCATGCATTTTCATCCTTGGCCCAAATTCACCTTTCTTTGTTAAGATATTGTTTATGTTCGCAGCAAATCCTGCTGGAAATCGAATTTTTTGTATGACTTCTTTTATAGCATTGTTTTTCTACTTTGTTAATAAACAAGGAAGGGCTCTTATATTAATTTGGTCTCCATCGCTATTTAATTGAATGACATTTTTCATTTCATGATTGGATTCCTAAATGTCACTACAAATTCTGACAATTTTTTCTTTGTCACGCTTTCCATCCAATATTTTCCATACAATCTATGTTATATTCTTTTTGATATGCATAGTATCAAAAAAGTGCACAATTTTTAGCTTCTCATAGTAGGGAAACCTACTACATTGATAGGGATAACTTTTTAGTCCCTTTGAAAGCTGGTCATTAATGCCTTGACGACCTTCATGAAGCATATAAGTTTAAAAAGTTAACAATGATAATCATCATCAATTACAGAATGAGTAAACAAAACACAATATATAAATATAAATTCAAAACATATCATATATGATAGATAAACAATTTGATTGAATGATATTACCTCGACGATTAATTCTATTATATTCCAACTTCCGTAGCCGAGGTATCATTCTTCATGGTTTTCATGTAGTCTCTTCTTTCTCATTGAAAATATATTTTTTAGTAGTTCGATACTTATTGATTTTTATGCAGGAAGTGCCTATACTCATCAAACACCTACTTTCCTAAACTTGTTGAATGACGAGATTTTTGGTAGGACCCAGAGGCAACTGAGAGGGGGGTAAATCAATTGTCTATTAATTTCAACCCAAATATAACTTAACCAAACTTAATGCACAATACCGGTAAACCAAACTTAATGTCGGTTGACAGTTTAACAGTTAATAACAGTACCGATAAAGTTTAATGCATGAAACAGAAAGACAAGTCACACTGACTACAAAATGGGAGTCACACTGACTACAATTGGATGGTTAAATCCAATGATAATGTACTGCTCAAAATAGCATCTTCATATGTTGGATCTAGTATCAATTAAGCTTTGATTGCCATCTTCATACCTTCCTTGAATCTTCAAATTATGTCTATGTGTATAGCTCTACTTATATTCGCATATACCTTTTTACAATCCTTTACCACACATTCTACATAATCTCATAAATGAGATCTTACATATATACCAAAACCTAAGACCAAATGTGTAGGTCATCTCACTAAGAATATTACAATTAAATTAATTACAAATGAATCAATATGTGATGCATTATGTTGGATTAATGCATTTACAATAATAACTAAGTAAACAAATCATCCCCATAACAAGTTGTGCTGATCTGGAATAGATAATGCTTGTCGGTCCATAACCTAGACCTATTTGTCGGTAACAGCAAATATGCAAACTTGATTAGACCAATAACCAAATCACCAAAACCAAGTGTCCAAACAATGTCTTCAACATAACCAAGTAATCTCTAGATGATAACAGATCATCCCCAGAGCCGGTGAACAATATAACATGTCAGTGAACTAGATACCAGTGACTGTGCATAAGTCACTAAACATGTCGGTGAACATAACAAAAGATATTTAGTGCTGATAAGTGTTGACAGGTGTTGACATCAATAACAAAAGAAATGCAACACATCCATAATACCAATAATCTCCCCCTTTGTCATTGATGGCAACACAAGATGGAAAAACCATCTAAGTGCCAAAGCAAAAATATCAGAAACCAAAAACCAACAATCTCCCAAAGAGATCAATTACCAGAAATCAAAATACATAATATTTCTCCCCCTAGAAATAATCTCTCCCAAAAGATAATGTGGTGTTTTTCCATAGATATCTCTCCCCCTTTGACATCAAATGCCAAAGCAATACAAAACCAAATACAATTAGTTCGTAGAACTTATTACAAATACCAACTGTTATAACCAAATGTATCCAATCTACTCCCCTTGAGAAGTAGCTCTCCTTCATCAAAGCCGGAAAAATATTTCTCTATTAATTTTGTTGATCTGATGCCATGCTCAAACTGTCTAGGTTTCTACCGATGAGGGTATAACTCCAAGCTGCTCTCTGAGATATTCAAAAGTTTCCTTAGGCAAAGGCTTAGTAAAGATATCTACAATCTTCTCTTTAGTATTCACATAAACCAATTTCACTTCTTTTGCTTCAACATTCTCTTTCAGAAAATTGAATTTGATAGAAACATGTTTAGTTTTAGAGTGAAATACCAAATTCTTAGATATATCAATTGTTTCCCTATTATTACAGTAAATGATTATAGGTTCTTTGTATTTTACCTTTATGTCCTTCAACATTTTCTTAATCCATAATACCTATGTACAATTAGTTGCTGCAACATATTCTGATTCTACTGTTGATAATGATGTACAACTCTATTTCTTGCTCTACCATGAAATTAATCTGCTACCAAGAAAAAATTCTTCATCGGTGGTTCTCTTTCTGTCATCTAAATCTCCTGCCCAATTTGCATCTGTGTATGCACATAGATCAAAAATTTCATCTTTAGGAAAACATAAACCAAGATTTGTTGTGCCTTGTAGGTACTGGAAAATCCTTTTCACTACTAATTCATGATTTTCCTTAGGATTACTCTGAAATATTGAAACAATACATATTGCATTCATAATATCAGGTATTATTTGTGTCAAATACAGTAAACCTCCAATCATAGATTTATATCTTGTCAGATTAATAGGTGTTGATTCATCCTTCAATGATAGTTTATCAGTTGTAGTCATGGGAGTACTTACCGATTTAGATTTTTCCATACCAAATTTCTTTATTCATTCTTTCAAGTACTTTGATTGATTTATGAATATACCTTTATCAATCTGTGAGATCAGCAATCCTAAAAAGAATTTTATCTCCCCAATCATAGACATTTCAAACTCTTCCTGCATCTTATTAGAAAAGTCTTTACACAATCCTTCTTCTCCTCCAAAAATGATATCATCAACAAAATATTCAATAACCAAGATGTCATCATTAGTCACTTTGTAATATAAGTTGTTGTCAGCATTACCTTTAGTGTAACCAAGCTTCAAAAGATATTTGTCCAATCTAGCATACCAAGCTCTAGGAGCTTCCTTTAATCCATATAAAGCTTTCCTTAACCTGCAAACCATATCTTTGTCATCTATCAAATAAAATCCATCAAGTTGTTCAAAGTAAACTTCCTCTTCAAGATCGCCATTCAAAAATGCACATTTGATATCCATTTAATATACTTTATAGTTCTTGTGTGTTGCAAATGCTAGAAATAATCTGACTGCCTCGATTCTAGCTACCGATGCAAAGGTTTCATTGTAATCAATTCCTTCTTTTTGTGAATATCCCTTGCACACCAATCTTGCTTCATTTTTTATTACCTTACCATCTTCATTAAGTTTATTTCTGAATACCCATTTAGTTCCAATTATGTTTTTGTTTTTAGGTCGGGGAACCAATGTCCATATGTTATCTTCATTTTCCATAGCCTTAATCCAATGTATATCTTCACATGCCTAATTTATAGTTGTTGGTTCAATCTGAGAAATTAGACATACCTCTTCATTTGCCAGTCTTCCTCTATTCATTACACCTTGATACTTATTCCCAATTATCTGACTTTTAGAGTGATTCAATCTTACATACCTGGGCGTATTCACTTGTTGTTGTTCTTCAGTCACTTTGGAATTCTCAAATGATGCCGATGTGACTGGATCAACATTCTGTACCGGTGTACTCATTGTAGGTTCATTTGTGATTATCTCAATTACCAGTTCAAACCATAGACCTTGAATTACCTCTAAACTGTTCATCAATCTTCACATTTGCACTATCAATGATTTTTTGCAATCTCTTATTAAAACATCTATATGCTTTTCTCTTAGATGAATAACCAAGAAATATTCCTTCATCACTTCTAGGATCAAATTTACCAATATAATCATCTCTCCTAATATAACATTTGCTTCCAAATATTCTGAAATATTTAAGAGTAGGAGTATTACCAAACCATAGTTCATGAGGGGTCTTACTGGTTTCACCTTTGATGTGAACTCTGTTGAATGTGTAAACCATTGTATTGACTGCTTCTCTCCAATACACATTAGGTAGGTTTGCCTCTGATATCATGCTTCTAGTTGCATCCAAAATAGTTTTGTTCTTCCTTTCCACAACTCCATTCTATTGGGGTGTCTGAGGTGCTGATAATTATCTTCTGATTCCATTCACTTCACAGAATGTATTAAATTCCTTAGATGTGAATCACCTCCTTGATCTAATCTCAAACATTTGATTTTCTTACCGGTTTCATTCTCTACCATTACCTTGAATAGTTTGAATTTCCCAAAATCTTTTGACTTCTCCCTGAGAAAAGTAACCCAACACATTCTAGAATAATCATCAATGATTAGCATAAAATATCTATGTCCTTGTAAACTTCTAGTTCTTGTTGGACCACATAAATCAGTATGAATAAAGTCAAGAACATTATTGGATTTCTCTGGAATACTCTTAAAAGTTGCTCTAACTTGCTTTCCAAATTGACATTCCTTACATACCGGATTGTGAGGTTTTATAATCTTAGGTAAATCCCTTACTGCCTTAGTAGTACTGATTTTCACAATGTAATCAAAATTTACATGACAAAGTCTTTTATGCCATAAACAACTTTCATAAATATATGCAATCAAGAATGTCTTCTCATTGTTATTCAAACAAAAGATATTACCTCTAGTCTGATTCCTAGTTGCAATTTCCAAACCAGTTCTATTCATGATTTTGCATTTACTATTCTTGAATTGTAACTGAAATCCCTTTTCAACTAATTGACCAACACTCAAAAGATTATGCTTCAAAACCTCAACATAGTAAACATTTCAGTATTGTGCTTACCATCAAAAGATATAGTGCCTTTTCCTTTGATCAAACAAGATTTATCATCCCCAAATATTACTAGACCTCCATTGTATTCCTAAAAGGTTAAGAATTTACTTTTATCACTAGTCATATGATGTGAACATCCGGAATCAATGATCCATTCATCCTTTTCTTCAATTTTAGTTGCCAGGGCCTACTCTACTAGTTTAATAGTAGGTATCGGTTGATCTTTCGTTATAGAAACAAAAGCCCATCCATTGTCTTTCTCATCAGAATCATTAGTAACTCCTTCACCAGCATAGTAACATGATTTGTCTCTATTCTTCTTAAACCTGTATCTCTGATATTTAGGGTTAGGCTTATATGTTCTTTTATCTTCTTCTTTCATTCTTGCATGTCTATCAGCACACCTAGATGCCATATGACCAATTTTATTGCAGTTAAAACATTTAAATGGTGCTTTACCTTCATACATACTTCCAACTGGACCTTTAGGCATTTTCCTTGCAAATAGTGCTTCAAGCTCTTCAAGTTCTTCATTCTCTCTTCTGATTTCTTCAAGTTCTCTAGCATAGAGTGTTTTCCAATCAAATTTTTAAGATGATGATGATGATGTTGAAGATGATGATGCTTTGAAAGCCAAATCTATCTTAATTGTAGCAACAAGACCAAATTCCTCAAGTTCAAAAGCTGAAAGTTTTCCAACCAAAGTATCTCTAGATACTGATGTATTAGGCATTGTTTTCAATTCATTAATAGCAATTACATTCATTTTATATGCCGGTGGAAATGCTCTTAAAACTTTAGAAACAATTTCATCTTCACTTAAGGATCCTCCACAACATTGTATACCCAAAACAATTTCATTAACTCTTTCCATAAAAGCAGAAATCCTTTCATCTTCTTCCATTTTTCAGATTTTCACACCTGACTCGGAAGCATTCCGGTTTTGCAATTTTGACAATGGTATCACCTTCATTCAATCTCTCCAATTTATCCAAAATAGCTTTAGCTATAGATTATTCTGATAATCCCATGATTTGTTGATCTGACAATGCGCTCAAAAGTGCTTCTCTTGCTTTGCAATCATTCTCCTGATTTTTAGCCAAGGTAGGTGGATTAGGTTGACTCTGTGTAGGACCAATATAGCCATTCTTTGTAACATCCCATATGTCTTTTCCAATGCAATTCAGATGTGTCTGCATTCTTATCTTCCATATACCATAGTTAGTTCCATCAAGCTTCGGACTGTCCTTCCTGAAATAGTTAGTTGCCATAGAATCTCCTCAAGTTGTTAAACTTTGGCAAAAATAGGACTTAGCTCTAATACCAATTGTTAGGACCCAGAGGCAACTAAGAGGGGGGGGTGAATCAGTTGTCTATTAATTTTAACCCAAATATAACTTAACCAAACTTAATGTACAATACTGGTAAACCAAACTTAATGCTGGTTGACAGTTTAACAGTTAATAACAGTATCGGTAAAGTTTAATGCATAAAATAGAAAGACAAGTAACATCCACAACACATAACATAGATATTTGTACATGGAAACCCTGTAAGTGGAAAAACCACTATGGGAAACCATACCCACAATCAGATGATACTACTGCAGATAGTATGTGTGTACAAATGGGGTTTGCACATGCAGAAAGGCCAACTGCCTAGAGCTCATTGCTCAATCACAAAATGGGAGTCACACTGACTGCAATTGGATGGTTAAATCCAATGATAATGTACTGCTCAAAATAGCATCTTAATATGTTGGATTCAGTACCGGTTAAGCTCTGATTTCCTTCTTCATACCTTCCTTGAATCTTCAAATGATGCCTACGTGTATAGCTCTGCTTATATTCGCATATACCATTTTACAATGCTTTACCATACCTTCTACATATTCTCACAAATGAGATCTTACATATATACCAAAACCTAAGACCAAATGTGTAGGTCCACTCACTAAGAATATTACAATTAAATCAATTACAAATGAATCAATATGTGATGCATTATGTTGGCTTAATGCATTTACAATGATAACCAAGTAAACAAATCATTCCCATGGCGTGTCGTGTTGATCTGGAATAGATAACGCTTGCCGGTCCATAACCTAGACCTATTTTCCAGTAACACAAAATATACAAAATCAATTAGACCAATAACCAAATCACCAAAACCAAGTGTCCAAACAATGTCTTTGACATAACCAAGTAATCTCCAGATGATAACAGATCATCCTCAATGCCAGTGAACAATATAACCTGTCGGTGAACCAGATACCGATGACTGTGCATAAGTCACTGAACATGTCGGTGAACATAACAAAAGATCTTTTGTGCTGATAAGTGTTCACAAGCGTTGACAGGTGTTGATATTAATGAGAAAACCAATGCAACACATCCATAATACCAACAATTTCATCTTTGGACCATAAACTGGACATGCAAATTTTCCCTTTGTTTGAAGACCTGCAAGATCATGTATAATTGGATTAAATATGTTTGTTTTTGTAATTATATATATAATGAATAGATTATTTTTAAAAATGCATGATTTATACTTTTAAAAATTAAATATTATTGTGTTGGTATTTTGGTATGGTTTTGTCATTGATGTCAACACCTACTAAATACACCTACTTTGGAGATCCAGCAACATTCACCAGCAAGCGGTAATCTGTGCAACAGTTACTAGTATATGATTAACCGGTAGGATATAATGTTCACCAGTACCTGGAATGACATGGAAGACACTTGGTAATATCGAAGACATCATGTGGACACTTTATTTTGAAGTAATAATCATTGGTATATTCATATTTGCATATTTGCTTTTACCGGCAAATAGGTCCAGGTTATCTAGGGTTACACCGGCAGGTTTATCTTTTCCAGATCAACATGGCACACTATAGAGATGATTTATTATTGTTGTAAATGCATTAAGTCGACATGATTAATTGGTTATTGCATCAGATATTATATTATTTGTAAAATGTTTTTATTGTAATATCTTGTAGAGCCGACCTACTAAAATTGGTCTTAGGGTATGGTATAAATACAAGATCTTATTTGTAAGATCAGGTGTGGAATGCGAAAAAGATTCAAGTGAAGGTATATGCGAGATAAAGTAGAGGCATACACGAAGACATCATTTGAAGGTGAAGTTAGGTTTTTGTAGAATCATATCAGCATTACACTGGTACTGAATTCAGCATATGAAGATGTGATTTTGTGCAGTACATTCTTATTGGATTTAACCATCCAACTGTAGTCAGTGTGACTCCCATTTGTGATGAGCAGTGAGCTCTAGGCTGTTGGCCTTTCTGCATGTGCAGACCCCTTTTGTACACTTACTATCTGCAATAGTATCATCTGATTATGGGTAAGGTTTCCCACCATGATTTTTCCCCTTACAGGGTTTCCACGTACAAATATTGGTGTCATGTGTTGTGGATGACTTTGTGTTTATGTTTCATGCATTAATTCTTACCGGTATAGCAATTTACTGTTAACACTATCTACCGGCATACTAAACTGGTTTACCGGTAATAAGTATTAAGTTGGTTAATAAGTTTTTGATTTGAATTTATTAGACAACTGATTCACCACCACCCCCCCCCCTCTCAAATGTCTTCGGGACCTAACAATTGGTATCAGAGCCTAGTCCTCTTTTTGCAGAAGTTTAACAACTTGAGGAGATCCAATGTCTACTAATTATTTTGGGAAGGATAGTCCTAAACTTGATGGAACCAACTATGAGATATGGAAGATTAGGACGAAGACACATTTGAATTGCATCAGTAAAGACATTTGGGAAGTTACTAAGAATGGTTATACTGCTGTTGTAGCTGGTCAGATTGCTCCAACTACTTTAGCCAAAGATGAAGAAAATGATTGCAAAGCAAGAGAAGCACTCTTGAGCGCATTATCAGATCAACAAATCATGGGATTATCAGATAGGTCTACTGCTAAAGCTATTTGGGATCATTTAGAAACACTGAATGAAGGAGATTCCACAGTCAAAATTGCAAAACTTGAAAGCTTCTGAGTCAGGTATGAACATCTGAAAATGGAAGAAGATGAAAGGATTTCTACTTTTATGGAAATAGTAAATGAAATTGTTTTGGGTATCAAATGTTGTGGAGGAACCTTGAGTGACGATGAGATTGTTTCAAAAATCTTAAGAGGTTTGCCACGGGCATATAAAATGAAGGTTACTGCTATAAATGAGTTGAAAACAATGCCTAATACATCAGTAACTAGGGATACATTGATTGGAAAACTTTCAGCTTTTGAAATTGAGGAATTTGGTCTTGTTGCTACTATAAGGACTGATTTGGCCTTCAAAGCATCAACATCATCTGCTCCATCTTTTGACAAATCAGACTGGAGAGCCTTTTATGCAAGAGAACTTGAAGAAACCAGGAAGGAGAATAAAGAGCTTGAAGAACTTGAAGCACTATTTGCAAGAAAAATGCCAAAAGGTCCAATTGGAAGTAAGTATGAAGGTAAAGCACCCTTTAAATATTTTAACTGCAATAAGATTGGTCATATGGCTTCAAGATGCCCTGATAGACATGCTAGACTAAGAGAAGAAGCTAGAAGAACATACAAGCCTAATCCTGAATATCAGAGATATAGATTTAAGAAGAACAAAGATAAATCTTGTTACATTACTGATGAAGGTGTGACTGATGATTCTGATGAGGATCCAGCAAACAATGGATGGGTTTTTGTTGCTATAACAGAAGATCAATCGGCACCTACTGCTCAACCGGTAGAACAAGCCCTAGTAGCTAAAGTTGAATCAAAGGATGAATGGATTATTGACTCAAGATGCTCACATCACATGACTGGAGACAAAGGTAAATTATTGAACTTTCAAGAATACAATGGAGGTTTAGTAAGATTTGGAGATGACAAA
The DNA here is from genome assembly GCF_030272615.1 of Cryptomeria japonica. Taxonomy (NCBI): domain Eukaryota; kingdom Viridiplantae; phylum Streptophyta; class Pinopsida; order Cupressales; family Cupressaceae; genus Cryptomeria; species Cryptomeria japonica. Next base: position 268,720,948 of record NC_081408.1, read on the forward strand.
GCCTGTTCAATCAAAGGTAAGGGTTCAATATCTCTTGATGGTAAACATAACACTGACAATGTCTACTATGTTGAAAGATTAAAGCATAATATTTTAAGTGTTGGTCAATTAGTTGAGAAAGGTTTTCAGTTACAATTTAAAAATGGAAAATGCAAAATCATGAATAGAACTAGTTTGGAAATTGCAATCGGTAATCAGACTAGAGGTAATATCTTTCATTTGAATAACAGTGAAAAGGCATGCTTAATTGCACATATAGATGAAAGTTGGTTATGGTATAAAAGACTATGTCATGTAAATTTTGATTGCATGGTAAAAAATAGTACTTCTAAGGCAGTTAGAGATCTACCTAAAATTGTGAAACCTCATAATACAATTTGCAAGGAATGTCAATTTGGAAAACAAGTTAGAGCTAGTTTTAAAAGTATTCCAGAAAAATCCAATAATGCTCTTGATTTAATTCACATTGATTTATGTGGTCCAACTAGAACTAAAAGCTTACAAGGTGATAGATATTTCATGCTAATTATTGATGATTACTCTAGAATGTGTTGGGTTACTTTTCTCAGAGAAAAATCAGAAGCACTTGGGAAGTTCAAACTATTCAAAGCAATGGTTGAAAATGAAACCGGTAAGAAAATTAAATGTTTAAGATCAGATCAAGGAGGAGAATTCACATCTAGAAATTTTAATACATTTTATGAAGTTAATGGAATCAAAAGACAGTTATCAGTACCTCAGACACCACAGCAGAATGGAGTTGTTGAAAGGAAAAATAGAACTATCTTGGATGCAGCAAGAAGTATGTTATCAGAAGAAAATCTACCACATGTGTACTGGAGAGAGGCAGTAAGTACTGCTATCTATACATTCAACAAAGTTCACATCAAAGGTGAAATTGGCAAGACCCCTCATGAGCTATGGTTTGGTAATATTCCTACTCTTAAGTATTTTAGAATTTTTGGAAGTAAATGTTATATTAGAAGAGATGAGTATATTGGCAAATTTGATCCTAAAAGTGATAAAGGAATATTTCTTGGTTATTCATCTAAGAGCAAGGCATATAGATGTTTTAATAATAGATTACAGAAAATTGTTGAGAGTACAAATGTAAAGATTGATGAACAATTCAGAGGAACTTCAAGAAATATAGACTCTGAACAGGAAATAGAAATTATGACAAATGAACCTACAATAAATCCACCGGTACATAATGATGATCTAGTTACTCTGGTATCATCAGAGGATTCCACAGTAATTGAAGAACAACAATAGACTAAGACACCCTGGTATGTAAGACTGAATCATTCTGAAGATCAGATAATTGGAAGCAAATTTAAAGGAGTTATGACAAGAGGAAGATTGGCAAATGAAGAGGTATGTCGTATTTCTCAAATTGAACCATTATCTATCAATGAGGCATGTGAAGATAAATTTTGGATTAAAGCTATGGAAGAAGAATTAGGACAAATTGAGAAAAATAATACTTGGACATTAGTTCCCCGACCTAAAAATAAAAATGTAATTGGAACCAAATGGGTATTTAGAAACAAACTTAATGAAGATGGTAAGGTTGTGAGAAATAAAGGAAGACTAGTGTGTAAGGGATATTCTCAAAAAGAAGGAGTTGATTACAATGAAACCTTTGCACTGGTAGCCAGAATTGAGGCAGTTAGATTATTCTTGCCTTTTGCAGCTCACAAGGATTACAAAGTTTATCAAATGGATATTAAATGTGCATTTTTGAATGGAGATCTTGAAGAGGAAGTCTATATTGAACAACCTGATGGATTTTCTTTGACAGATGACAATGATATGGTTTGCAGATTAAGAAAAGCTCGGTATGGATTAAAACAAGCCCCAAGAGTTTGGTATGCAAGATTGGATAAGTATCTTTTAAAAATTGGTTTTACTAAAGGAAATGCAGATAGCAATTTATATTACAAAGTAACTAATGATGACATCTTGATTATTGAAGTATTTGTTGATGATATAATCTTTGGAGGAGAAGATGAATTATGCAAAGAATTTTCTCTTGAAATGCAGCAAGAATTTGAAATGTCTATGATTGGAGAAATAAAAATCTTTTTAGGATTGCAGATCTTATAGACTGATAAAGGTATATTTTTGAGTCAATCTAAGTACTTAAAAGAACTACTAAAGAAATTTGGGATGGAGAACTCTAAACCGGTAAGCACACCTATGACTACAAATGACAAATTATCTCAAAGGGATGAATCTATACCTGTTAATCCAACTAGATACAAATCTATGATAGGAGGTTTACTGTATTTGACACAAACCAGACCTGATATTATGAATGCAGTATGTATAGTTTCTAGATTTCAGAGTAATCCTAGGGAAAATCATGAAGCAGCAGTAAAAAGGATTTTTCGGTACTTACAAGGCATAGCAAATCTTGGATTATGGTATCCTAAAGATTAAAATTTTGATCTATGTGCATATACAGATGCAAATTGGGTAGGAGATGTGGATGATAGGAAAAGCACCACTGGAGGAGCATTCTTTCTTGGAAAAAGATTAGTCTCTTGGTTGAGTAAGAAACAGAGTTGTACATCATTATCAATAGTAGAATCAAAATATGTTGCAGCAGCAACAAATTGTACACAAGTACTTTGGCTTAAGAAAATGTTGAAAGACATAAAGGTAAAATGCAAGGAACCTATTACTATATACTATGATAACACTGTTGCAATTGATATATCTAAAAATACAATATTACATTCTAAAACAAAACATGTTTCTATCAAACTGAATTTTCAAAGGGAAAAAGTTGAAGAAAAAGAGATAAAACTGGTTTATGTGAATACTAAAGAACGGCTTGCAAATATTTTCACAAAACCTTTGCCTAAGGAAACTTTTGAGTATCTCAAAGATCAGCTCGGAGTCATACCACCACCGGTAGAGACTTAGATAGTTGATGATTGTCATCAACCGACAGAATTAAATGGGCAAATCTTTATTTTGGTATTTGATGAGGAAGCTACTTCAAAGGGGGAGTAGTTGGTATATTGAATTGGTTGGTATTTTGTATGAACTTGACCCTTTCTGACTTTGGCATTTGATGTCAAACGGGGAGAGATATCTATGGAAAAACACATTATCTTTTTGGCAAAAGAGATTTTAGGGGAGAAATTTTGAACAACACATTTAAGAAGAAATTGGTATGAAAGATTTTTACTCCCAAGGGGAGATATGGAGATTGTTATTTTTTGGCATTTATGTTTTGGCACTGTGATGGTTTTTCCATCTTGTGTTGCCATCAATGCCAAAGGGGGAGATTGTTGGTATTTTGGTATGGTTTTTTCATTGATGTCAACACCTACTAAATACACCTACTTTGGAGATCCAGTAACATTCACCAGCACGCAGTAATCTATGCAACAGTTACTGGTATATGATTAACCGGCAGGATATAATGTTCACCGGTACCTGGAATGACATGGAAGACACTTGGTAATATCGAAGAAATCATGTGGACACTTTATTTTGAAGTAATTATCATTGGTATATTCATATTTGCATATTTTCTTTTACCGGCAAATAGGTCTAGGTTATCTAGGGTTACACCAACAGGTTTATCTTTTCCAGATCAGCATGGCACGCTATGGAGATGATTTATTATCTGTTTAAGCTCTATCTGATACCTCTGCCAAAAACCTTGCTGGTAAATTATTCTGCTTACATAGAATAGTTTTCACTCTTCTCTGCTTCTTATTTGCTTTCAAGATAAACACATCAAAGTGCATATACAATTATTAGGTATCATATCCCTATCTTATCACATATACCGCTTACATACACACATTTTATTACCTACTACATTTCAAATGACCTACAAGATCTCATACATATATGAGTCTTTACAATACATCATATCGGCCATACAATTACAATTTACATTACATAAACAATATTATGGCCAAGTCAACATTTAATGTCTGTATGATCTATTGCCAATGTAAACTGGATGTCGGTGTGAATAAAGCTTGTTGTATCTGTCGGTGCTACTAGGTGAAGTTTTTTGCCGGTTGAACCTATGAAACCTTGTTGGACCTTTTTCCACTTTGTTGCCATCAATGACAACATCTACCATTCTCATTTGAGTGTATAATGCCAACATACATAACTTTAGTAACTTGTCAATAAGAGGCTCGATATATACATTCATATCTTTAACTTTGTATTTACCTAGTTGAATGAAATGAAACATTATGTAATTATTATAACCATTTTACTGCAATATATATAATTTAATGTACATGACTATTAAATTAAAAAAATACCTAGAACAATCATTACCAACATTATGTGCTCCCTCTTTATTGACATCCATGGAGGAATGTTATTGTTGATAACAAAAACAAGCCACACCAAGTAAATCTCAACTCCCCAAATGGATTGACACCATCTGCTGCCAATGAAAGCCTGAGATTACAAGGTTCTTCTTTAAAGTGTGGCCATTTTTTCTCTATGTCCCTAAATGCAGAACCATCCGCAGGCATTCCAAGAATGTCATCACCACTTTTATTTTGTGTATGGTAATCCATAAATTACACTAAGCTTTCTTACCTAAATAATCATTGCATACATGGAATAATGGGAAAATAATGATTAGCTTTATGTAGCACCTTTTTTGTTAGTTGATTTGTTCAATATCTACCGATATGACATTCAGGGCATTCTATTGCAAATTCATGTTGTTTATGTTACACAATATTATCATTGGGACATGCATCTATTGCTTGATACTCCATTCCAATATCTTTCATAATGCTATATAATTCTCGATATGAGCGAGCTATAATATTTGATGGTGTTAACCAAAGTTCACCTATCAATCTACAATGAAAAAAAAATTGTTAATATAAATAATATTAATGGTACATATTTCACCCTTTATCTACTAGTGATAAAAAACAACAAAAATAAATAAAAAAAGATGACATATATGACATACCTTAACAAACGTGAGATTGTTATGTTGGATAAACCATTCATAACCTTCAAGTTCACCAACAACATTACAGCAGAGAGAAGAGTTGTTTGGGAGCCTTCATAAAGGAGCTCGTATGCCTTCTCAAGTACATGTAAATCATGAACAACATCAAAGTCATCTTGATCATCATGATCACGAGCACCAGTACTAAATGTGTCATGGATCAATGTATTTATACCATCATCTTTAACTGTGGTGCATGATCATCTTCTTCCAGAGGATCATTATCTTCATCTTCGATATTCACACCTCCATATTCCTCCACTTGGAAAACCACATTCTCTGGTTCGTGGTAGTCCATATCATGTGCCCTAGGGCACCCCACCTATATAATAATGATCAACATAACTAAACCATGATCATGATCTCATTATCAAGTGATTTTTAATGTTTATAAATTTTTTAAACAATATAAAAATTTACAAATACAACCAATATAAACACATATAATGAACAACTTACCAATGGACAATAATCATGCCCCCCTTCAATGTGATCATGTTGCCTACAATGTTTCTCAGTTGTTGTGATTAAAAGTCTTCTCATCTTGAAGCCCTTGCAAGATTTGTAGGGACAATAACATTTCCAATCACCTTTTCTTTTCAAGATAGACCACAATATAGGAATTGTCTCCTTATTTTGTTCTTGACTAGTATTATCTGACATGATTTTTCTTCACATGCAACAAAATCGGACTTTAAAAAAATTAGTCTATAACCTTCACAAACCTAGCAAAATGTTGTCGCAAGTATGAAAAACACTATCCACGTGATTTTTTATATTTTTTACTTGACTAACCCTAAGGGTTTTTTTATTACTTTTTTACTTTTCTATTTTTTGTCGAAATTCCGACAATCGCCCGTCATAACTCTGACGAAATTTATAACCGTCGAAATTCTGACAAACATCACGCAATTTTTTTTTTTAAATAACAAATTGACAGAGTTAACCTCATAATATCTGACAAAACAAAATCCCATAGTTTGTCAGAATTTTTTGTCGAAAATTGCACCCAAATGAGTTAGTGTCAGCGAACTCTTCTCACCATACAATATTCCTATCTGATATAGTGGTGTAGCCTTAGAAAGTGATTTTGAGACAGACTCAAATGAATATGAATGAGATACTCTCTCTGATGTCACTTATGGGCACCTAGGAGGAAGTATGTGTTGCACCTGTCCCTATCCGAGGAGTCGATGGAGGAAGAACGTATGATCTCCTCCTCTGTGTAGGAAGCCTACCTCCCACCACACCTCCAACCGAACCTCCAACTTCCCCTGGAAACAAACCACCACCACCACCACCATCACCCCCATCATCACCCTCATCATCATCATCTCCCTCATCATCCTCTCTGCACCTATGACCTCCTCACCTTTGCGGACGCTCCTCCTCCTCATCATCAAAATCCAACACTGTATTTGCTGGATCGGATAACCAGGCCACCACATGTGCAATCATGTACACTAAGTACTCCTTAGTCATCCCTTTGTCTACCACTTTGGTTTTGTAATCCCAAATCTATCCCACTAAATTCATATACTCGGCCACAATTACAGCACTATAAATGGTCGGCCCCCAATCGGGTACATCTTGTTGTCGATGAGCATACAAACAGGCTCCCTGTGGTATCCCCCATTTTCACCCATACTGCTTGTAGACCCGACTATACAAAAATGTCTCAATAATAAAGGGCGTTCACCCGATCAAATACCTGGACATATATACATAAGGCATCACTAGCTCATCCTCAGCCCAAACCTCACAATCCATATATGGCCTCTAGATGACCATGTCTATATCATTCAAAACTCACCACCAATACTCTAGTTTGCCCAGCTTACATTGGACAACTACCCCTGTATATCCATATGCATACAAATAGCTAGCTAGTCTGTCTCTATCTGCAAGTAGTCATGTCATTGTTATATGCTCTCGAGCACACACTTGTAATAATCTGACTCCTATTGATAGACTTGTGTATCCTTAATACACAACCTAATGGATCTCCCTGTATAGGTGGGCCAACATACATGACCCCCACACAAGCCTCCTGCTTTGTGTCACCATGTCCTCCAAAACCAAACCCCATCCCACTGCTAGTCCCTTTGACCTATGGCCGGGACATAATAAACCACCAATAAAACTTGCCACTACTGATGGAAGTGGAGCATAATCTAGATCCAGCATCTCGTGCCATGGGATCTCATAACCACTGATGTGGTCATCCTCGAACACTTGCCATATAGCCTCAATACCACCCTCCTTAGTCTACTCATAGGGTAGCAATTCTTCTACCACTAGAATCTACAGGATCCTATATCAATCCTCAAGCATCACCGTCATCTCCCCTGTTGCCAGATGGAAGGTGTTGGTGTCACTATGCCACCTCTCTACTAGAGCTATCAACAAACCCTGGTTAATGGTATACTGGGGTATGTCAAGAAGAGACGATAATCCACATCTCTCAATAATATCTCTCTATGCCTGTGTGCATTGAGGGATCAGTCCCCATGGCTTCGGGAGTGTCTCCTAAGTCTGTAGCACTCCTAATATCGCCTACAAATCATAACATATCCACCATCAGTTATCAATTCGATCAATTCTATCAATACAAATTGACTCAATCAATTACACTACAAATTGACTCAATCAATTACACTGCAAATTTGATATTATGAACATTATATCAAGGTCAGTCAGAAATATATCAGTGAATCATATCAAGAGCATCATATCGAAAACATAAAAATCATATCAAAATTCATATCAAGAATCAAATCAACATCATATTGAAAATCATATCGACACAATCAGAAACACAACAATGAATCAAATCCATATCAAAGAGCAACATATTGGTAAGCCATATTAGTATCCCATATCTAAACAACATATCAATGAAATATATCATAACAACATATCAAAAAGCATCCCATATCAGAGCAACATATAAGGAAATTTGATCAAAAAATTCATATCCAACTATCCCATATCAGTATCCCATATCAGTTATCCATATCAGTGAAATAAAATAGTGAACCATATCAATGCCCCATATCAATGCTTCATATTGTGACTCATATCAAAACAATGACCCATATCGTGATCCATCTCATGACTCATATCAATACACCATATCAGAGCAACATATTAGAAAATTCAATCCAAAGACCCATATCAGGCAAAAACAACTCCATCATACCCATATCGACATCAAAATGAGCTACACACATCGATCACATTATATCTCAATCATTCCAAATCAAAAAACATCTTAACCAACAAACATAAATCATTTTTCAACATCACACGCTAAATCAGACATTCAATGTGCTAAACTACTCTACATGCGCTAAAACTCCTAGTGAACACACTAAAACTCACGATAAATGCGCTAAAATCACTATATGCGCTAAAACAAACCTCCATTGTGCTATCCCGGTCGACCTATGTGCTAACCTGTCCTACACACTCACTATCAAATCCAATGCGCTAAATCAAATCTATGCGCTAAACTATCCTTTTCATCTGCCTAAGCTTAAACCTAAGGTTTGAATGGGATATTTTGCATTGCATATGCACTAAAGACCTACTCCTACGCGCTAAAACATGAAAATACAACCCTAAAAAAATGAAAAACGTGACAAAAAGCTATGAAAATCATACAAAAGGACAAGAATTTGGGTCACTTACTGGTGGTCGATACGCGGAAGGTCTTCGATATTGCCTAACACTCTCTAAATGGTGAGAATAGTAAGGAATCGACATCATCGTGAGAGCTCCAAATGCACAAATCATAAGAAGACAACTGTAAAATGAATTTTCTTTTTCACTTTGTACCTTTTTAAGAGGGTAATAGAGAGGGTTAATAAATGGGGTATATATTTTCCACTTTTTTCATTTATTAACCTTATCAACATCTTTTTTCGGGAGATGAATCAAATTGTGCATATCCAAAATTCAAACATCGTCAACATTGTCATATCAAAACAAAAATCAAAAGGTAAAAAATTGAACACCCTTGATTTATCTCCCAATGGGGAATTATCAATAGAATTCATCAAATCCGTAGTTGGGGCATCATATCAAACATTTTGACACGTGACACCATATAGATTAAACTTTTGCAACATATCAAGCGATTTTCTTTGAATCAACATGTGCACACACGTCACTTCAAAGAGGGGCAAAATGTAGACGTATAAATCTGACCATCTAGTTAAATAAATATTTAATATTTATTTAATTCATCAAAACCACATTATTCTATTAATTAAATTGTATTTAATTAATTCCTCTACTTTCATCTATTTGATTAAATAAACTATTCAATTTATTTAATTAAATTCATATAGCCAATTTCTAGCTTTTAATTAAATAAATTACTTTATTTAATTAAATCCCCTTCCCCTTTTAATTAAATTCACATTTAATTAAAAATCACCTTCCAATTTAAATGAATCAAATTTTATTTAAATTACGCAAGTTGTCATCCTTTTTGGAATAAATCATTTTATGTCAATATTAAAATCTTATTGCCTCCCACTTGCATTCTCCTAACAAATCCACTTGCATGATTAATCATCTTCTAGAGCCTTCTAGATTCTTCTAACCATCCTAATTAGCCTAAGTCATCTCCTAAATATTTGCACATTCCTTAAGAGAATTCACTTCTCAAAAATGCCTCAAAGTATTTGAAATGCATTAAAGGCTTTATGTCCTCAACAAGTTAACCTTCATAGTCTTCCTAACCATTAATGGCTAATCAAACCTCAACTCATGGTTAGAGACTTTCTCTCTAACTTAAACCTCATTTAACCTAGGGATCTCATCAAGCACTCATTGTTTTTACCCTAGTTATCTAATTAACCCTTGCACAAGAGTTTACCCTTTGGGTAAAATCTTTATCCGTTGGTTAATCCTAATTAACCCTAACCATACCCTCCTAGGGTGACCCTCATGTCTTCTTAGATATTTAATGCCTCTTACATCCCCTCTCAAGCCATCTCTTGTTGACAATTGTCACCATTTCATTGGCAAAAATTGTAAACATGGATTGAGTAACGTTTGATGAATAATGATGAACAGCAAATACTCAATAGATACTGAGAGGGGGGGGTGAATCAGTACAAATAAAAACTTCTTTAACAACTTAAACTGCAAAGACTGCACTAACTGATAAATAGCATCACTGATATAAATCAAGGCAATACCGGTAAAACACAGTGACTGTAAAAGTCATAAACCGGTAACACTTAGACCTTCACAAAACCTACTATTTCATTTCCACTTCACCCATATGCTTAAACAAGTAATACAATAGAAATATAATGACCACTGGATCAGCTTGCATTACCACTTAACAAAAAGCACTAAAACATCACATGAAAAAGCATCACACATAACACACTGATTTTTCACGTGGAAACCCAACTGGGAAAAACCACGGTGGGGATGAATACCCACAAATAGTTCTTGAACTCTTCTAAAGTCTGCTCTGTTAGGAGCCTAGTCTAGTTAAAGGCTTTAAAACAGGTTCTACTAGGAACCGATCCTGCGAGGGATCACCCGGTTAAGGGATGGCTAAATACTCGGTTAGAGGTTAAAACCCTGTTAAAGGTTACCTTGTCAGAGGATTTAAAGAACTCAATTATTTTGAGTTACCCAGTTAAAGGATTTACAAAAAGCCTATTAAAGCTACCTGGTAAAGGGATTTTCCAACTGCTGAAATGGTTAGAAGTCAACAGGTAATACACTAATCTGATAACAGCACTCAATGCCAAGGCAGATCCACTCCAGTTCCTTTACATCTGCAATCACACTCTGTAAATCTCTACTCACTTCTCCGGTCTGGCAAGAATCAGTTCACACACATTCATTTTCCAACAACTTAAACATGTAAATCATCATCAACCTTATAAACAATGATTAGGTCGGTAGCCAAAACCTAAAACCCTAAGCATCTAGGTTATCAATACAATTGGTCCAATCCTAACTGTTTAATCATATTACATAGAGTAAAACAATCTTGAACAAATCTCAAGACGTTCTCCATCATCTGTTCTTCACCGCTTCTGGAAGCTGATAACCCATCATGTGCTCTCCACTGTTTACTAAGATTTTGCACATACTCAAGGTAGATAGAATCAGTCTTCTTCATGCAAGATCCTCAAGGATATTCTTCATGCGCATAAAGCTGACATGGTAACACAATCTAATCTTCATCTCAATGCTAACTCATCACAGGATTTCATCGGTCGAATCACACAAACTTGGAATGCAACAACCAAAAACCCTGAAGCTGAGACTACCAACCGGTAGTCATATCAAATGAAACCCTGATACAAACTTTTCATATAGCGGTTCACATTCCAACATAATGGTTCACCTTTTCACATATACTGGTTCATACCATCATACTGGTTCACTTGCCAGCTTGCATTCTTTAATATATTGGCTCATACTTCAGCATATTGACATCAATGACAACATATAATCCTATCATGTCATCAAACTCTGCACATATGCCAACAATCTCCCCCTTTGGCATTGATGGAAATACACAAAGATATCTCTACATCTTCTTCCATGTAATACGTCTTCAATACTGCAGATATCTTCTCTGCTTCAAATCTTCTCCCACTTTGGCAACAATGCCAAAGTGGAGGCACAAACATCCATGATATACTATGTTGCTCCCCCTGAGGAGTAGCATCCTTCAACACACCAATCCTAAAAATATTTGATAATGCAATACATGACTGATGTGGAGCACATACCTGTAGTTCACCTCTTTAAGGGGCAGCACCCCTAATTCATCTCTTAAATAGGTAAATGTACCCTTCGGTAGAGGCTTGGTGAATATATCTACTAACTGCTCCTTAGTAGAAACATGTTCCAATATAACCTCTTTGTTCTGAGCTTTATCCCTCAAGAAATGATACTTGAGCTCGAAGTGCTTGGTTCTAGCATGCAATACCAAATTCTTGGAAATATTAATTGCACTTGTGTTGTCACAAAATATACTCATTGGTTCAGATACAAGAACTTTGAAACCACTTAATACATGCTTCATTCAAATTTTCTGAGTGCAGTTCATAAATGCTGCTACATATTATGCTTCTTTTGTGGACTAAGAGATACAACTTTAATTTTTGCTTATCCATGAGACTAGCCTACCACCAAGAAAGAATGCACCAACAGTTGTGCTCTTCCGGTCGTCCACACTACCAGCCCAATAGACATCAATAAATAATTTGAGATTGAAATCATTATTGTATGGATACCACAATCCATAATCTATAGTTCCCTTCAAATATCTAGGAATCCACTTGACTGCTACCAAGTGGGATTCTCTTGGACTTTTCTGAAAACATGCAGCAATGCCCACTACAAGTGTTATGTCCGATCTGTTGTGTACTACATACTGCACCTTACCAATCATTGACCGATATTCCTTCGCATTCACCAATGCTGAGTCATCTCTTTTGATAATTTACAACTAGTCATCATAGGTGTACCAACCGGTTTGCAATCTTCCATGCCAAAGGTCTTCAACACCTCTTTGACATACTTGGACTGAGTGATAAAGATACCATCTTTCATTTGTTGAATCTGTAGTCCAATGAAGAACTTAATCTCTCCAATTAGTGACATCTCAAATTCCTTCTTCATTTCATCTGCAAACACATGGCTCATCTTTTCATCTCCACCAAAAATTATGTCATCAACAAACACTTCATAGATCAGAATCTGATCCCCTTCTAACTTTAGATAGATATTGCTATCTTCACTTGTTCTTTCAAATCCAATCTTCACAATATGGGAGTGTAAATGTTTATACTATGCTCTAGGTGCTTGCTTCAATCCATACAACACTTTATGTATCCTACACACCATATCATTGTCTTCTGATAGGGCAAACCCATTTGGTTGCTCTATATACACTTCCTCTTCAAGTATTCCATTCAGGAATGCAGATTTTACATCCATCTGATACACTTTGAATCCTTTGCAAGTTGCATATGCAAGAAGCATTCAAACTCCTTCCAATCTAGCTACTGGAGAAAAGGTTTCTCCATAGTCTTCTCATTCTTCTTGAGCATATCCCTTACATACCAATCTTGCTTTGTTTCTTACCACTCTGCCATCTTCATTCAGCTTGTTTCTAAAAACCCATTTGGTGCCAATAACATTTTTATGCTCAGGTCTAGGTACCAAACACCATGTACCATTCTTTTCTATCTGGTCAAGTTCCTCTTCCATAGCCTTAATCCAGTCTTCATCTTTGTGTGCCTCTTTAAATGTTTTGGGCTCAAATTCAGAAATCATGCAAGAATTTTCCCTCACCTTTCTTTTTGTAAGAATTCCTGCATCCTTATCTCCTATGATCTGCTTTGGATCATGATGCAACTTTACATACCTCGGAATGATCTTGACTAATTCCTCTTGCTTTTCCTCTTCATCCTCATCTTCATCTTCATCTACAACAGCATCTACTGGTGTAGGAGCATTGTTACTTGTACTTGGTTGTTTTACAACCGGTTCCCAAAAGGTTACATCTGATTCATCTACCGCTCTCTCACTGTTGGTTTCCTCAGGTTTCTCAACAGTTTCATAAACTCTAACATTGATACATTCAACAATTCTTTGAGTCCTATTGTTAAAACACTTGAGAGCTTTTCTCTTGGTGGAATACCCTAGGAATATTCCCTCATCACATTTTGCATCAAACTTGCTCTGGTATTCACTTCTCTTGATATAACACTTGCTACCAAACACTCTAAAGTAGCTTACTATTGGATTCTTACTAGTCCAATGCACATAAGGAGTTTTATCCTTACCTTTCTTGATGAGTACCTGGTTCATAGTGTAAACTATAGTGCTCGTCGCTTCTCTCCAAAAGGTGTGAGCAACCTTCCCTTGAATCAACATCGTTCTGTTGCTTCAACTACAGTCCGATTGTTCCTTTCTGCTAGGCCATTCTACTATGGTGTCCAGGGCGCAAGTAGTTGCCTCTTGATGTCGTTCTCTTCACAGTACTTATTGAATTCTCCAGAAGTGAACTCTCCTCCTTGGTCGGTTTTAACGCATTTAATCCTTTTACTACTTTCCTTTTCAACTAGTTCTCTGAAGGCTTTAAACTTTCCAAAAGCTTCAGACTTGTCTTTCAAGAATGTGACCCACATAATTCTTGAGCAATCATCAATAAGAATTATAAAGTACCTATCTCCCTGAACACTCCTAGTCTTCATAGGACCACACAAATCAATATGCACAAGATCAAGTAAATTATTTGTTGTGAAAGATTTACCTTTGAAGGTTGAGGAAGACATTTTCCCCAGTTGACATTCTCTACCCAAAGGATTCTCTGATTTTTTCAGCATAGGCAATCCTCTAACTGCCTTGATCTTACTAGCCTTCACAATGTTATTAAAATTTACATGGCAGAATCTCCTATGCCATATCCAACTATCATCAAACTTAGCCATTATACATTGATTGATATTTGTATTTAATTGAAATAAGTTACCTTTGGTTTGCATACCGGTGGCCATCAGTTCACCACTCTTTCCTTTTATTTTGCAAACTCCATCTTTGAATTCCAGAGTGAGTCCTTTATCATTCAACTAGGCAACACTCAGAAGGTTATGCTTGAGACCTTCTACCCAATATACATTATTAGCACTTCTCTTCCCATTTAGAGAGATGGACCCTTTTCCTTTTACCATACATGGTGCATCATTACCAAATTGGACTACACCTCCATCATACTCTTCCAGAGACAGAAACTTTCTCCGATCACCAGTTATGTGGTGAGAACAACCACTGTCAATAATCCACTCATTAAAATTATCAAAGCGGGAGACAAGAGCCTTCTTGTCTGACAAATCTTCCTTAATGGCTACAAACACTATGTCTTTGCTTTCTTCATCTTCTGATTCATCATCAGTGACACCTTCATCAACTGCAATAAGATAGTTTCTCCTATTTCCTCCTTTGAACTTTTTGAATTTCTTCGGTTTGTCCTTATTATCACTATTGGGAAAGTTGACAGCAATGTGTCCTATCCTATTGCAAGAAAAAAATTTCAAAGGGAGATTACCTTTGTATTTCCCAATTCCCTTAGCAAGTCTCTTGGCAAGAAGAGCTTCAAATTCCATCAGGATCTCCTCATCATCCATATCCCTGCTTTGTCTAGGTTCACAGCTGGTGCTAGCTTCTTTGACCTTTCTAGATAGTGCAGCAAATGCTCTAAAGGTTGATTCAGTCTTTTGAACACTGCTATCATAACTATTTAGCTCATATGCGGTCAACTTAGCAATGATAGAATCAAGGGATATCTTTGTTTTGTCAATAGATCTCAACTCCTGAATAGCGGTTACCCTAATTGCATAGACCGGTAATAAGTTTCTCAAAAATTTGCTAACAATGGTGGAATCATCATTGTACCTCCTGCACTCTTGATTTCTCCAACAACAATTTTAATTCTTATCCCATATTGTTGAATGGTCTCTCCTTCAACCATCTACATGTCTTCAAATTTTCCCCTAAGGCTTTCTTCCTTAGCTTGCTTTACATGCTCATCACCGCCATAGATAGTCTCTAAAGTATCCCATACATCTTTGGGATTGTCTTTATCCTGAACATATATAAACTCAATATCAGATAGACTGCTGATAAGAGCTTCCATGACCTGCCCATTCTCCTGAATTTCTATTCTTTGATCATTGGTGAGAGTACCGGTAGGGATAACATAAGTATTCTCAACATAGTTCCAGTGTTGAGCACCCAAGCTTTTAATGTAGATCTTCATTTTGTCCTTCCATATCTTAAAGTTATCTCTGTTGAACTTAGGACCTTCCCTCTTCATCATTAGAATAGGATCTTTTCCTCAAGCAGTTAAGCTTATAACACAGAGGACCTGGAGGATGCTCTGATACCAATTGATGAATAATGATCAATAGTAAATACTCAACAAATACTGAGAAGGGGGGTGAATCAATATAGACAAAAACTTTTTTAACAACTTAAACTGCAAAGACTGCACTAACTAGTAAATAGCATCACTGATCTAAATCAAGGCAATACCGGTAAAACACAGTGATTGTAAACGTCATAAACTGGTAACACTTAGATCTTCACAAAACCTACTATCTCGTTTCCACTTCACCCATATTCTTAAACAAGTAATACATCAGAAATATAATGACCACTGGATCAGCTTGCATTACCGCTTAACAAAAAGCACTAAAACATCACATGAAAAAGCATCACACATAACACACCGATTTTTCACGTGGAAACCCAATTGGGAAAAACCACGGTGGGGATGAATACCCACAAGTTGTTCTTGAACTCTTCTAAAGTCCGCTCTTTTAGGAGCCTAGTCCGATTAAAGACTTTACAACAGGTTCTGCTAGGAACCGATCCTACTAAGGATCACCCAGTTAAGGGATGGCTAAATACCTAGTCACAGGTTAAAACCTTGTTAAAGGTTACCTTGTCAGAGGATTTAAAGAACTCAATAATTTTGAGTCACCTTGTTAAAGGATTTACAAAAAGCCTGTTAAAGCTACCCGATAAAGGGATTTTCCAACTACTGAAATGGTTAGAAGTCAACAAGTAATACAGTGATCTGATAATAGCACTCAATGCCAAGGCAGATCCACTCTAGTTCCTTTACATCTGCAATCACACTCTGCAAATCTCTACTCACTTCTTCAATCTGGAAAGAATAACTTCAAACACATTCATTTGCCAACAACTTCACAATGCAAATCATCATCAACCTTATAGACAATGGTTAGGTCTGTAGCCAAAACCTAAAACCCTAAGAATCTAGGTTATCAATACAGTTGGTCCAATCCTGGTCATTTAATCACATTACATAGAGTAAAACAATCTTGAACAAATCTCAAGATGTTCTCCATCATCTGTTCTTCACCACTTCTGGAAGCTAATAACCCATCACACGCTCTCCACCATCTACTAAGATTTTGCACATTCCAAAGGTAGATAGAATCAATCTTCTTCATGCAAGATCTACAAGGAGATTCTTCACGTGCACAAAGTTGACGTGGTAACGCGATCTAATCTTCATCTCAATGCTAACTCATCACAGGATGTCATCGGTCAAATCACACAAACTTGGAATGCATCAACCGGAAACCTTGAAGCTAAGACTACCAATCGGTAGTCATATCAAATGAAACCCTAATACAAACTTTGCATATACCAATTCACATTCCAACATACCGGTTCACCTTTTCACATATACCGGTTCATACCATCATATCGGTTCACTTGCCAGTTTGCATTCTTCAATATACCAGTTCATACTTCAGCATATTGACATCAATGACAACATATAATCCTATCATGTCATCAAACTCTGCACATATGCCAACAACTTTTAATCCTAGCCCTTGTTAAGATTATTCAATCTTAACCATCTATTTCCCTATTTCCTCTATAAATAGAGCTCCCTTTATTCATAATCCATCATCCAAGTTTTATGCATATACATTATAGTCTAAATATATCAAGCATTTTGGCCTCTCTTTGTTAGAATAATATTTTAACATTTAGAAGCATTTCATATCATAGTATATCCATGTTAGTACATCATGTTAGTATAGTTTCTTAATATCTTTATAATGTCATTATCTTCATCATAGCTTAGTATCATAGCTTGAACATATGATATAGATCTTAGATTGCATTCATGCACATAGATCACAATATTACTCATTCTTGGAGTTGTCATTCCTAATTCATTTGCTCAATGATATGAGAAAAAAAAATTGGATTTAGGGATCGTATGAGATAGAGAACAATGAGACACATCTTGGGAAGTTAACTTGTTTAAACTAGTTTTAAGTTAGTTAATCTTTGTACTCAAAAGTTTCATTGGTATGTTGGCCCTTTTATCTCAATGTTAGTATTTTGATCACCACAAATCTGAGCATACAACAATGATTTATATGATCCAGGGAGATCCAATCGGCCCAAAAGGGATCAAATGCTGAAGAACAAGATCAAACATGTAAAACTGACAGGTCGGTTTTTGCCAAAGAGATTCCTCCAAAAAATCCAAAGGATGAAGTGTGGATCAAAGGGAAGGTCGGACACACGCCAAGGAACATTAGAATCAATGAATTGGGGCTTTGCAAGCTATAGAAAGGATCTGCAAGACACACCAATAGTAAATAGGTCCAAGCGGCTCCAGTGTTCTAAGCCAGAAAACTATCTCAAAATTCAGGATCGATAACTTGTCAGAATATGATCCAAATTCTCTACAATTTGGGAATAAAGAAGATAATCATGTCCTCAAGAAAAAATTCATCTTCGCAAGATCCTATGAGCCAATGCAAGGAGATACAGAAAGAAATGTTGAAACTAAAAAATAGAAAACAAACTGAAAAAGGAAATGTTTTTGGTTGATGCAAGATTGCCAAGAACCGGGGATGCTCCTGCATCAGACATCCAGGATTGTTTAAAAAAGTGATTCCCTCACTTTTCTGGGGTTAGAGGGGAACCAAGGCATTCCAAATTTTCCTAAGAAATCCAAGATGAATCTTCAACTGATCTGTCCTTCCATTTCACAAGGTACTCCTTATATTGACTGCTCCAAGTTCTATGCCCAATCCTACTATCCAAAATATCTTCAATCTTATCTCGCTCTTTCTAGGGAAGTTGTTTCTCTAAGTCTACAATATTGTCTTTACTAAGTTGTGTTTCATGATTGTGATGTAGATCTACAATATTGAATATAGGTGAAATACTCAAACTATCTGGTAATTCTACTTCATATGCATTTCTAGAACTACATTTCTTGAATATCTTGCAAGGTCCAAACTTCCTCATCTGCAACTTGTTAAAGGCTCCGACTGTAAATATTTCTTTTCTCAAATACACCATCACTTTATCCCCAAATTCAAATCCATTATTACTTCTCTTCTCATCTTCTTTCTCCTTATACTTGTTGTTCATATCCTCCAAATGTTGTTTAGCCTGAATATGTAAAGCCTTAATGTGATCTGCAAATTCTTCTACCTCTACACTCCTCTTGTCTTCATTACTGATATCTCTCAATTGTGATATACCTCTAGAGTGTGTTTCGATAACAATCTCAAAATGTGTTCTTCCAGTACTCCTATTCACTGAATTGTTGTAGGCAAACTCTTCTTGTGCAAGAGTCAAATCCCAACTTTCAGCTTTCTCTCCAACTAAGAATCTCAATAATTTTCCCAAACTCATGTTTGCTACCTTTGTCTATCTATCAGTCTGTGGGTAAAAAGTAGAACTGAATTTCAAATATGTCTTCATCTTCTTCCAAAGTGTTCTCCATAAATAACCAACAAACTTAGTGTCTCTATCTGAAACTATTCTCTTAGGTAATCCATGTAATCTCACTACCTCCTTGAAGAATAAGTCAACTCCATGCACTACATCTGATGTCTTCTTACAAGGTATGAAAAGAGCCATCTTCAAGAATCTATCCACCACCACAAATATGGAATCATTCCCTCTCCGTGTCTTAGGTAATCCAAGTAAGAAATCCATGCTTATATCCTCCCAAGGTCTTTTCGGTACTATCAAAGGATTATATAATCCCACATTCTGACTATTACCCTTTTCAATCTAACAAATTCTATAGCTCTGCACAAATTTCCTGACATCCTTATGAATCTAAGGCCAAAAGTAATGCTCACTCACCAATGCTATGATCTTATCAATAATTAAGTGTTCGGATAATCCTCCACTATGCTTCTCCTTTATCAGGTTCTCCCTCATAGAACTCTTAGGTATGCACAACTGAACTCCTCTGAATAACATCCCATCTTGAATGAAATAATCCAACCATTTTTTTCTATCTACCATAACTGGTTGTCTACATGCTTTCCAAGGTGTTGCAAAATTTGGGTCATCATCATACAAGGTCTTCAACTCTTCAGATCCTAATACTGTCATTATCATCTCTGTCAGCAAATTCCTCCTTTTACTCAATGCATCAACAACTTTTTTTGACTTCCCACATCTTTTCTTAAACACAAAGGTGTAACTCTGCAAAAATTATACCCATCTCATATGTCTCTGATTCAACTTACTCTGACTGTTCAAATACTATAAGGCTTGATGGTCAGTATACAACACAAATTCCTTAGGCAACAAGTAATGTCTCCATTTCTTCAAAGCTTGAAATATGGCATAAAATTCCTGATCATACATTGAATATCTCCTACTGGCATCATTCAAATTTTCACTAAAAAAAGCTACTGCTCTCCCTTCTTGGCTCAATATTGCTCCAATTGCATTCCCACTTGCACCACAGTCCACTTGAAATGCTTTGTTGAAATCTAGTAAAGCCAGCATAGGTTATTCAATGACCTTCTACTTCAACAATTCAAAACTTTTTTTTTGCTCTGATTGTCAACTTGAATTCTTTTCTATCTCTTCTCATTGTCGCATTCATAGGGCTACAAACTAAACTAAAATTTCTGATAAACTTCTGGTAGAAACTAACCAATCCATGAAATGATCTCACCTATCTAATGCTTTTCGATGTAAGCCATTCAACAATTGCTCTTACCTTCTCAAGGTCCATCTTCAATCCATCCGTAGATATCATAAATCCCAAATAGACTAACTCTTCTTTCATGAAAGTACACTTCTTTAGGTTTATCAGCAACTTCTCTTCTCTCAACCTCTACAAAACTTGTCTTAAATGAAACAAATGCTCATCTTTTGTCTTACTATAAATCAAAATGTCATCCAAATATACAATAACAAACTTATGCAAGAATTTCTTCAATACCTCATTCATCAATCTCATCCAAGTACTTGGTGCATTAGTCAACCCAAAAGGCATCACCAGCCATTCATACAATCTCTCATTTATCTTGAATGTTGTCTTCCACTCATCTCCTTCTCTAATTTTGATTTGATGATATCCACTCTTCAAGTCTCTCTTTGTGTAGTATTTGGCTCCACTCAAACAGTCCATTATGTCATCCATCCTAGGCAAAGGAAACATGTACTTCATTATGATCTTGTTTATTGCTCTGGAATTGGTACACATCCTTCATTCTCCATTCTTCTTAGGTGCTAACACTGCTATTACTACACAGGGGCTTAGAATTTCTTTGATCAAAACTTTCTTCAACAACTCTTGCACTTTTCTATTCAACTCCTTTGTTGGTTTCATTCGATGTGTAGCTTTGTTAGGAAAACTAGCTCTAAGAATCAAGTCCATGCAATGAATGATACTCCTCATAGGTGGTAATCCATCAGGCACATTATCTAAAATGATGTCTTCATACTCTATCAACAATTCTTTTGTCTCCTCCAGTTGTCCTTGTCAGACAGATCTGATACTAGGAGTAAACTGAGAGGGGGGTGAATCAGTTTACCATCAGAAATCAAAACTAATGCATATCAAAACCATTATACCAGACCTCAAAGAAACCAACACAATGAAGGATAGAACATGAAAGCATAGTACACACAACACCAATATTTTGACATGGAAAACCTGGTAAAGGGAAAAACCACAGTGGGAAACCCTACCCACAATCAGATAATACTTTTGTAGCAGTATTTGAAGTTACAATGGGGATTGCACTTGCAATCAGGCCAACCGCCTAGAGCTCACTGCTCATCACAAAAATAAGTCTCACAGACTTACAAAAAAATCAGACTACAATCCGAAAAGAATGAACTGTGAAAGTAGCATCTCCTAATCTTGATACAGTTCTGGTTAAGCACAGATGTCTTCACTACAATACAAAAACCTTCACCAAATTATATATCACTTGTTCACACATAAACCTTCCTCTAATAATGCAGACATAACCATAGATCCCATCCATGTATTGATGTATAAATTACATTAATAAGTCACCTATAAATACATAGCATCAACCATATTGACAAGGTCGGCTAAACTCTAAACCCGTAATAACAAAAAATACATTACATGTTATCACCGGACCAATATTATTATTTACATTATATAGCATGGACCTAAATCAACTAACCAAACAATTCCATCTGCCCAAAAATTTTGCTAAGACCAAAATGCAACATGCTTCACCAATTGGTAGAAACCCTTAGTGAAGTGACATAGAAAGTCTAACCAGATCCAAATGTCGTGCCCAAACTTTAGGGCACAAAAACGGAACAACAAATTTTTTTTTGACGTCATGAACTCGCAACATATTCTATAATATAATAGCTTTATTAAAGTTTTGCCTTATATAGGATGTAAATAAACTTACTTCTAAGGTTGGGTAAATTAACCAACTCGAGCTAGCGACTTGTTGGGAGGGGATTAATTAGCATCGCGGATTAGTTAGCTAGCTCAATTACCTAAGACAAGTTGTCGCTAATTAAATCAAGGGAAAATTGATTATCTTATTGTAATAAATCATTCCCAATCCATATAAGGATAATGCTATTAATTAATTGATGCACATGCGTAATTATTATATACATACAACCGATGAGGGTTCGAGTTACTACAATGTCATTTGCCCACTAAAACCGACAATAAGCTAAGGCCAATTCTAATTTTCCCTAAATCCCTAGATTTTGCCAATTAAATTTCAGTCCGACCAAAAATCGGTCTCAAGGGCTTAATGTTCATAAATTTTCAAATTCCTCCTTTCAAACTTTCCTAACGTCCAAATATATTTAATCAAAGTTTAAAATTCTAATAAATGGACATATAATAATTTCATTATTAAATTAACCCCAATTGTATATATATTAACATCAAAGTTTAAAATTCCAATTTAAATGGACATATAATAATTTCATTATTAAATTAACCCCAAATGTATATATATTAACATCAAAGTTTAAAATTCCAATTTAAATGGACATATAATAATTTCATTATTAAATTAACCCCAAATGTATATATATTAACATCAAAGTTTAAAATTCCAATTTAAATGGACATATAATAATTTCATTATTAAATTAACCCCAAATATATATATTTAAACCCAAGTTTAAAATCCCAATTAAATCTCTCATATATATATATATATATATATATATATATATATATATATATATATATATATATATATATATGTATATATATATATATATATATCCTTAAAATGCTAACCCTAACTCGAAATTGGGTTAGGGTTGCATTTCTATATATATTACACCTTATTTTATTTTATTTCTTTTATCATATTATACCCTAACCCATTTCGGGTTAGGGTTTATAACACTATTTTCTTTGTTTTTGTTTTCTTTCTTTTTTTTTTTGTTTTAGGGTATGACTGCAGGTACGGAGGCGGAGGGTTTCATGCGGGGAGAGGCGGAGGAAATGGAAGGGTTCCGGGCGCCGCTGTGCATACGCACAGTGGCGGCAGCGCCGCCCACTGTGTGTACACACAGTGGCAGACGGCATAGCCGCCGCCCACTGTGTATACACACAATGGCGGGCGTCGTTCACTGTGCGTAGCACAGTGGCGGCCACGACCGCCCACTGTGTTACACATAGTGTGGTGCCCTTCGGCGCCGCCCACTGTGTGTAGCACAATGGCTCGGCCGTGGCCGTCCACTGTGTTACACACAGTGGCCCGCGTGTCTCCATTTCCCCGTTTTTTTGTTTTTAAACAATATTTTAATATATTTCATGGTTCGAAAAGAATGTTATAAGATGTGTTTTTTTGAATATCAAATATATATATTCATATATATATATATATATACATGGTGCACAGAAAAATATGAAACATCTCTTCTTTTTTTTTTTTCTTCTACAGGCATCCATAGAGTATGTTCTTTCTCAGATACAGAAATATATATATATATATATGATTAAGAAGTTTATTCTGAAATACTTTAATATGTTTAGTAACAGGGATGCACAGGATTCATAATATATATCTTTTATTTTGTTGTTACAGGGGATGCACTTACAGGAAACTTATATATATATTTATATATATATAGGTATATATTTTCAATATATATACTTATATACCTATAGATATATATATATATATATATATATATATATATATATATATATATATATATATATATATATATATATATATATATGACTAAATGTTGAAGTAATAGGGCTAAAAACCCTTATATTGATTTGAGATTTTAACCATTTACATTCTGTTTTTTTTTAGTCTTCTAACAGCATTTAGAGTAGGTCTATTTTTTTTTCTTCCTTTTATTTAAACTTTCTACAGAAGTAAAACAATACTAGTTCTTTTTTTTTTTAAATAGTCATAAAATAACAGAATTTAAACTATGCAAGTAAATAAGGAATCCTAATGCATTTTTCTTTTTCCTTTCTTTAATATTGCAGTAAATAAACAAGTGAATAGACTAGATTTAGATGTAGTCTACAGCAACACAATAGACATCAAACATAAAATAAAATTTACATTGTTTTTCCAGAATGATAAGTTACAATAGCCCATATATAAAAATGGGTGAATAAATTTCAACAGTCATTTCTTTCTAAATCTTTACACAGGAAATAAAGAATACATTTATTTAAACAGAACAGAATCAATTTAAACCCTATATTTACATATGCATTTTCTTTTTTTTGCTACAATTCATAGAGTTACAATTACTTTCTACTTTCCTGTATTTAAATAAAAATCAGGAATCTGAATAAAAAGTCTGCAACACAACAATCTGCAACTCCTAGTCTTTTCCCAAGCCACCTACATGTAAGATTTAGGATTGTGACCATGGGATGCTCACCTCCCAGCCTAGGCTTACCAGAAGCCACCCCCGAGTTAGGAGAATCAAGACCTAGACGGGGTTACAACCAAGAAATGGAACACAACAATAAGGCAAACACTCAAACATACACTTTCCCATCCCAAGCTACACTACCACCACATTTGTGGTGATCTATCTACGGGTGGAAGTGGACCAAGTACCATTGGGGAGACTACAGCCAAAATATAACACAAGCCACCTCATGGCAACACAAAATACTCAACAGAATTCATCCCACACACCTTATGGCCCCCCAAAGGCTCAAAGCCATTTCTCTCCCCTTATGACCCCCAAATGCATACACAAGGCTATGCAGCAAGGGTCACAAAGGACACCCTTGAGATCACTCTCCTTAAGGAGAGCCTCTCACCCAAGGCTATCATGCTTCTTCCACCCCAAGATCATCCTACTCTCCCAAGAGTAAGAGATCTTGGACACTCCCAAAAAAAACAAGAACACAAACAAAAAAACAAACATAGAATGAACTACACATTATTTTCTTCAACAACAATTTACATAAACACTTTCTTCACAAGCATTTCTTTCCTTCAACAAAACAACATAACTAACATAAACAACATAAACAAGAGGAGATAAAAACCAACCTTATCCTGCCAATAGGTATGCTAAATTTAGTTGGAGATGAGCTGCCCAATCCACACAACTTTCTGCAATTCTTTGGCCCCCAAATTCCTCTATTCCTAAAACTGATTTTTCCTTCCAAGTTTTTCCAAAATTCTCCAAAGATGGAGAGTGGGTGATTAACTCACTAAGCTTCCATTCTTAGCCTAAGAAGGCCTCTCTTACTCCTTCCAACCTCTTGGATAGAGTGAGAGATCCCCCATTGGGTTGTTCTTCCCTAGGTCTTACACACTCCCTAACCTAGGTGTCTAGAGAAGGGAAATGGAATGGGGAAGAGGGATTACTATCTCCAAGAAGGTTATCCTACCAAGGATGGCACTTCTATAGATGGAATTCGTCCATCTTGGGAAAACCACTTTTTTGGGTGGTTAAACAAGTCCTAAGGGAAAGACACATGGCCAATTTTGGCCTTCACCCATAGATACCCCATGAGGCCTAATAGAAAAGCTCTAAAATTGACTCTAGGAGTTGATTTGACCTTCAGAAAGTCCACCTGAAGTTAACCTACGGGTCAACTCTGAGTTGACCTTCCTTGTGGCTCTCTAACCTAGATTTCTTGGTTCCTTCAAGGATAATTAGGAGATATGACAATTAACAAAAATAAAACTCTTAAAAAGGTGACATGACAAATTGCCAACACAACATACTACATAGGTGTCAAGTGACACTACAAAATAATTCCACATCACATTACACACATGGCAATTGTCCCTTAAGCAATTTAAACAATCCAATAATTACAAATTACACTCATGCAACATTTTACATTTACAAATAAAATACAGTACATACGGGGTGTTGTCTCTCCAAATAGACAACCCCTAGTTTTACTAACGCACATTGGTCTAGGCTTGATTCTCCATAATATTTCCATGGTCACATGGATAATTTCCTACACATCTCAATTTAAACATTAGTACTTCCCAAATAACCTCATATAATATATAACACAAAATCAGAATACAATACATTCGTTCCACAAAAGCTCGTCATTATAAAATATGATTTATCACAAATCAAAGCAATTATTATAATCCTCAAAATTTGATCCATCTACAAGATATGCAAACATTTTTCTAACATTATAACAAATTCTGAAATTCAGATAATAACATGCATCATCACAATATTACCCTAATCTAGAATCATGTAATATTCTATCATCCACAAGGCATAGAAATGAAGCATCCATATATATATCAATGTTACCAAAACCGCGGAACTATGAAAAGTTCTATATCCATAGTGTGTCAAAACTAGCATCCAAAATAGTTCCAAAAATGAAAATAACCGAAGAGATAGGATGGGTCGGGGTAGGGCCTCACACCAAATAGGACCACCATAACATCATGTCAGTCAATGCAAAGTCACTAAACACTCGAAATATGATCAAGAAGCACCTTCAGCATGATAGAAATTGATTCCATAAGCCGAACCAAAATTGCCTGACCAAAACACCAAATATCACTTATCGGTAAAGCTAATCGGTACCGGTAAATACCAACTGGGAACATAAGTGATAGTTACCAAAGCACTAAAACATGAACCAACAAAATATGGAAAACAAATAACCATCCAAGGTAAGCATCCAAAACCGATTCCAGAGATTTGATCATACCGGATTAGAATCATAGCCAAAACCAAGATGATCACCAAAACTAATCGGGATAGCTTCCTACCAGGATACAGTGTTGACATAAATGACAACACTTAACCAAATCCAACATATTGCCAACAATCTCCCTCTTTAGCATTGATGGCAACACTAAATGTGAAAAACATCCAAGTGCCAAGGAATGCCAACAATCTCCCTCAAAGATATGACTGATTTTCACATGAATATCACCTCTCCACCTTTGACATCAATGACAAAGGACGGACTCCAATTCAAAAATACTGAACCAAACAGTTGACTACTCCCCCTGAGTAGTAGCATCAACTCATCAACAAGGATCAAAAAAAATATCTGATAAGCTTGTCAGATTGATGCATTCCTGCATCTCTAAGTCTCTTCCGGAGGGTTGGTAACCCCCAAATAATCTCTGAGATATTCAAAAGTATCTTTAGGCAATGGTTTAGTTATAATATCTACAATCTTCTCTTTAGTAGATACATAAATTAATCTGACTTCCTTTGCTTTAACCTTTTCCTTCAAGAAATTGTACCTTATAGAAATGTGTTTTAATTAGGAATGAAATACCGGATTCTTTGGGATATCAATAGCTATAGTATTATCATAGTGAATAACAATAGGCTCATCATAAATTACCCTTATATCCTTTAACATTTGTTTCATCCATAAAATTTGAGTACAGTTGGTAGCAGCTGCAACATATTTTGCTTCAGTTGTAGACAGTTAAGTGCATGACTGTTTCTTACTAAGCCATGAAACCAACTTCTTCTCAAGAAAGAATGCATACCATGTCACAAACCCAAGCATTGTGGTGCACAACATAAGGAAACCAAGGCCGCACACCATGCAATAATACCTAAAGATCTGATCTTTAGAATGATTTACTTTTACATACCTGGGAGTCTTTTCAAAATTTTCTTGATTTGTTGACTCATTTTGTTGTCCATCTATCACTATTGAATTTTATGATGCTACCTGTGTCACTGGTTCACTATTATGAACTGATTCTTGCATTACCAGTTGAGGTATTGATATATTCATCTTCTGGTCCATAGTCATATGATCTGATCTTATTACTACCATGTTCATCCACCTTGACATTTATGCTCTATGTTATCCTATTCAATCTTTTCTTATAACATCTATATGTTTTTCTCTTGGTAGAATAACCCAAAAATATTCCTTCATCACTTCTAGGATCAATTTTTTCCAATGCATCATCTCTTCTAATGTAACATTTAATTCCAAAAATTCTAAAATATCTGACAATAGGAGTATGACCAAACCATAATTCATAAGGAGTCTTACTAGTATACCTTTTTTGTGTACTTTATTGAAAGTGTATACAATTTTATTGGCAGCTTCCCTCCATTAAATATTAGATAATTTAGCTTTTTTCATCATATTCCTTGCCGCATCCAATTTGGTTATGTTCATCCTTTCAACCAATCCATTTTGTTGTGGAGTCCTAGGTGCACAAAGTTGTCTTCCGATTCCATTCTTCTCATAAAAGTTGTTGAATTCATCGGATGTAAACTCACCGCCTTGATCTGATCTCAAACACTTTATCTTCAATCTTGTCTTAGTATCAACCATAGCTTTAAAGATTTTGAATTTCTCAAAAGCTTCATATTTTTCTTTCAAAAATGCTACCCACATCATTCTAGAATAATCATCAATAAGCAACATAAAGTATTTATCACCTTGAAAACTTTTAGGCCTTGCCAATCCACACAGATCAGTATGAATAAGATCAATGATTTCATTAGATTTATCATGTATGCTTCTAAAAGAAGTTCTAACTTGCTTACCCATTTGACATCCTCTACGTACCGGATTATTAGGTTTGACCATTTTGGGAAAATATCTGATAGACTGTGTTAAACTAATCTTCACTATGCAATCAAAATTTACATGACATGTCTTCTTATGCCATAACCAGCTTTCATCAATCTGAACAATCAAGCAAGCTTTCTCACCAGAGTTCAAATGAAATATGTTTCCATTGGTCTAAGTTCTAGAAGCAATTTCCAATCCAAATCTATTGATGATCTTACTTTTTCCATCCTTGAATTGTAAATAAAATCCTTTATCCATCCTTTGACCTACACTTAAAAGATTATTTTTTAAGCCTTCAACATAATAAACATTATCAGTGTTAGTTTTACCATCTAATGATATTTTTCCCTTGCCTTTAATCTTACATGCATTGTTGTCTCCAAATCTGGCTAATCTGCCATCAAATTTTTGTAGTGATAGAAATATTCTCTTGTCACCAGTCATGTGATGTGAGAATCCACTGTCTATAACCCAATCATCCTTTTCTTCAATTTTAGCAACTAAATCCTTTTCAATGACAAGTTCCGGAGAATCATCCTTGATAGCAATAAACACCCATTCTTTACCAAAGGAAGCTCCATTATGGGTTCCACTCATAGGTTCATCATCATCATCGGTAATACCAAAATCATCATCACCAACATAATAGCATGATTTATCCTTATTCCTTCTGAATCTAGGTCTATTTTGATATTCCGGATTAGGCTTATAACTCTTCACAAATCTTTCATGCTTCCTAGCAGCTCTTTCAGGGAATCTAGAAGCAAAATGATCAATCTTATTGCATGAAAAACATTTAAAAGGGAATTTTCCTTCATACTTACTTCTAGCTAGTCCTTTAGGAATTCTTCTAGCAATCAGGGCTCCCATCTCTTCAAGTTCTCTTTCTTCTCTTTCAATGTCATCCATATCTTTAGCATACATATCCTTCCAATCTACCTTCTGGTTATAAGAGACAGATGCTTTAAATGCAGTCTCAATTTTAGTAGCACTCTGATCTCCAAGTTCATCAAGCTCAACAGTAGTCAATTTCCCAAGTTGTGTATCACTAGTAATAGGGGTACTTGGCATTTTCTAGAGTTCATTGATTGCAGTAGCCTTCATCTTATAAGTCGAAGGTAGAACTCTTAGAACCTTTGACACTATCTCATCCTCACTAACAGATCTGCCGCAACATTTGATTTTCATAACAATCTCATTTACTCTATCCATGAAATAACTTATCTTCTCATCTTCTTCCATCTTCAAAGTTTCATACCTTACCCAAAAACCTTCAAATTTTGCAATTTTCACATCTCGATCGCCTTCATAAAGAGTTTCAAGCTTTGTCCAGATTAGCTTTACATTCTCCAACTCTATGACATTCAATAGCTTTTGATCAAATAGGGCGCTTAACAATTCTTCTTTTGCTTTGACATCATTTTCAGCCTTCTTTTGTTCATCAACAGGTGTCGGTGTTCCAGAATTAGGATCATGAGGTATATACCCTTTCTCCACTATGTTCCAAACTTCAGCTCCAAGACATCTAAGATGAATCTTCATTCACTCCTTCCATATTTTTTAATTTGTACCATCAAATATGGGACTCTCCTTCTGATAGGGATTGAATGTAGAACTAGATGCAGTTGCCATCGAATCTCCTCGAAAGGTTAATCTTATGTAGAGAGGACCTTGCTCTGATACCAATTGTTAAACAGATCTGATACCAATAGTAAATTGAGAGGGGGGGTGAATCAGTTTACCATCTAAAACTAGAACTAATGCATATCAAAACCATTAAACCAGTGCACAAAGAAACCAGCACAATGAAGGATAGAACATGAAAGCACAGTACACACAACACCAATATTTTGATGTGGAAAAACCCAATAAAGGGAAAAACCACGGTGGGAAACCCTACCCACAATCATATAATACTTCTGCAGCAGTATGTGAAATTACAAAGGGTATTGCACTTGAAATCATGCCAACTGCCTAGAGCTCACTGCTCATCACAAAAAGAAGTCTCACTGAGTTACACAAACATCGAACTACAATCTGGGAAGAATGAACTATGAAATTAGCATCTCCTAATGCTCTATAAAGTTTTGGTTAAGCACATATTTCTGCCCTACAATACAAAAACCTTCACTGAATCATATACCACTTGTTTGCACATTGACCTTCCTCTGATAATGCAGACAGAACCATCGATCCCATCCATGTATCAATATATAAATTACATGAATAAGTCACCTATAAATTCAGAACATCAACCTTATTGACAAGGTCGGATAAGCCCTAAACCCATAAACCCATAATAATAAAAATTACATTACATGGTATCATCAGACCAATATTATGATTTACTTTTACATAGTATGGACCTAAATCAAGTAACCAAACAATTCCATCAACCGAAAATTCCACTAAGACCAAAATCCAACACGCTTCACCAACTAATAGAATTCCTTAGTGAAGTAACATAGAATGTCTAACTAGAAACAAATAGGACCACCATAACAGGACACCAGCCAATGCAAAGTCACCAAACACTCTGGATAGGATCAAGAAGCACCTTTAACATGATAGAAACCGATTCCATAAGCCGGACCAAAATTGCCTGACCAAAACACCAAATATCACTTACCAGTAAAGCTAACCAGTACCAAAAAAATACCAATCAGGAACATAAGAGATAGTTACCAAAGCACAAAAACATGAACCAATAGAATATGGCAAACAAATAACCATCCAAAGTAAGCATCCAAAACCGATTCCAGAGATCTGATCATACCGGATCAAAATCATAGCCAAAACCAAGATGATCACGAAGACTAACCGAGATAGGTTCAACCGACATAGCGTCCAACTGGGTGTTGACATCAATGAAAACACTTAACCAAATCCAACATATTGCCAACAGTTCTTCTTCATGCTCCAAATTCTTAGTATTCTTAGGAACTAAGGAAAAACACACATTTTCATGTCTCATTCCATCCAGGAATTTCATTCCATCCACCAAATAGATTCTATCATTCGTACAAACTTCACTCTTCAGAGGCTCCTCCAAGGGTAAGAAGGTTTGTTTCATCCCATTCACCATAATATTTAATATGTTCTTTCTCCCATCATGTATTTCCTATCTATCAAACTACCAAGGTCTACCCAACAAAAGGTGAAAAATATTCATAGGAATAATATCACCAAAAACTTCATCATGACAATTCCTAATTTTCAATTTCACCAAGCATTGCTCACGTACTAACAACTTATGATCATCTCGAATCCATGCTATCTGAGAAGTCTTAGGGTGTTTCAATCCTTCCAACTTCAATTTATTCACCATTTCTTCTAAAATAAGATTATCCCAACTACCACTATCAATAACTACTTTATAGCACTTACCGGATACCTTAAATTTGGTCTTGAACAAATTTCTCCTCTACAAGGGCTCTTCATCCTCTCCAGTATGACACAAAGCTCTCCTCATCATCAATAGTTCTCCATCTTCCGGTTTGTTAGCTGATCCGATGGGGATTTCTTCCACCAAGGTTGTTCTCCCAGTATTTTTTGTCTTCTTACATTCAAAGGCATGATGTCCTTCTCCTCCACACTTAAAGAAATTTCCTCTAAACACTCTCTTATCTTGTCTTCTGTCATCTTTTTCCAAAATTTCATTCCAGTAATTATCAAGTTCTCTCCTCCAATAAAAATTTGTGTCATCCTTCTGATATGAACTACAATCTTTTCTTACTTCCTTGTCCTTATTCTGATCTGTGCAGGTTCCTCTTCCTTCGAAATATCCTCTTTCTCCTTGAAATATTCCTTCAGAAAATCTTCCGCCCCTACCTCTTTGTCTCTACTCATGTCTTTTGTTCAACTTCTCTTTTGTTTTTAGGGCATATTGGTAAGCTTCTTCAACACTCCGCAATTTGATTATACTGAGTTCATCTTGTATAGACATCTCCAATCCATTGAAATATCTCACAGCTTGTTCAACATCATCATTGACATGTCTGGATCTGATATTCAACTTGTAGAATTCTTCGATATACTCCTTCACACTAGATTCTTTATGTTTCAACTTTTGTAACTTCCGGAATAGATTTACTTGATAATCAGCTGGCATAAACTTTTATTTTAACTTAGCAACCATCTGCTTCCATGATTTGATCTTCTCTTTACCTCTTCTTTGTCTATCAACCTACAAATATTCCCACCAAAGAGATGCATGACCTTTCAATCGGGTACAGCCATATTTCACCTTTCTTTCTTTTGCGGTTTTCTCAAAATCAAAATACTTCTCCATCTCGAAGATCCTATCCATTAATTCATCTAAATCCAACTTTCCATCATACTCTGGTGGGGTAAAATGTGGTTTGGTGTTTTCCCTACTCAAAACCCTCAAGAAATTCTCTTCATCTGGATCGATCGTCGGTGGATTTGCTTCTTGTTCTATTGGGGCTTCTTCCTTATCTTCACTCACATCTTTAATATGTCAGCCTCTTCTCTAGGCTATCTCAACGGCTTATGACCAGGTTGCAATTCCTCTCGATATTTCCATCATAGCAGGGTTTTCATTCACATGTACTCCACCATTCTTATTTCCTCTTTGTGTCATCTTTACGCTAGTCCTCTACAGCGACAGGTTGGATCCACAGTCTACCACCCCACAACAAGATTCTCAGGACAATGCAATCTCCGAGACAAAATCTCACTCTGATACCACTTGGTGTAGACAGTGGTTAGGACGGACCTCAAAGAGATAAATTTGAGCTAGGAAGCAAGAGTAAACACAACAAAAACAAGAGGATATGGTGGCGGCAATGCAGAACTAAATAAATTAGATTATGAAACTTATTATAGATAACTAGTAACATTTGGGATACAAGAATCGGCTCACTGGCCTGCTACATACATGTTCAATTACATAATCGATCAACTTCGGACCTCTAAATCTTAAGATCTATCTTCTAACTTCTCTAGGACGAATTCTAATGCTCAATTACAATGATTTATATGATCAAATATGTAAAATCGACAGGTCGGCCTCCGCCAAAGAGATTCCTCTGAAAAATCCAAAGTATGAAGTGTGGATCAAAGGGAAGGTCGGCCACATGCCAAGCAACATTGGAATCAATGAACTATGGCTCCACAAGCTATGGAAAGGATCCGTAAGATGCACCAATAGTAAATAGGTCCAAGCGGATCCGGTGTTCTAAGCCAGAAAACTATCTTTAAATTTGGGATCGATAACTTGTCGGAAAATGATCCAAATGCTCTGCGGTTTAGGAATAAAGAAGATGATCATGTCCTCAAGAGAAATCTATCTCCACAAGATCTAGTGAGCCAATGCAAGGAAATATAGAAAGAAATGTTGAAACTGCAAAATAGAAAACAAACTGAAAAAGGAAATGTTTTTGGTTGATGCAATATTGCCAAGAACTAAGGATGCTCTTGCATCATTGAGACACAATTTTCCTAACAAGTATGTGTGTATGATAACTCATGTATATCGAAAATAATTGCATTGATTTGACCTCATCCCCTAAAGGTAGTGGAACTAAAAGCACAATGGAAGAAGAGCACATAAGATGAAAAACAAATGTCTTTTTGGGTCAACATGGAAGAGACAGATGTCAATGCCTTGCATCATCCCCAAGTAGACAACACAGGCACATTTACTAACAATAGCACCTGTACAACATAACATTGATATGACATATAAAAAAATTAAGGTACAAATAGACTAATGTCACAATACATTGGTACCTCTATTGCCTTGTGCCAATGGATTAACAAGGGTCATCAAAAGAGAGACTAAAATAACATAAAGACATATCAATCAACACATCATGGGGGAAGCACGTTATGAACAAGAAAACACACAAAAGAGAATCCATGGCACGAATGAAGCTAGTCAAGAAAATCATTCGCCCTCAATCTTTCTTAAAATTATTTAAGGATGGTGAACAAGATGCAAGAGGATCAACATCAAACACGATAGATGGAGCTACTGCAAGTTCCAAACAAGGACCATTCTTTAATGATCGGTCGCTTTGTTTGTCACTAGGAGCCAAGGTTAATGCTTTGGAAAATATTGAAGATAACTCATGATTGATTTTGATAACCTCATACATATCATCAAAATCATTAGAATCGATATTGTTATTTGCATCAATATTATTATCCATATCATCATCTAAATTAATCACATTAGGATCTTTAATGCAAAAACAATAGTTATCATTCTTGGATATTTTAATTTTTATAGGATATTTTTACTGCTTTGGACTGGTCATAGTTTAATCAAATAGTATCAAAGCACTAATAGGTGTTTTAGGGGAGAAAATGGTTTGGGAGGCAAGCTCACGATCATTGGCATGGTGTCTTCAACATCGGTCATGAGCACTGTGTTGGCATTTGCATGAAGATTGCATTGATGAACTATTATGTTGTCATTGATGTCAATTATAACCGGTAATGATGTTTTTTTGCAACCGGTAGGTGAGCTAGTGGAGGAAACCGGTATTACTTTAAAAACAGTGAGATCAACCAGTAACCCTATCTATTGATCTACCAAACCTTAACCGATGGAGCTTGGTGAATCGATTGTATTGGTTTATGATCAAATGATGAATGGTAATGATTATGCCACATATGCATGTTGTATGTGAAGAGTTTCAAATGGTTTTTGGCACGTAGAGATAACGGTTTTATCTTGGGAATGAGCGAGTACATTGCATGAAGTGGAAACCACATGATGAGTTACAGGGATCGATGAAGCGGTGACCAAGGAGTAGTCAAGGTTGTCTTGAATGATGTGCAATGATTTCTATGTAATCCAACGGTCATACTTAAACCGATTTGTTTATAATCTCTATGAGATCTTAGGTTTGTGATGTGTTACTGACCTATTGTTTTGTTTATAAGGTCGATGAGTTGTTTTGTTGTAGTGTTGGAAATTTTTGTTAAGTGTAAGAGTGATTGGTTGCCGAACTAGAAGGTGTATCTCTAGTATGTGTGAATAAAAATAGGAGCATGAAAAAGATCTAATCAAGCAAAGTAGTGTTATTCACCAGATCAGCAAACCCCCATTGTTCTATAACAATTACAACAGTCAAATCCATTAATAGGGTAAACTCTAACAAGCTTAGTGCTATCTAAAACCTCTAACCAGGTCATCCATTAGCTTGGATTTCAAATCCTCTACCAAGGTTACTCCTAACAGGGTATTGCTTCTGTGTAGGGGAAAAAGCGAGACTAGGTTAACATGCCCTAATCCTACCTTTTGACACACATTACGGAATACAAAAGAGCCTAGAGGTATCACACAATTGGCTACTTCTTTTTGTGAAAGAGAGAGCCACGGGCTACCTATTAGGATTTCTATTCCTTTGTTGTAATTGAAAGATAAAATGATACAAGTTCAAGTCCTAATCCCAAAATGCATGTATGGACTAATAACAAGATTGTAGAATTGAGATTAAACAATGACCAGCTGTAAACACAAGGATAAAACAAGAATGCAGATGCGTACCTGGAGTCAAAATCTAAGTGAAAATGTTTGGGACGGGGGCACGGGCGCCACTGTCCTGATACTGTGCCGGAAACTGCACCTGAAACTGCTGTCTTGCACTCTGGAAAACTGTCGGAAATGTTGTCTGTCAGGAGGACCAGGGCGCCCAGCGCCTCTGTCCCAGGGACTAGGGTGCCCAGCGCCTCTATCACAGCGACCAGGGCACCCAGCGCCCCTGTCCTGGTAGGACCAGGGCACCCCACGCCCCTGTCCTGGTCTTTTTCTCTGCAATTTGGTGTGGAGTGCTGTCTTGACCTGCTTTTCCCGGATCTGTAACCTAAGGCGTCGTCCGAGTCTTGAAACCTGCACTTATATCTGAAAAGGGTGTGGGCGGCTATATAGGGTTTTGCCTTAGTCAAACCCCTGCTTCAGTGATTTCCACCTCCACGAATAGCCAAGTTGTACTATAAAATGTATTGTGTGTGCAGATCTTGTGTGTGTGCAAGATCCTAAAATGCAAGCAAGCAAACTAGAGCAACCTAGAAAGTAAACCCTAATTGCTTGTAAATGACAATGTAAATGCTCTAAATCAAGATGCAAAGTGATCTAAAGCATGAATAAATGATATATTGAAGCTTGTGCAAAGACATGAAAACAACATGAAATCATACCCAACCCCCAAGGGAAGGGTATAAGCCAATCTTTAGTCGGTAATCTCCTATTGTTCTTCAATGTCTTCCAAGCCCTAAATGGATGAATGAAATTGATAAATGCTTGATAGAGGGATGTTGAATGTTGTTGAAGTCTTCAAAGATCTTCTCTTTCGTTGCATATGAGGTTCCTGAAAACAAAAATCCGATCCATTCAAATGAAGAAAGAGAGCTCTTATGTATGAAACCCTAGGTCATAATTTCATCTTTTGGCCGACCTAGAGATTGAATCTCCCACCAATTTATTGGGGTTAAGCTTTATTTTATGATTGGATTGCGCTCCTAAAATTTCGGGAAAAATGTCCGGGACCATGTGCACTCTGGGCGCCACAGTCCTGACAACTTTTCACCAAATTTTCAGGGCCGTTGGATATGATTATTTTAGAGAGAATCCCAAAGTTATAGGTGATTTCAAGATGTTTTGACCCCCGAAACCAAGCCCCCAAGTTCAAAATAGGACTTAATTAGGGTTTTTGATTAAATGATGTATTGGAGGAATAAAATGAAAGGGGCACACTTTAATGAAAGGGCCCAACTTTATGATGTGGAAGATGATGAAATAGAACCTTAGACCTAATTAATTTGATTAATTAAGTGCTAAAGGAGAAATTCAATGTAAAATGTAAAATGCACCAAGGCGGGTGCTAAACTAGGTGTGAAATTGTACCACCCTAGCAAGTGCGTACAATTTACGATGCTACATTTAGCCCCCACTTTAGCGGTCATATGAGTACTATGTGCATATGAAAGCTAAAGTACAGAAAAGTAAACATCATTTGAAAAAGGATATATCCATAAGTCCGTCGAATTAAGCCCCCAGCGGTATCTACAGTACACAGTTAGGAACCGCACCCTACAAAACACACGTTAGATCACAAAATCACCTAATGCTTACTAAGGAAGGTGATGAAATTTGTGAGTAGCTATATGCCCCCCCTGTTTCGGCTTGCTAATTAGGGAGGTGAAACAGGATAGCATGTTTACTTATGACAAATTGTGTAAGAGAGTATTGATGAGGGATATTCACTGAAAAGGCTTCATCAGAGCACTTTTTGGAACATCCCAAGAGTAGGGGAATAAAAATACGATTCCTATGCAACAAATGGTTCAAAAATCACATCTCCCAAACTCAAGTTATGATGAAATGAGTGATAGAGGAAAATTAGGGTTTTGAAAGTAAAGTTAAAGGAATGAAAGTATATACCTTGAAAGTGACATTTGCATTTGTCACTTTGTTGATTTTAGAATATTGTTCATCACAGTGGAGCCCACATAGCCATCATCATGCCTTGACGACGACCGGAGCATCCCACGAGGATTGAGATCCTGCGACAGGCCGTGATCGATGACGAGCCACTGGACGAGGTGAGTTGACTGAACGTTGACTTTTGATTTTCTGCATTTGACTTTTTGTGATCGTTTGCGGGCCCTGGAATCTAACCCTGGGTCCCACCCAGGGCACCATGGTCCCTGTGGGGCACCATGGTCCCTTTAGGGCGCCATGGTCCCTGACAGGGCGCCATGGTCCCAATCAGGACTTGGCGAGAGATGTCAGGGTTAGCATACAATGTTTGACAGTTTGCATGAATAATTTTGATGATTGAGTACTGATTGTAGTTATGTTTTTGTGTTGCAGGGTCTCCCATACATGAGAGAGCATACGGTGGGATAGATTCTTCACAGTTTGCGAGATCAGATTCCCCGGCTGACTCAGGCAGAGAGAGACACATTGTCGATCGTAGGTTTGTGGTATGCGATCCTCATGCTAGCCATTCGGTTCCATCCTGCAATGGTGATGGCACTGATGGAGCGATGGGATCCTAATACATGCACATTCCATCTTCCAGTAGGAGAGCTGACGGTTACACTTGAGGATGTGTACCGCATACTTCGTCTTCCTATCAGAGGAGCTACTGTGACATACGCGACTGATCGGTCTGCGGAGGACCATCAGAGGGAGTAGGTATATTGCATAGGGAGAGTCATGCCAAGCGAGACGAGAGGTCGCATCATGGTCAGCTGGCTCTTACATCCTACAGGAGAGGTGCCCCTTGTGAGACATCTTATGATCGCCATCATAGCACTAGCCATCTGCCCTAATGGGCGAGGTACGCACATGCATGGGGGTCTCACATGGTGTATCAGAGCTATGGAGAGACACGGAAGAGTATATGCTTGGGGTCAGAGTATGCTTGCACATCTCTATCATGACCTTGAGGAGTATGTGTTTGGACAGGGTTGCAGCTTGATGACATGCACACTTCTGCAGGTGTGGATATTTGAGCACTTCACATGCACCAGGCCTGTCGCCTTTCCGATGAGTATGGCTAGCGAGCGACCTAGGGTGTTTGCTTATCCACTTACCAACGAGTGGAGATTTGGAGATCTATTATATTGGAGAGTGATATTTGATAGATTGACAGCCGAGGTGATAGTATGGAGACCCTATCTACGGATGCACAGATGGGATGGGATGGAGAGACAGTTAGCATGCTTACAGAGGAACCGCCTACTACGGGGACAATATTCACATATCATAGTCCCATTCTACTTTGACCGAGTATGGAGGGAGTTTGGGCTAGAGCAGTGCGTTCCAGCCGATGTACCCATCTATACTCGACACTCACAAGTCCTTCCCAGACCTAGAGCAGTAGCGAGACTGACGATAGATGACATCGAGACTACAGATATAGAGGGATCCAATCAGGATGTAGTCACTGATTACTCTGCAGAGCCTGGAGCACAACGCAGGTATGTCTCATGGTTTATGAGATCATACCCAGGGCCTATCTTTCCACCAGACCACCCGACAGGCCATCCAGGCCCATGGAGACATGGGGACCGAGATGAGGATCAGGGGTCCAAATCAGAGGAGCCAAAGGAGGGAGAGGGTCATGAGGAGGTAGAAGATCCTGATCCACCCATAGGAGATCAGCCTAGTGCCGAGGAGGAGGAGGAGGAGGAGGAGGACACAGATAGAAATGAGGAGAACGAGGATGCAGGTGAGGATGCGGACGAGGATGAGGATGAGGATAGAGATGATGAGGAGGGGTCAGATGCAGCTCCCCACCATTCAAGAGATGATACCATAGCCCTGGATCCTCCTCTTATTCCCCAAAAGGGGGAACATGAGGCGATACGGAGACCTATTTCTAGTATGGGCCAGCCTACACCCATCATGCATAGATTATTTGAGCGTGGGGAGCCTAGTAGTTCCCAGTCATAGATGCTACCATATCATGATCCCTACTGGCGTGAGGGAGATCCAGGTATAGTAGGTTTATATTGATTGATTTAATGTTTTGATGATATAGAATGGTACTAATACAAAAATCTATTCTACTGCTACAGCTAATGTGCAGGAGTGGTGTTCCCTAATTCAGCAAGCAGTGATAGACATTTCCATGATGGCACAGATCCCTAGTTCCTCACAGATTTCTTATAGGCCTCAGGGGAACGTGGGTCAGCATGAGGACTTGTTTTCCCCATTCCAAGTACAGGTAGACATATGGAGGGAGAGAGAGAGAGTTCTATCAAAGAACCTTCAGCGTGCACAGCGAGATCTAGCAGCAGCTCAGGCTGAGGCTACTTCCTATCGCGCGATCCTTATGGATAGGGATCGTAGGAGTTCCTCTCGGAGTCACTCACAGTCTATTTCGCGCTACACACCTATGGGTCCACCTGGATGGCCGGATCAGGAGGGAGCATCTAGTTGTCACTCTCCAGCCACAAGCCCTAGGGATAGGAGATGATTTTATGATGTAGGATAGGTCATATTTTGGATGTATAATGACCTATATTTTTATACGATTCACATATATATATATACATGCTTCTCTTTGTCTCAAATGTGTTATCTTTAATGCTTAAAACAATGTATATTTGCTTTGATTAAATCTAATACATTTGGTAGGTGTACATGTATGTTCAGGATTTAATTTCCATGTGGTTGATTTCTCAATGCTCCATGATTAAATTGATACATGTGTGACTTAATTAAAATATTTAATCAAGTACTACATTGATGATAGGGAAGAAATATGTATTAAGTCTAAGAATCATATAACTAATGTGATTTAATTTTGAACTTAAAACACAACATGATACGATTCTACTTAACACATAAAGACATTGTATAATATGCTAGCATAATGGAAATGTAAATCTTTTACAATTTACATAAATGAATTCAAGACAAACTATAAAGTAAAGAAACAGGCTTGTCGAGAACGAAGCAATATAGATTAAACACCATATCATTTAACTCTATTTTGCTCTAATTAAGATATACTAACATATTACCCAATGTTGACGAACTGAAAAGAAGTTTAGATGAAATTAAAGATAAGGAATGGAAAATTAAGCATAATATCTACGCAAGTGCATAGCATTGATAGGTTCTTTAAGAGGTGTACCATCTACATCCGCTATTTTGTAAGCACCTGATCCATAATCTTCAATAACGATATATGGTCCAAGCCAATTAGGACTAAATTTTCCCTTTTCTGCAGGTAAGGCATTCACATTGCGCTGATTCTCATAGAGGACTAAGTCACCTACTGAGAAGGAATGTTGAATAACCTTATCATTATAGCTTCGTTGTAGAGTTTTGTGATACGCTTGAATATGCTCAAGAGTGTTTATACGTTGTTCATCAAGCATCTCAAGCTATTGAAGTCGTTATTCTCTATAAGAGTCATCATCTACTATACCTTTGAGAGAAACCCTAAGTGATGGAATCTCTAATTCTAAAGGCATAATAGCATCAGCACCATAAACAAGATTATAAGGGGTAGTTCCTGTAGCAATTCGTACACTCGTTTGGTAGGCCCAAAGAGCATAGATTAGCTGATTACTCCAATCCTTACCATGCTTATTCATGGTTTTGCGAAGAATTTGTTCGATTATCTTATTGGATGATTCGGCTTGACCATTTGATTGAGGATAGTATGGTGTAGAAAATCGATGTTTGATATGAGACTTCTCGAGGAATTTCTTCACGTCCTTGTTCTTAAATGATGTCCCATTATCTGAGATTATAGTGGAAGGTATCCCGAATCAAGAAATGATGTTTTCTAGAAGAAATTGACAAATGACTTCAGCAGTAGTAGAGCGAAGGGGAATAGCTTCTACCCACTTCGTAAAGTAATCTGTTGTAGTTATAATGAAGGTGTGTCCTTGAGATGAAGGAGGAGAGATTTTACCAATGAGATCCAAACCCCATGTGGAGAAAGGCCAAGAAGCTACTTGAGAATGAAGTTCTTGAGTAGGAGCATGAATCAGATTATTGTGTTGTTGACATTGATGACATTTTTTAACAAATGAAAAAGAATCCTTCTGCATAGTTTGCCAATAGTATCCCATACGAAGCAATCTTTGCACCAAGGATTTGCCTCCAAAATGCCCCCCACAGGCACCTGAATGTGCCTCTTCAAGAGCAACGGGGATTTCCGATTTGTTAAGACAGCAAAGGAGAAGACCGTCATAACCCCTTCGGTAAAGGACATTAGAAAGAATGATATATCTAGCAGACAGCTTGCGGATTCTAACCCTAGTGTTCCTATTGGCGGAATCAGGAAAGGTACCATCAGTCAAATGTCTTACGATATGCGAATACCATTCATCTGAGTCTATAAAGTCACAACATGTTACCAAGCTAGAATCGTCTACAATAGCTGGAGAAATAAGGTTGTGAATAACAAATTTAAGATCAACCACAGGGTCCTCTAAAGATACAAGAGAAGCCACACATGCTATTGCGTCCGCATGTCGATTATCTTTTTGAGGAACAGGTTCCATGGTATAAGAATCAAATTTTTGTAATAAAGAGATAGCAAGATCTTTATATTGTGATAATTTGTCTTGTTTTGCTTGATACAGTCCTGTTACTTGTCTTATAATCAATTGAGAATCTCCATAAATATGTATGTGCTTTATATTCAAAGCTAAGGCTGCTTTTATTCCCGCTATAAGAGCCTCATACTCAGCAATGTTATTGGTACACAGGAAATTTAGACGATAGGATAAGGGAATAGATTTCCTTGTAGGAGAAATCAGAACAACACCTGCCCCCGATCTCGTACGACACTTAGAACCATCAAAGTATAATTCCCAAGTCTCATCTTTTTCTATAGAAAAAATGAAGTCATCGGGGAAAGACTCAGAATTAGGGAAGGAGAAAGGTGATGGGGCCTCAACTAAGTGGTTGGTCAATGCTTGCCCTTTAATTTCTTTTTGTGAAACAAATTTAATGTCAAATTCCGTTAACATCATAACCCACTTAGCTAGGCATCCTAATAAATCAGTTTTAGAGAAAAGATGCTTCAAAGGATCAAACTTTACCATGACGTGGACTTCTGGATTTAAAAGATAATGTCTCAATTTCTGAGTCGCAAACACCAAGGCCAAGCATTGTCTTTCTATCGCAGA
The DNA here is from genome assembly GCF_030272615.1 of Cryptomeria japonica. Taxonomy (NCBI): domain Eukaryota; kingdom Viridiplantae; phylum Streptophyta; class Pinopsida; order Cupressales; family Cupressaceae; genus Cryptomeria; species Cryptomeria japonica. The sequence goes on from NC_081408.1 coordinate 268,764,510, forward strand.
ATACCAAGTCTCATAATCAAGTAAGGTACGACTTATATAATAAACCGGACATTCCTTACCATCTTTATCATGTTGTGCCAACAATGCTGCGAGAGCATGAGAGGAAGCAGCTGTATAAAGAAGAAAGGGTTTAGAAGGTTCGGCAGGTTGAAGGATAGGAGGACTAGCCAAATACACTTTTAAATCTTCAAATGCTTGCTGACAATCTTCGTTCCATTGAAAAGTGATATTCTTTTTGAGAAGTTGAGTAAAAGGAAAGGTACGATCCGCAAGTTGAGATACAAACCTACGAATAGCTTGAATCTTTCCTTGTAAGCTTTTAAGTTGAGACACATTTCTAGGAGGTGGCATGTTGACAATAGCATCTATTTTTTTAGTGTCCACCTCAATCCCATGATGCGAAACTATGAATCCTAATAGTTTTCCACTATCCACACCAAAAACACATTTTCGGGGATTCAAGGGCATGTGATATTTATGGATTCTTTCAAAGATTTGACGAAGGATTTTAATATGATCTATGCGAAGAATGGATTTGGCCAAAATATCATCAACATAATCTTCTAAAATCTTATGCATATAATCATGAAAGATAAGGGTCATCGCTCGTTGATAAGTTGCACTGGCATTTTTAAGTCCAAAAGGCATCATTATCCAACAAAACGTACCCCAAGGAGTGGTGAAAGCGGTTTTGAATTGATCTTGAGGGTTAATGAAAATTTGATTGTATCCTGAAAAACCATCCATGAAGGATAACAAGGCATGTCCTGCCGGAGAATCAACTATCATGTCAATGTTTGGAAGAGGGAAATCATCTTTTAAAGAAGCTCTATTTAAATCTCGAAAATCGGTACACATTCTTATTTTATTATCTGGTTTAGCCACAGCGACAATATTTGAAATCCACGGGGAATAATCAATAGGGTGAATAAATCCAGCCTCCAATAATTTTTCAATCTCAGCCTTAACAAGCAGAGCCACCTTAGGATTCATTTTTCGAATCTTTTGTTTCACGGGCTTAGCATCGGGAACTAAGACAATATTATGAGTGACAATCTTAGGATCTATACCAGGCATGTCAGAGTATGTCCAAGCAAAGATCTCGGGGAATTCATGCAATAAATCTTCATATTGTTTTTGTTCTTCTTCATCCAAGCACTTTCCAATTTTAATAACTCTTTCCTCTTTGCAAGGATCCATCTTAACATCAATGGTGTCACTTATAAGAAGATTACTTTGTTGAGGAGTATCCTTTAACTGAGGGAATTCTTTCACAATATCATCATTATCAATCTCTTTTCCAAAATAGGCTTCAGTGTTCAAACAATAAGGGAGTCCCCTATTGTGATGATAATGAGGAAGAGTGTCATAGGCTCCCAAGAACTCAGCTAAAGCATCATCGGTAGGGAAGACATCCAAAGCATAGGCACACAAAGGATCCCCATCAATATACTCGGGGTGTTGCATTGACAGAGATGTAGAAATAGCATTAACACTAATGCATGGTCTTTTAGAAGCTTTAGTGCGTTTGGAGGGATTATAGCCAAGTCCAAAGGCATAATTGTGAAAATTATTCTCTAGAGGAACCTTTATCCCTTGTTCGTGAGCGCCACAACCATTTCCATGATACCCATGCTTAGAAAAAATGTGAAAACCACGACCATAATGATCAGCCATTTCAGAAAGAGAAGGCGGTTTTTCATAAGACAAAGAATCAAACTCTTCAGAATTAGAGGTGCGAGGAGAAGAAGTTTGAGAAGCGGCCACAAAGTTATTACTCATAGGTTCAGGTAAGATTGACTGATTTTTAGCTTCTTCCTTCTTTTCAACTTTAAGCTCTCTAGAAGGAACGTTATATTCACCTACAAAGGTAGGATTGAAATCAAGAGATCCCCAATCCTCTTCTATGAGAATCTTCTCAAGATCAAGGGCCTTCTCATGTGTAGATTCAAGTCGAGAAGGATCTTCTTCAGGAGCTTTAGACTCATCCAAAGAACTTTGATCATCAGAAAGTGGGGATTCATCTGTAGGTATCTTGTTTAAAGAGTCACCACTAGAAGAGGAAGGCTTAGAAGAACTCCCTTTGGAAGTAGATGTTTGTAAACAAGCTTGGAAATTAGTATCGCCTATCAAGGTATATGTCTTATTCTTATAAATGAATTTAACTTGTCTATGCAATGTAGAGGGGACAGCTTGCATACTATGAATCCAAGGTCTCCCTAATAACAAGTTGTACATTAGATTTCCTGACATAACATGGATAGGAGTAGGCAAAGTAACAGGCCCCACTGTGATGGGTAAGGTGATAGTACCTAGTGAAGACTTAGCCACATTATCAAAGCCTCGAATAGGATGAGAATCAGGCTCAATAAGGGATGTATCCACATTCATCTTATGCAACAGATTAATGCTACACACATTAAGGCCAAAGCCATTATCTACTAATGTTCATCTTATAGCAGTGTCATTTATGATAACCACAATCATCAAGGGATCATATTGATGTTGAATTTCACTAGTAGGCAACTCATCTTGAGTAAACATAATATGAGCCTTAGGATTCATCACAGAGTTAACCAAAGACACTATATTACTAGATGTATTTGGTGGAGGAACATTCAAATCTTTCAAAGCATCTTGTAACATTCTGTGATGAGCAGAAGAAGTTTGAATCAAATCCCAAAGGGATATCTTAGCAGGGGTAGCCTTAAGTTGTTCTATGAGATCATACTCCTTACTAAGCATTTGTGAAATACGTGGAGCTTGCGGAAGAATTTGTTGAGGATTAGGAAGAGAAACTGGAATAACAGGAGGAGGATTAGGCTACCTATTATTTCTGGTATGATAAGTATGGGCAACCGCATGATAATTCTCTCTAGTTATTTGCTTGGCATAACTATAAGGACTCACAGGTTTTCTTCCTTGCACGGTGATGATAGGTTTATTCGGAGTAAGAAAGGAATCATGACCATACCCTCCTTGGATAGTAAGGAGAGGCTTATTATGCTCTTTTAGGTTTATCATGTTAACTAATTTGGAAGTTGTGTTCTTGTTTAAAGGTTTCGATAAAGCCACAAAATCATCAAGAGCATCATCAAACAAAGCACGATCATATCCATTAAAAGGTTTATCTTTTGATTCAAAAGGAGACATCTCCTCATAGAGGGGATTATTGAAAACAACCATGTTACTAGATTTAGTGGAAGAGTTGATAGGAATGTATCCTTGAGAGGAATCATTCAACTTATCTTTCTCATCACAACGAAATGGCATAGTAACCAGGTTTATGAGTTTTTGGTAAAATGAAGGTTTGGCATCTTTAGGGTTCAAAAACTCATCTAAACCTTCACCTAATTCATCTTGGCTATACTCATAATAATCATCATAAGCATGAACATTTTGCAAATAAAAATCTGACATTCTGAAATAAAGGTTGCATAAAATTTAAAAACACAATGCAAAGAAACAAAGAAACACACTCTCTTTTTTTTTTTTTCTTCTTTCTTTTTTTTTCCTTTTTTTTTTTTTTTATGAAAATGAAAATGAAACACACTAAACCTAGATCTAGATCTAGCAAATGCAATTCAAGAGGAACCAATAATAAGATTCACGTCGGGTTCACCAAAATGTGTAGGGGAAAAAGCGAGACTAGGTTAACATGCCCTAATCCTACCTTTTGACACACATTACGGAATACGAAAGAGTCTAGAGGTATCACACAATTGGCTACTTCTTTTTGTGAAAGAGAGAGCCATGGGCTACCTATTAGGATTTCTATTCCTTTGTTGTAATTGAAAGATAAAATGATACAAGTTCAAGTCCTAATCCCAAAATGCATGTATGGACTAATAACAAGATTGCAGAATTGAGATTAAACAATGAATAGCTGTAAACACAAGGATAAAACAAGAATGCAGATGCATACCTGGAGTCAAAATCTGAGTGAAAATGTTCGGGATGGGGCCGTGGGCGCCACTGTCCTGATACTGTGCCGGAAACTGCACCTGAAACTGTTGTCTTGCACTCTGGAAAACTGTCGGAAATGTTGTCTGTCAGGAGGACCAGGGCACCCAGCGCCTCTGTCCCGGGGACCAGGGCGCCCAGCGCCTCTGTCACAGAGACCAGGGCACCCAGCGCCCCTGTCCTGGCAGGACCAGGGTGCCCCACGCCCCTGTCCTGGTCTTTTTCTCTGCAATTTGGTGTGGAGTGTTGTCTCGACCTGCTTTTCTCGGATCTGTAACTTGCGGCGTCGTCCGAGTCCCGAAACCTGCACTTATATCTAAAACGGGTGTGGGAGGCTATATAGGGTTTTGCCTTAGTCAAACCCCCGCTTCGGTGATTTCCACCTCCATGAATAGCCAAGTTGTACTGTAAAATGTATTGTGTGTGCAGATCTTGTGTGTTTGCAAGATCCTAAAATGCAAGCAAGCAAACTAGAGCAACCTAGAAAGTAAACCCTAATTGCTTGTAAATGACAATGTAAATGCTCTAAATCAAGATGCAAAGTGATCTAAAGCATGAATAAATGATATATTGAAGCTTATGCAAAGACATGAAAACAACATGAAATCATACCCAACCCCCAAGGGAAGGGTATAAGCCAATCTTCAGTCAGTAATCTCCTATTGTTCTTCAATGTCTTCCAGGCCCTAAATGGATGAATGAAATTGATAAATGCTTGATAAAGGGATGTTGAATGTTGTTGAAGTCTTCAAAGATCTTCTCTTTCGCTGCATATGAGGTTCCTAAAAACAAAAATCCGATCCATTCAAATGAAGAAAGAGAGCTCTTATGTATGAAACCCTAGGTCATAATTTCGTCTTTTGGCCGACCTAGAGATTGAATCTCCCACCAATTTATTGGGGTTAAGCTTTATTTTATGATTGGATTGCGCTCCTAAAATTTTGGGAAAAATGTCCGAGACCATGTGCACTCCGGGCGCCACGGTCCCGACAACTTTTCACCAAATTTTCAGGGCCATCGGATATGATGATTTTAGAGAGAATCCCGAAGTTACAGGTGATTTCGAGATGTTTTGACCCCCGAAACCAAGCCCCCAAGTTCAAAATAGGACTTAATTAGGGTTTTTGATTAAATGATGTATTGGAGGAATAAAATGAAAGGGGCACACTTTAATGAAAGGGCCTAACTTTATGATGTGGAAGATGATGAAATAGAACCTTAGACCTAATTAATTTGATTAATTAAGTGCTAAAGGAGAAATGCAATGTAAAATGTAAAATGCACCAAGGCGGGTGCTAAACTAGGTGTGAAATTGTACCACCCTAGCAAGTGCGTACAATTTACGACGCTACAGCTTCTAATAGGGCATTATAGTCAATCCCTTAACCGGGTGGTCCCTAACATGATCTGTTTTTAACAGGGTTTATTGTAAAGCTTTAATAGGCTTGGCTCCTAACAAGGTGAACTTCAGAAGAGTTCATAATACTTGTGGGTATTCATCCCCACTGTGGTTTTTCCCATTTGGGTTTCAAAATCATTATGTCAAGTGGAGAATGTTTATGTGGTTATGTTTGATATGGTTAATTTGCTTAACTACTAGATCCACTTAGATATGATAAGATGACTGACAGTAATCTAAAATGTGCTTTTACTTTTATCAATAAAGTATTTGGATGTTTTGGTTAAATGGTTTGAGAGTTTTAGAGTTGTTTTACTGTTATTTTGATATGCTAATCAAACCGGTATACTGTCAGTGATATTGCAATTTGTAGTTCAGTGTTTGAACCAGTTAGTTCTGAGATTGACTTGAGAGGTTGTTTTTGAGTTTGGTAAAAGTCTAGTTGGTTTTCTATCTACTGATTCACCCCCCCCCCAACCCTCTTAGTAGTTGTCTAGATCCTTATTGATCCATTATACCATCACACTATGGATTCTTTTGGTTCAACTTAGATTTTGAGAAGACTTGGGATCAACCAATATTATCTCATTTTCTTCCTTTTAAGAAGGAGGAATGAAATGAACCTCACTAGGTTGAGAGATAGGATATTGGACATTTGTATGATATAGGAGGTGGAACTAGAGCATAAATAGGAAGAATGGGAGGTTTAGGAAGGAGTCCAAGTCCAGGATGAGGAGGTGCGACATCCTTAGGTTTGCTCAACTTATAAATCATTTCATGTTTGAATTTTTGGTAATATAAGAAGAAAATGTCTTAATGAGGTTGTGATAGTTGAGGTGTTTGAGGCCAAAAGAAGTCAAGGGAAAAGTTTCAATGACTCGGTAAAGGCTTATAGAAATTATGATTGATTGTGATAATTTATCCATTGTGAGTAAACTTCAAACACTTATGAATAGGAGAAGTAGTAGCTTTCATGGAAGTAATCCAAGGATGTACTACTCTTGTAATTGGCCGGAGGTTGGGATAATGACAAAGGTGACATCTAAGAACTTCCTACCAACTTCAATGGGAAGTGTAATAGAACCATGGGTAGGGAAAGAAAAACCATCATAAGGCTTAATCATCACATTAGATTTACCATAATATTTTTTATGAAATTATCTTGTAAAAGGATTTTATTCAGTTAAAACATTAACCATACACATAGGGTCAACTAACACACCCTGATAGAATTTACCATTAATCTTCACTAAAATGTATAGGGGTCCATCAAGTGCCTTAATAATATCCTTAGGATCAAAGTTACTACAAGGTTTAGGCTTTGATTTTGGTTTGGTTTTGGGTTGGTCAATAAGATTGACAACCTTGTTGGCCTCAACATAAGTATTATCAATTTTCATGATAGTTATGGTTGCTCGGCATAATAATATTGGTGGAAGAGGAAGGTAATAAGTTGGTAGGCTCGATAGAGTTGGTAGAATGAGAAGGACAAGGACTAGTATAGATTTTTTTCATTTTTCATTAACACTTTCAATAGTTATTGTATTGGAATAAATGAGGTCTTGGACAAGATGTTTCAACCTATAACACTTCTTAATATCATGGCCAGGTTGACAATGATATTGGCAAAAGGATTTGGTATTATGGGAAGTTGAAAATAGTTTGGAAGGGTCATGTGGTTTGATAGGAGGAAGTTCCAAAACATTAGCATTAATCAATTGTAACATAACATTATGCAAAGATTCAGAAAGGGGTGTAAAATTATGAGTTGGTTTAAAAATGGATGACAAAGGAGCCACACCTAGTGTTGCAATTGCTACTTATGCATCAACATTGTTTGAGGAATTGTTGATCTTAATCAATCCTTTGTTTGGTTTTTAAAACTTTTTGAAAGCTTGTTATGCGGAATCACTCTTATCAACTGAAGCCATTGGAGTGGATGACTCAAATTGTGTCAATTGAAGCTGATAATTATGAAGCACTACACATAGTTGGTTAAAAGAAGTAAACTTAGAGAACGATAACTTATATCTAATGCATGTTTGAAATTTTGAAATGAAAATTCTTTGAACATCCATATCAGGCACAAAATAAGATATTTGAGCATGCAAATGTTTAAATCAATAAAATTAGTCACTTTTTCCCTAACACCTTGTTTATAATGAATCAAATCAATCGAAGAAATTTGAGGACCAATATTAATTTGAAATTGTTGAATGAAATAATTAACCAATTTTTGAAAACATTCAATGAAATAAGGAGGTAAAGAACAAAACCATTGCAAGGTCTTATCTCTTAATGTCCTAGCCATAAGTCTATGATCATTTTAAAAGTCACTGCACAAGGTTTGAAATGTTCTCACATGAGAAAAAGGATCACCTTTTCCATTATATGTCTCCAAGTGATGGATTTCCATGTATTAAGGGATAATGGAATGAATGATGCCTTGGGAAAGTGGGCTATAATGTTACAAGTGGGGATGTTGAATTTGGATTGGGTCATGGAAGTGAGTTGCTTTTGCAAAGATGAAAAGCTTATAGCTAGGTTATTAATGGTTGCTTTGGTGGATAAGTTGGTATTAGACATATTCAATAATGAAGGATCTAGAATACTATGGAAAATGGATGGAGCATTAGAATATGAATGTGGGACATTGTGGTAAGTTGGTACTGGATATGGTTGGGAAATACATGGAACAATCATGGAAGGAGGTATGATAGGAATTCCCCTAATACTAAAATGTGTAGGATTGATAGGTGGAATATAAGTAGGCAAATTATGCAATGATGTTGATGTGGGAATAGTATTTTCAATGTTATTAGGAGGATTAGAAAGATTAAGAGCTTCAGTACAACAAATCCATACCTTTTTCATCATTTTGAACTATCCTCCTCAACTCTTCAGTCAAGCGAACTACCTCACTAATTGAGTATTCTTGACTTGTCCAATATTAAAGCTTTTCCAAATCATGGACAATCCTTACTACTTGGTTAGGAGAGACTCGTGTTAAGGATTCATCCTCATCATGAGAAGTGTGGGAAGAATGATTGTCAACAATGTTAGATATTCATATGTAGGCATATAAATTTCACCTAAGTCCCCATGGATAATATTAGTTGACTCAAGGTCTAGACCTCTTGGGGAAGCCATAAGTCTATAACTTCTTTTCACAAGGATCTTAGATGTAGGGCTCAAAATCATAAAACTCATGACAAAGCTAATGAAGGAAATGTCCAAATGATACAAATATTTAACAGATTGACTATTTAAACATTTCATAAAATGAAGAAAATTAAAATTTCTAAATGCATAAAATGGAATACAAATCAAATCTAGACACCCAAATCAGAAATTAAGCATATGATATGTCCAGATGAAAAAATATATAATGTTAGTGAACTAGACCTCAAAATGTATGTAGTGTGATGGTATATCTCATCATGATTGTAAATATGAATGAATGAAATGTATATAAATTAGATCTGAAAATGAAAATGAAAATAAAAAATAAGCATGAAGCACGTCGAGTTCACCAAAATGTAAGGTGGGCAAAATGAGATTCACAATTCTATGCATGTAAACAAGGAATATATTTTCCAACCTACAGGTTACATTAGAAGGAGATGTTGGCATTGAAGTTGTCGTTAATGTCAATATGTGTGTGTTAGGGGTCCCACAGATACTGAGAGGGGGAGGTGAATCAGTATCTAACCAGTAATAAGAATTTCTTAAGTTAAAACATGCATAACATAATATAACAGTGTACCGGTATGCAAGAAATAATGCAATAAATAGAATCAAGAATATCCACATGAAAAGTACACCATAACACAAGATGTTAACGAGGAAACCCGGTGTGGGAAAAACCTCGGTGGGATTTGTGACCCACAATATTCACTCACTGGCCAATAAGAGAATATTACTTACAATAGGGGCCTGCACATGCAGGAAGGCGAACTGCCTAGAGCTCACTACTCAATGGGAAGTCACACTAACTTACAATAAGGATTATACTAATCCAATGACTTGTACTACTTTACAATAGCATCTTCAATGCCTGATTTAGTACCGGTTCCTGCTCTGTTCTTTGCATATACCCTTGACCTATATTTCGCATATTAGGTCTACTTAATATTTTCTTTTATGCTCCTATATCATTATTACAAATGTCTACAATGATCGCCTTTATATATAAGATTCATTGTACAATTTTCCAAGTCGACTTACAATAATAAACAAAATATTGTATAACAAAAGTCCTGTCGGCCTCAGTGTCAGTATACTTTCTTTCTTCTGTGTCGGTGCTGGTGTAGAGTGTGATCTACTGATGTCGGTGCACTATCTTGCCGGTGTAATGCTTTGCTAGTATAATGTCTTGCCGGTGCCATAGGATTGCAAGGTTGCCATCAATGACAAAACCTTCAATCACATACAATGTCTCATTAGAGTGTGCATATGTCAACAATCTCCCCCTTTGGTATTGATGGCAAAACTCATGAGAAATTTCAAAAAGTATCCAAAAATGTGTAATCCAAAAATGTTTACCAAAAATGTCAGAGCTCCCCCTGAGCATATGATTCCTGTGTTTTGAAATTTATCATTCCACTACTCCCCCTTTGGCATCAATGACAAAGGTTGTCAAGATGTCAGTAGAGTTTGTAGGTTCAACTATCCATAACCTCAACCTTGTAGCTGGGTGGTTATAATTTGAAAAAGATCTCCCAAAATTAAGTTTATACTATCCATAAACTTCTTACTATCCTTTATTGCTATCTCAGTTCTCTTCACTGTATCGGTGAGATGCTGCAAATGCTCTGCTGGTGTTTTGCTTCTTTATGTTAATGCCTCAGAAATTTCCTTCCGTAGAGATGCTAAATAGTCCAATCTTGGACTTAGTTTAGATCTCAAATGTTTTGCCTTATTTATTGTCCTTTCTTTCTCCCTTTCCAATTTGAGTAGTTCTTCCTCAAATTTTTCTATCTTCTCTTCAAAAACTGATAGTGAATCAGGTGAGTTTTCAAAGTTGTCTACAAGTTTATTTATCTCATCTTGTGCCTTGCTTATTTTCTTGTCAATATCTACAGTTAAAAAGTTTGTTTTACATGTATCTTTATACAGATTTTTGTATTCTTTCAATAAACTACATAGTTCCAGTAGAAGTCTGTCAAAATCTCTGTTACACTTCTTTATTTGCTCATCAAAGAATTTTTGTTTTTCAATCTCTACCTTATCCTTCAAAGAAACTTCCTTTATTTTCTCAATGTTTTCTAAGATGTATTTACACAATGTATCCAATTGTCCTAAAGAATCTTTATTATCTATATTATAGTTGGGAGCTATTACCTTCAAAATTGGTATAGAATCATCAATTGCTTTGTAAGCTTGTGAGCTGCAGTCAGTTATTTTCTTGATAGAATCAAGTAATACCTCAGTCACATTTGTTGATTTATATGTTAATGATGATCCAACAATCTGAGTACCGGTGGTAGTAACCATGCTTGTATTGACCTCTGGTAGGTCAGTTTATGTCTGCATTTCTTTAAGCATTGGTTTTCCTACTTCACTAGTTATCGGTGGCACTGTTTCCTTATGTACCTGTTTTGGATGATGTTGTTCTGGAGCTTTTAGCTCTGTTGGTTTCTCTGTATGTTGTGTTGTCTCTTCCTGTGACTCGGTTTCTACCTTTTTCTTTGTATCTTCTGTCGGTTTCTCTGTTTCCCCTGCTACCAGAGGCTCATTAGCCATGTCTGACTTGTCAGTTGTATCCTTGTCCACTATTATGTTGATCTTCTAAGTATCAACATCCACGGTATATAGGACTTCAGAATTAGGATTGCTATCCTCTACATCCATATTTTATGTTGCCGGTTGATCTTTAGTAGTTGTTGTTTTCACCAATGGAGGTAGGTCATCTTTAACTTTGATGCTTGGTGGTCCACCAACTTTGCCTTTCCCTTTGTCTCTATCTTTCTGATATACCTTTATAGGTTTAGGGTTCCTGTACTCTTCTTGTTTTTCTTTGTCAACTAGGAATATATCCCATCCATCTTTTGTTTCCTCTGTTACATCATTAACTCGTCCTGCCATTAGTGAAATATGTCGGTGTGTAGTAGAGAATATTGACCGGTTTGCTTGAGCAATCAAGTCATCAATTTCCTTTAGAGAGTTTACTAGATATACAGCAAGTAGTTTCTCAATTTTTATTTTCTTATCTAATTCTATCACTGCTTGTCTTCTGGCTTCAAGTCTTTTGAATAAATCATCAGGAATTTCATTTGCTACTTCCATCAAAAATTTCTTGTACATGTCCATATGCAATATAACACTATTCTCAACTTGTTCTTTCTCATCAGCAGTTAGAGTGTCATAGATTTTCTCTATGTTCTTCAGTTTTCCTTTCTCTGTGATTTCATTTAGCAATACATCAAGAGGTGCCAAGTCTCTATTTGACCTTTTCTTCTTCTTAGGTGTCAGCTTCTTCTTTGGTGTGGCCTTTCTAACTGGAGATCTTACTGCTTGTTGTTTTTGCCTTGTTCTTCTAGGTGAAGGAGTGGTTGCCGATGAGGGATCTCTTTTTCTTACAACTCTTTTAAAAGTTACTGGCATGTCACCTTCCGAAGAAGTACCTACCGGTGATAGATGAGTTTCAGGTTGTGGAGCTGCCAACTCATCCTCTGTTATGCTAGTTTTCTTCAATATATCTTCCTTAATGGCTTTTGCTTATCTGGACCCTTTCCTTACAAATGCCTCAACCTTCTTTACTCTTCTTTGATTGTATTTGTCTTTCTATAGTCTCAGCACTACCAAATACTTCTTCCTTAGGTTCATTGGGGGCTTCCAGAAGTGCTTTAGCATATGTTTCAACTATGTGGTCATCTATTTCATAGCCCATCTCGGTTACCCAAATTGTTCTTGGGATGACCGCTTCCATCCAAATTTCATCTTTCTTAATAACAAATCATATATCATCTTTGTATTTGTCTACTATTTTCTGAGATAACCTTATTCTTTTCTTCATTTTGGTCTTTAATTCTTGAAAGAAGTCATTAATATTGTTCTCCTTGTTCTCACCCATGTTATTGAATAGTTCAATCAATTGTTTTCCTACTGGTATGTCATATCCAAGTTCTTTATAACCTATACCGAGAACCTATTTTGTTATGTGTAGCATTAGGCATACTAACAGATTTCCAAATCTGAAAGTTCCTTTCTTGTCCTTCTTGATTTTTCCAAGGTTGTCAATTAGTTCATCCTTTAACCATTCACATATGTCAATTTTTGCATTGTTTGTTACCATATCATAAGCACTCTTAATGCATAAACTTGAAACAGAATTAAGTCTATTAGCATGAGTGGCTTTATAACCTAATATCATACTGATGAATCTCACATTGATATCTTTTACATCATTAACCCTTAGAGACCTCTTATCGAATGTTGCACTAGTTAGTTTTGTAACTAGGTCATTGGGAACCTTCTTGGTTTTATCTGGTCTCTTACTGATGGTCGGTAACCCTGTGACAACTTTCACAGCTTCCTTGGTGATCTTATGGATTGCATCTAACCAAAAAAATTCTCCATGTACTCTGCTTAAAACTATCCTAATCACATCCTTAGAAAATTTAGGAATGCTAAGGATTTTTGTAAATCCTAGGGTTTCAATAATCTTGTGTTCATCTTTAACATTGCCGGTGTTATCACATATCATGGTTTTATACATGGTTTTGATTTCCTCATCTCCTAACTCTTCAATGTTGCAGTGGATGTACATTCTGGGGTCTTTAGCATATACAACTCCCTTAGGGATTTGAGAAAAAGCACCTAAGGTATCATCCTTCTTTGCTATCTCGGGAACTAACTGAAATACGGGCCTAGGTCTTTTTATTACTTCAACAACAGTAGGGTTTTCTATGTATTCAATTGTAGAGGTGGATGCCATGATTAAATACCTTTTACTGCCTTGGATGGATGATTGCTTGGAGTGTGCTTGCTTCTTGCTCGAAATGCCTTAGCTTGGAATCTTTGCGCTCTCTAAAAATTTGAAATCACGGTGAAATGAAATGGAGCCAAAACCTTAACTTTATAGTGTCTTTTCACCATCTACCACATTAATTGCATGCCGGTTAAGTATTCACTTAACATTGTCTGCCGGTAATAAGTAATTTTCAACTTCTTATCTCTAATCGAGGGAATAATAGCACGTGTCATTAGATTGCCAAACCCTCAAGGAAATTTTCTTCAATTAGATGAAGAACTTCCTATCGATGGAGCACTACTCTGTCCTTCCAGTGAAGTATCACTTTGTCCTACCAGTGAAGCATTGGTTGGTTCTACTAGTGGAGAAGTATTCCCAATATTTAGATCAGCTTTTCTAATCGAATGTTTTGAGAATTTTTGCTTAACCTCTTCAACATTTTCTTTACCTTTCAAGCTAGCACTTTTGTTGTCTACTGGTGTTCCTTTACTTCTACAAAATTTAGCAATATGCCCAATCTTGTTACATGCATAACAAGTTACATTATTCTTTTGAATAGATTTCTCATAACCTATGCCAGTTTGTGTTCTGCATTGATTTGATAAATGTCCAAATATTCCACAAACATAACATCTCACATTCATTCTGTAGTTTTCAGAGTTGTGACCAACTTTGTTGCATTTTGAACATTGACCGGTGGGTGTGCTGATATTCTGATAATTCCTAGATCTACATTCATTTTCTCTATGACCATACTTATTACAGTTAAAGCATTTTCCATTGAATTTATAAGCATTAGGTTGTCTTACCGGTTTGTTGTGATCCTGAGTATTTTCAGTACTGGAGCTTTCACCAACTTCAAAGCCAATTCCAGAAGTGTCACCTTTAGGTTTTTGATTCTTCAGCAAGGTACCAAGTTCCTCTGAGCTTTTCTTGAGTTTTTCTTTGTGTTGATTTGTAGTTTCTAGTTCTCTTTCCAAGATTTCTTTTTGTCTCATCAGTTCATTTGAGTCATTCTGAGTATGCATCAGATCTATCTTCAACATGTCATTTTCATAGCTAAGTCTTGTGTTCTCATTTGTTGCATCACTTAGTCTTCTGGTCAATTCTTCTTCATTCTTCTTCCTATCCTCAATCTCTTTGCAAAATCTCATAGTCATATCCTGCATTTCATTTTTTGTTGTCATGATCTCTTGTTTCAACTTGCTTATCATATCATTGAGTGATTCCTTTTCATTATTCTCATTTTGCAATTTTTCACAAACTTCTCTTCTCTTATTTCTTGCAACAATAAAATTTTCTTGAAGTGCCTGAATGATATCCTAAGTTGCCCTTAAATCATCTTCTAATTTGATATTTTTCAATTTCTTTGCATCATAGTCTGTAAGAGCTCCTTCAAGCTGCTTCATCAGATTTTCCATCTTTACCGATGTCAAGATCTTCCTCAAGTTGTTAGGCTTCTGAAAATAGAGGACCAGGCTCTGATACCAATTGTTAGGGGTCCCACAGATACTGAGAAGGGGGTGTGAATCAGTATCTAACCGGTAATAAGAATTTCTTAAGTTAAAACATGCAGAACATAATATAACAATGTACCGGTATGCAAGAAATAATGCAATAAACAGAATCAAGAATATCCACATGAAAAGTACACCATAACACAAGATGTTAACAAGGAAACCCGGTGTGGGAAAAACCTCAGTGGGATTTGTGACCCACAATATTCACTCACTGGCCAATAAGAGAATATTACTTACAATAGGGGCCTGCACATGCAAGAAGGCCAACTGCCTAGAGCTCACTGCTCAATGGGAAATCACACTGACTTACAATAAGGATTATACTAATCCAATGACTTGTATTGCTTTACAATAGCATCTTCAATGCCCGATTTAGTACCGGTTCTTGCTCTGTTCTTTACATATACCCTTGACCTATATTTTGCATATTAGGTCTACCTAATATTTTCTTTTATGCTCCTATATCATCATTACAAATGTCTACAATGATCTCCTTTATATATAAGAGTCATTTTACAATTTGCCAAGTCGGCTTACAATAATTAACAAAATATTGTATAACAAAAGTCCCGTCGGCCTCAATGCCGGTATACTTTCTTTCTTCTATGCCGGTGCCGGTGAGAGTGTGATCTGTTGATGCCGGTGCACTATCTTGCCGGTGTAATGCTTTGCCAGTATAATGTCTTGCCAGTGCCATAGGATTGCAAGGTTTCCATCAATGAAAAAACCTTCAATCACATACAATGTCTCATTGGAGTGTGCATATGCCAACAGTGTGTGCATGGCTAAGTTGATGAAGTTGCAGAGAGACATACTAGACACCCACTGGATGAAGATGCAGCTAGCATGCAGAGTTGATTGATGTCATCAGTTAAGAAGATACAATGGTTATAGTGATGCAAGATTATGAGGTCTCAGAGGAAGATTAGAGTTGATTGATGTCATCAGATAAGAAACTGCATCTAGCATACAGAGTTGGTTGATGTCATCAGTTAAGAAGTTGCAATGGTTATAGTGATGCAGGATGATGAGGTCTCAGAGGAAGATCAAATTATCTCATATGGTGTTACATCAAGATGGTAGAGTTGTGCCAGTTGTATGATTATGCATGGAGATGGCATGAAGTCAGATATTGCACTTGTAGTTGTGATTAAAGGACAAAAGCCATAGAGCTATGACAACATGGAGCAAGCAGGTTTGACCAAGAGCATAAGTGTTGATGCAACATCATATAATACACAGTGTTATATGCACAAGGAGATACAAGAGGAATACATGAAGTGTGTCTTTGGGACATGAAAATGGACAAGAAGGACAGAAACAATTGTGTTGGAAATGTATTGTGAAATCTAGGCTGACTCAGAAAAAGTTAGCTGTAGTTGTGTATAACACACTATGTTAGTCGCATGAAGTTGCAGGGAGTATCAATCGTAGTTGTCAATAACACGTAGGTTATCGCTATGAAGCTACAAGTCGAGGAATATTAAAAATCTTTTGTTTGGAATTTTTTTGGTATGACTGTGTTTCTGTCTCAGCAACATCATCTATTTTAGTGTGACTTGGTCTATCATTGTGACTCATTTTGGGCTATGTAGTCATTTATATGCTATATCAACAAGGTTCCCTTTTGGGTGAGATGAAGTGGATGTTTGGCCGATGTATCTTGATTTCGGTGTAAGTTTTCCTTTCGGCAAGACCCTTTCTCCCTTTGGCTGCCCCTTTGGATTATACCGAAATCCTTTGTTTCAGTGTGACTTTCTTCAAGTCTTGGCAATGAAGGTTTCATTTCAGCAAGAGTTGGTCTATCAGGATGTCAATAACATGATGATTATACGACCCCCATTGTCCCACAATATAAAGGATGGAAGTAAAATATTAGTGCGGGGTAATTCTTATTTGTGGTGGATGGATTCAATAACATGGAAAGTTATGTGTCTCGGGTAAGTGCACAAAGATGGTGGTCAAAAAAGTGGAAACACCCAAAAAAAACATGAAAAACAACAAAACTTGCACAAGGTATTCCAAATTTAAAGAACACCATACATGTTTAGGCTTGTTTTGTCAAGCCTAACTAAAGCTAAACCACATACGAGATTTAAAGTATAATAACCACATACATGGTTTAAAAACTAAAACCTCGTACGTGGTTTAGAAACTAAAAACCCTGTACGCGATTTTAGTTTGTAAACCACGTACGCGTTTGTCTGTCAATAAAATGCAATTCATTTAGCATTCCATTAGGTTTTTCGGTAGGATATATAAATTAAATATAACATTTAAGTATAAGTGGAATTTAAGTATATATTGTCAGGATGTTTGAGACTGGTTCCAAATCTCTAAGAGTTATAATGCAGATTCTAGTTTTTTGAGTATTCTTATAAATTTTAGACTTAGTCAAATTTCAGTAATCAACATGCTCATAGCAGCATTATCTCTCTCATCTCTTCCTTACATTCCCCCTCTCTCTTCCTTAACCCCTACCTTTTGTCTCTTAGGCATCTCCCTCTCTACTTTCTTCCCTCTCTCGAGTATCTCTCCCTCTCTACTTTCTTCCCTCTCTCGGGTGTCTCTCCCTCTCTTTCTCATCTCCCTCACCCTCTTTCCCTCTTTCATCTATCCCTCTCTCAAATATCTCTATCTCTCACTCTCTCCCCCTCACTTCAGTGTCTCCCTCTCTCATTCTCTTCCTTTCCCTCTCCCTCCCTTTCTCTGTTGGGATCCAAGAACACTGAGAGGGGGGGTGAATCAGTGTTTTGCAGGTATGAACAGTTTTTAACCTTTTATACCATGCATATATAAACTAGTAAATAAATAAACATATAACAAGAAGCAAATAAACCATCCACATAAATGAACACCATAACACACAAAATTTAAATGTGGAAAACCTCAATGAGGAAAAACCATGGTGGGATTTGTGACCCACAATATCAACTCACTGGCCATATGAAAAGATATTACATATAATAGGGGCCTGCACATGCTAGAAGGCACAGTGCCTAGAGCATACTGCTCATCACTAAAGAGCCTCACTGACTAAAAGCTTTCTGCTAAAGTAAATTACTGAAAATGATCTCAAGAATGCATCTGCTATGCCAAATAGAGTTCTGGTTTTGTCTTTTCTCTGTACCAGTTCATTAACCTTGAACTACTACCGGTATCTCTTCTCCTCCAATAATTCTTTCCAAGATATCTACAGATCATTGCATGTTATAAAATTCATATACAAAATATCTTTATACATGCATTTCACATTATATAGTTCTGCTATATTTTCTTATATCCACACACTCCATATCTATCTTTTCTCTCAAAAATTAACCTAGCCGACTGACCTATATACCTATTACAAATAATATGCCTTATGTCGGCTTGCAATACATTTACAAAAGATATTCAATGTTGGCCTTGACAATAATTACAAAATGATTTATTATGTAAATCCTCCTTGATGTCGACTTCCAATGAAGTATTGATGCAAGTGTCGATGTCGGTGTAGCCCTGAATGCTCCAAAGCCAGTATCTGTTGGTATATGCCTCCTAGTGTCGGTATATGACTTCATCTGATCTTGTTGTCATCAGTGACAACAAAATGAATCCAATGAGTGTAAATTGCCAACAATCTCCCCCTTTGGCATTGATGGCAACACTCATGTGAAAAATGGATTCCCTATCAGTATGCTCCCCTTGAGCAATACATTCCATCCAATATCCTGATATCCTTCCCATGTATTTTTATTTGGTATTCTCTGATATTTTTCACATATATGCATACTCCCCCTTTGACATTAATGCAAAAGATCGGTGGAAGAATTGAAAGAATTTCAGAACAAAAGAATATTGTTAGTTTCACTGGAGCTTAGTCATCTTCAAGATTTCTAGGTATGCCTTTTGTAATAAATGAAGATATGTATTTCAGCTGGTTTTGAAAGAAATTTGAAATGGATGCTAGTCCAATTAGTAAGTGGGCATGTGTTTCCTTCTCTTGGACATTTGTTGGTGTGGGTTTAGCTATCCTATCCATGCACTCTCTCTTATGAACACCCAATGAATCTAATCTAGGATTTACCAGTCCTCTTAGACTTCTTTCTCTTTGCATGATTTTATCTCTCTCCTTCTCAAAAGAAAATTTGATTCTCCAAGGACAAAATTTGTCCATCGATAGATGTGGTCAGTGCAGTCAATCCATCAAAAGAGTTAGCAATTTTAGTTATCTTATCATATAGCTCCTTTAATCTGCTATCTACATTAGCCATAAGAATTTTTATGTTACAACACACTCTATAGATATTTGTACATTCTTTTAAACAAACCTCAATAGAAATAAGTTTGTCCTCAATTTTTTTCTTCTCTGTTTCTATAATCTAATCAAAAGCTATTCTTTTAGCTTCTATGAATTAATCCAAAGCCTGTCGGTCTGCAATCTGCCTCAAAGATTGAAAATTGTTAGAGATATGCTCTGTTAGAGTCTTGAGCTTGCTGGAAGGGCTTTCTCCATCTTCAATCTGACAGTCAAGTATTAATTTGTGCAACACTTTGACCGATTGATCAATTATTCCTTTATCTGTAGTACCTTCCTTCAGTAATTTTTGAGTAGCCATCATCATCAATTCAGTTGGACTCAACTCAGAGACTGATTTCTTCTCAACCTAAGAAGTGTCAATTGCCAATACCTCTGTCGAGGAATCAATTTTACCTATCGGTATGGATGTAGTTGCTTTTACCTTGACCATCTCAACCTCTTTTGCACCAGTGGTTTTGCCACTTGGTGTAGTGTTAGTTAGTGTCGGTGGAATATTATCCACAGTATTTATAGTGTCCTATACATTTCCTTTCTCAAAAATTGTTTGTGCCAGTACAGACTGTACACTCTCCTTAAGAGCCAATTGTGTCTGAATATCTATAGTTACTGTTGGTTGTGTTTGATTATATATAGTTACTACCGGTTGTGTTAAAATTGGAGTTGAACTACCCAAAATACCTTTCCCTTTTGATTTGTCAGGAATGGTGGAAGATGTTGCCTTTACAAATTCTTCTTGAGATGTGAGAAAGTCTAGGTTTTTCTGAAAGAATTTGGTCCATCCCTTACTGGTCTCATTTATCACCTCGTTCACTCTCCCCATCGTAAGGCTTATCTGTCGGGGTTTACTACTGAAAACTGTCCTATTTGCAGTATCTATGCATCTTTTCATTTCTTCATTATTTACAGCACCACATAATTCCAAAAGTGCTACTTCCTTGATCTCCCTATCTCTCTTGACAGCGTCAAGTCTTCTAGCCTCAAGTTTATTATACAAGGATAAAGGTATCTCCTTCAAAATTTCAACTAAGGCTTTCTTATAAAAGTCTATATATAACAAAATAGCCTCTTCTAATTGATTTTTCTCATTCTCTTCTAAATATTCATAATACTTTGATACATTTTTCAATATTTCATCTTTTCAATTTCATCAATAAGCTCAGCATAGGTCATTGTGGTCTTACCAGTTTCAGTAACGTCACCCTTCTTCTTTTTTCTTGTGGTTGCTGGTGGCGGAGGTGCAGTAGGCTTAGTTGACTTTCTAACAAGTCTCCTCCTAGGCTTTGCCTTCTTTTGTTCTACCAGTGGTTTTACCACATTCTTCCTTTGTACCCTTCTGAAATCCAGAGGTTCATTATCCTTAGAATCAAAATCAGAAGTGATAGGGGAAATGAAAACTTGTGGCTTCTTCACTTTTGCAGTACCAACCTCTGTCGGTTTAGATGTCTGTTTGGATTTTGAACCCAGTTGAGTGTCTATCTTATAAATTACATCTTGTACATATGCAGACATATTTTCTATTTTCTTCTCTCTTCTCTTCCTATTAAAACTAGTTTTCACTTCAAGAGCCTTCTCTCCTACCATACCAAAATGCTCTGTCTTATCATCTAATGGGGCATATAATAACATTTTTGCATAGAGCTCAAAAATGTTGTCATCCACCTCATATCTAAGCTCAGTAATCCATATTTTCCTAGGTTCAACTGGTTCCATTAGAGTTTCATCAGTTTTTACCATGAAACAAATATCAGTGGAATACTTCTCCACAATGTTCTTTGATATTCTCTACCTTTGCCTCATGTTTTCTTGGAATGTCTTGAAATACCCCCAAATTTTCTCATCTCTGTCGATACCAAGACCAGTGATTGCTTTCTTGATCTGCATACCTACCAGTCTGTCATGAGCCCAATGCTTCTTCCCTAGACTGGGTAGCTCATTCAAGAAGTAAAGAATTAAACAAAAAATTAAATTTCCATATCTAAAAGTTCCTTTCTTGATTCCTTCTATCTTACCAAGGTTCAACAACAACTCAGTCCTCATCCATTCACATAAATCATACTTCACATTGTTCATTAGCATCTGATATGTAGCATGAATGCATGAACTAGCAACAAAATTCAATCGGTTGGATTGAGTTACCTTGTAACCTATTATCATGTTTGCAAACTTTACATCAGTGTTGGTGATTATGCTTATCCTCATTGATCGGTTATTAGGAGTAGCACCGGTGAGTTTCTTGACCTCTATTTTGGAAATTTTCTTGCCTGGTTCTTGTCCAACTTTGGGTGAGCTGGTGACTTCTTGAATAACCTCCTTCATGATCATGTAAGGCCTATCTAGCCAAATAAATTCATTGTGAACCCTGCTCAGAACGTATCTGATAAATTCATCTTTGAATTTTGGTATGTACAGAATACCAGTTAACCCTTGATCCTCAATAGCTTTGTATTCCAGTTTGATGGTTCCGGAGTCTCCCAGTGTCATGGATTGATACATTCTTTTGATGTCCTTTGTGCCCAAATCCTCTAGGGTGCAATGAATGTATGCCCTCACATCTTCAACATACATTACGCCGTCAGGAACCCTAGAAAATGCTCCCGCAGAGTCTTACTTTTTAGCAATTTCAGGAACCTACTTAAATACTAGCCTTAACCTATCCTTGACTTCGACAATGGTGGGATTTTCTATGAATGTAGGAGCTAAAGATCCAAATGCAATTTCAAAAAATACTTGTAAGTGAATGTCGGTGGAAGATTGAGTGCTTTAGATAACTGCTCGAAATCCTTTCACAACTCTTTTGCTTGCTCTTAACTTGCCTTTTGTTTGCTTTTAATGCTTGAATGCTCGGTGAGTGAAAATGATTTCACTTACCCACTTTTATCAGCAAATAAAACCTTACTTCACCAACAACCCTATGGATGTCAGTTTCAGATTCATGTAGCAGGTGAACCTTCATCGATGATGAACACAACTCTCCAGATCTCCTTAGATCTCTTCTGGGGTAATATGCAAAATTTAGCAATGACTTTGCCAACCCCTAGGGATTATGCCTCAGTTACCAGTGGAATTTTCTATTGGTGGAGGAATACCCTATTCTACTGGTGGAGTTGTAGGTGTAGATCCATCTCCACTTGGTTCTACGGATTTTCTAACCATCTCTTGGTGTATTCTTGTTGTATTTCATCTACCTTCTTCTTTCCTTTCTCATTATCTTTATCATTATTAACCAGTTGAGACTTGCTTCTGCAATACTTAGCAATATGACCTATTTTGTTGCATGCATAACATGTAACATTGTTCTTTAGAATTGCTTTGATATATTCAATATCATTTATTGACCTACAATTATTAGCAAAATGTCCAAACTTTCCACATGAATGACATTTAACATTCATTATGTAATCTTCTAATCTATGACCATATTTCTTGCAGTTTGTGCATTGACCGGGAATAGAATCATAGTTTTGATTTGCCTTATTTCTACATTTTTTAGCCATATGCCCAAATTTATTGCAAACAAAATATCTACCATTAAATTTATAAGCATTGGATTGCCTTACCAATTTTCTATGTTTTGATGAGTTTTGCATACCAGTTGTCTGATCTTCATTTGCAGTATTGGAGCTTTCACCTTGTACAAATCCAAGTCCTCTAGAATCATCAATCTGTCTTTGTATTTTCAATAAGTCATCCAACTATGCAGCACTGATCCTAAACTTTTCTTTATACTCACTTGCAGTAGTCATATCATCTCTCATAGTAGTTATTTGTCTTTCAAGTTCTTGTTCATTGTTCTGGGAGTGTGCCAAATCAGTTCTCAACAAATTATTCTCATGAGTCAATCTGCCACATTCATCAAATTTTTTCTTCAGAAATATGACAAGATTATCTTCCTTCTTCTTTCTATCCTCAATATCTTTTGATAACCTCATAGTCAAATCTTTCATTTCATTCTTCATGACCATGTTTGCTTGACTTAGTTTCTGACATTGTTCCTTAAGAGCATTCTTCTCCTCATCATCCAGTTTTTGCAAAAGTTTTTTTCTCTTGGCTTGAGTAAATGATAACCTTTCTTGCAGGATAAGAATGAATTCATTTGTAGAATTCAGTTCTTCTTCCAATTTCAAGTTCTTTATTCTTTCAACATCATAATCCTCAAGAGCCATCTCAAGTTGCTTCTCCATAGCCATATTCAAAGATTCTAGTTTCAGGATCTTCCTCAAGCTGTTAAACTTCCTCTGAGGTACCAGGATCTGATACCAATTGTTGGGATCCAAGAACACTGAGAGGCGGGGGTGAATCAGTGTTCTGCCAGTATGAACAATTTTTAACCTTTTATATCATGCATATATAAACCGGTAAACAAATAAACATATAACAAGAAGCAAATAAACCATCCACATAAATGAACACCATAACACATAGAATTTATACATGGAAAACCTGAATGAGGAAAAACAACGGTGGGATTTGTGACCCACAATATCAATTCACTGGCCATATGAAAATATATTACATATAATAGGGGCCTACACATGTAGGAAAGAACATTTCTTAGAGCATACTACTCATCACTAAAGAGCCTCACTAACTACAAGCTTTCTGCTAAAGTAAATTACTGAAAAATGAACTCAATAATGCATCTGCTATGCCAAATAGAGTTTTGGTTTTGTCTCTGCTTGGTACCGGTTCATAAACCTTGAACTACTACCAATATCTCTTATCCTCCAAGAATTATTTCTAAGCTATCTACAAATCATTGCATGATATAACATTTGCATACAAAATGATATTTATACATACATTTCATATTATACAGTTCTACTATATTTTCCTATATCCACACACTTCATATCTATCCTTTTTCTCAAAAAATAACCTAGCAGATTGGCCTATATACCTATTACAAATAATATGCCTTATGTCAGCTTACAATACATTTACAAAAGATATTCAATGTCGGCCTTGACAATAATTATAAAATGATTTATTAAGTAATCCTTGATGTCGGCTTCAAATGAAGTATTGATGCTAGTGTCAGTGTCGATGTAGCCCTGAATGCTCCAAAGCTGGTATCTGTCGGTATATGACTTCATTTGATCTTATTACCATCAATGACAACAAAATGAATCCAATGAGTGTCAATTTCCAACATTCTCTTCCTTTTTCAAGTATTTATTTCCCTCTAACTCTCTTTCTCTCTCCCCCTCTCACTCCATTTCTCTTTCTCTCAAGTCTCTCTCCTTCTCTCTATCAAGTCTCTGGCTATCAACCTCTCTCTCTCTCTCTCTCTCTCTCTCTCTCTCTCTCTCTCTCTCTCTCTCTCTCTCTCTCTCTCTCTCTCTCTCTCTATCTCTATCTCTCTTAAGTCTCTCTCCCTCTCTGCCTCTATCTCTCTATCTCACTCTCCTCCTCTATCAAGTGTATCTCTTTCCCACCCTCTCCCTACCTCCCCCCCTCCCTTTCTATTTTTCACTTGAGTCTCTCTCTCTCTCTCTCTCTCTCTCTCTCTCTCTCTCTCTCTCTCTCTCTCTCTCTCTCTCTCTATCTCTCCCATTATTTATCTCTGAAGTCTCTCCCTCTCATCCTCTATCCCTCTATCTCACTCTCCCCTTCTCTCAGGTGCATCTCTCTCTCATTCTCTCCCTCTCTCCTCCTCCTCCCTTTCTCTCTTTCTCACTCTCACCCTCTCTTCGTACCTCTCTCTCTCTAGTCTCTTGTACTCTCCTTCCATACCTTCCTCCCTCTCACTCAGACTCTCTCTATCTCTCACCCTCTCTTTCTCTCTCTCTCGCATTCCCTCCATCTACCTCTTAGGTCTCTCTTTCTTTCCCAATCCCTCTATCCACCTCTTAGATCTCTCTCTCTCTCTCTCTCTCTCTCTCTCTCTCTCTCTCTCTCTCTCTCTCTCTCTCTCTCTCTCTCTCTCTCTCTCTCTCTCTCTCTCTCTCTCTCTCTCTCTCTCTCATTTATCTCTTGTCTCTCCCTCTCAGTCTCTATCTCTCTATCTCACTCTCCTCCTCTCTTAGGTGTATCTCTCTCCCATTCCCTCCCTATCCTCCCCCTCTCTCCCTCTATAGGTTCATATGGTATTCTTAGAGGTCATATGGTATCCTAGGGATCCATGCATGTGTCCTACGGGGTCTTAGGACACCATATGACCCATAATGACACATAAGAGCTCATATGGAGTCCTAAGGGGTCATAGGACACCATATGACCCCTTAGCACACCATACGCTCCATAATGACACCAAATGGTGTCCTAAGGGGTTATAGAACACTATATGACCTCTTATGATACCATACAACCCATAACGATACCATATGGAGTCCTAAGGGGTCAAATGGTGTCCTAAGGGGTCGTAGGAGACCATATGACCCCTTAGGACACCATATGACCCCTAACGATACCATATGGTGTCCTAAGGGGTCATAAGGTGTCCTAGGGGTCATAGGACACCATAAGACACATAACAACGCCATATGGTGTCCTAAGGGGTCATAGGACACCATATGATCCTTAGAACACAATATGACCCCTAACAATATCTAAGGGGTCATAGGACACTATATAATCCCTTAGCACACCATAAGACCTATAACTACACCAAATAGTGTCCTAAGGGGTCATAGAACACCATATGACCCTTTAAGACACCATATGGTGTTGTTATGGGTCGTATGGTGTCCTCGGGGATTATATTGCACCTTATGACCCATTAGGACACCATATGGTGTCATAATGGGTCTTATGATTTCTTAAGGGGTCATATGGTGTCCTAAGGGGTCATAGGACACCATATGACCTCTTAGGAAACAATATGACCTCTAATGACACCTAAGGGGTCATATGGTGTCATAAGGGGTCATAGAACACCATATGACCCTTTAGGACACCATACGACCCATAACAACACCATATGGAGTCCTAAGGGGTCATATGATGTCCTAAGAGATCATAGAACACCATATGACCCATAAAGACACCTAAGGGATCATATGGAGTCTTAAGGGGTCATAAGACACCATATGACCCCTTATTACACCATACGACCCATAAATATTATCCAACTAATACATCCACATGATCCAAAGAAACTTATGCGTTCATCTTCTTCAAACGTTCTAGTTTATATCCTATCTTCTTTAAAAATTAAAAAAAACTGACCACCTTCTCAATCTTCTTATCACCTCATCTATATGCAAACAAAAAGAAGATATATTGGAGGGAGAGTAAGAGAGGGGAAGGAGGGAGGGAGAGGAAGAGAGACAGAGAGACAGAGAGAGACAGAGAGAGAGAGAGGGGGGGAGGAAGAGAATGAGAGAGAGTGAGGGAGGGAGGGAGGGAGGGAGAGAAGAAAAAAGAGAGGGATGGGGTGTGGAGAGAGAGAGGGGGGGGAGGGAGGGAGGGAAGAAGAGAGAGAGGGATGGGGTATGGAGGAAGGGAGAAGGGGAGAGAGGGAGGGAGGGAGGGAGAGAGAGAGAGAGAGAGAGAGAGGGGGGGAGACAATACACATACATACACACATGTGTGTATATATACTTAATATATTATATATTATTATATATTATTTGTATATACACATATTATACACAATCCCAAAATTTAAAAAACATAGCGCGTACACACTTTTTACAGTTAAGATAGAGAATAAGCGCTTCTTACACCATAAATACCCCGTACGCGATTTTTATACCATAGGTACCCCGTACACGCTTTTGACTATTTAGGCTTCGAAATAGGCCTAGATGACAAAGCTACGGTTTGGAAGTTTGATTTCCCTCCATTTCCCTCCTTTTTGATGTGTTTTATTTTATCAACTTGGTTACTCGACTTTGTCATCATCAGGTTTACACTTCATCAAGTGGGTATTTCTAAAATTGCCATCATATTTTCACCCATCTTCTAAGCTTTCTAACCATATAATTTTTTAAAATTTGAACAACAATAACATATTATTATTGAATTTCATTTACCAGTGTCTCCATAGTCCTCACAGACATACATGCACCATTTTTTAAACAAATTTTAATATACTTATCTAAATTTAAAAAACTTTATATATTATTGTAGTGCATTTGATTCTTTACAATTTAAAAAAAAAATTGTATTTTTTAATTTTTTTAGTGCAACTTATGCTTCGCGCACGAACAGGTACCTAATTTTCAGAATGTGCTCGATTGGAAAAATCATTAAAAAAAAAAAATACTCAACAAAAAACTACACATCTTCTAGTGCTCATTCTTACCTATCTTTTTGCCAAAGGATTTGTCAAAATACTAAATCTAACTATTACTTTTTTGATGTGCACGTATGTTATGTTTTTCTGAAAAAATCAGGGTCTATTTTTCGTGCGCAAAGAAATTGACCTCCTTAATGTTATCCAATTTTGAAAAAGTTTAGTAGTTTGGAAACTAGATTCAGAGTACTACAATATTTGTTCTTTGATTATCTTCATATCTTGAGTTGATGAATTTCAAATTTTTCCTCCAAGTTCAAGTTCACCTGATTTCAGAAAAAAAAAAGTGTCCACTTATACCCCCCTTTTTTACCACCATCTTTGTGCACCTACACTCCCCGATATCCCGTAACCAACGAGCTTGGTAGAAGACTGCCTTGCGGGATAACAAGAAGGCAAAAGTGTGAGGTTATCCCACCATCCCGCGGCATGTTATACAGGAGTAGGATAACCTTGTGGGATAACATGAAAGTAGAAGCGTGAGGTATTCCGCCATCCCACGGTGTGTTATTTGCAAGCAATATAACCCTATGGGGTAACACTTAACAAAGGAAAATAAAGCACCCCACTATCCCACAATGTGCAGGTTTGAAGAAAAATGGTTTAGCGGAGCAACATAAAATAAAGAAAGGTAATGCATCCTGCCAACCCACATGGGTAAGATGGCCTGAGAGGAAACTGTTAGCAGCAACAAAGAAGGAAAACTAAGAGGGGGGGGTGAATCAGTTTTCACTAGATTAAACAAATAAAGCACAATCTTAGATCTAAACAATTCCAACAAGAGTAATGATAAAGACAATAACACCACAACACATAACACCAAGATTTTTGATGTGGAAAACTCGATTAAGGGAAAAACCATGGTGGGAACCTACCCACAATAAGATGATACTCTGTACCAATATGTGTAAATGTTACAATGGGAACTGCACAATGACATGCATTCAAGCACACTACCTAGAGCTCACTGCTCAAAATAAGATACCCAAAAGGCTCCAACCCTTAGGTAAGCTTCACTACCTTACAATAAGATTTGGACTAGAATCCAGAATATATGAATTGCAAATATAGCATCTGCTAATTCCTAATGGCAGTCCTGGTTAAGCACATTTGTCTACCCTACAACAATCTCTGCTCAATACCCAACATCGAAGGATAAATTCGCTTATGCACACATACACCACTCTCTGATAATTCAGACACAACATTGACACCCCAATTATATGACTATACCACCTATGTATACAAATCATCAACCTTGACTACAAGGTTGGCCAAACCCTCAACCCTCAATTACAAAATTACATCTCTCGATACATAAATAAACCATCGGACCAATATAAGGTCATAGATGACATGGCATGGATCTAAATGAGATCTCCAAACATGCATCACCACCAGAAAACTCTCCAAGATCAACTACAACATGCTACACCACCAAGAATACCGCATAACACAAAGAATATCATCGGATCAAAAAAATCACCAATAACATGCACAAAGATCAATGCAGACCACCAAAACAAATAGGACACAATCAAGAAACACCAATAAGCATGTTATAACTATTTGCAATAGCTGCACCAACACCAGTTATTCAAATATTCATCGATCAACACACTAACTCTCAAGAACACCAAACAACATCAATTTGGACTAGAAAGATATCTTGCGGAGCACCAAATCATGAACCATATGAAATGAAGATACACATGAACATCCACAATATTCTCCCAAATCAGCAACCAAAGATATAATCATACCAAAGCTCACCGGATCAAATACCAAACTCTACCAACCACTAAATAGAAATACTGAACTACAAACTGGATCAAATAATACGATCAAGTAAACTTTCGAATCAAATAAACCAATAAGAAATTAAGTATTCCAGCATCCCAAACAGATAGACCAACCATATCAACTCAATGCAATCACCAGAACACCAACCAGCTCTCTGCAACACCAAAACGCAGGAATATGTTGACATCAATGACAACAACATATCCTAGCAGCAACAATATCGAGCAATCTTCCCGTTTGGCATTGATGGAAATATATGAATGTGAAAAACAATCAATGAAAAGGAAATATATCAACACCAGCAAACTGCAACAAACTCTCCCTAAGATCATGCACACAAAGCTTCAAAGATAAAGCAGTTTTTCACATGCCTCTCTCCCCCTTTGACAGCAATTCCAAAGACAGAATATAGATTATACTTTCTCCCACAATAACTCATCCTCTTTAAGAAGGAAAATTTCTCCCCCTTAGGATAAACTCACAACTGAACACCAAAATTACACACTAACTACTCTAACTGAGTAGTACCACCAACTCATTCACTCAGATAAATAGATAAGGCTCTAAAATCCACTGGATTGATGCAACTTCATGCATCTAGTTTCCATGAGGAGGGGAAGAGACCCCTAACTTGTCTCTCAAATAGACAAATGTATCTACAGGCAAAGGATTAGTGAAAATATTTGCAATCTGATCCTTTGTAGATATGTATATTCCAGTCTGACTTCCTCATCACTGACTTTCTCCCTCAAGAAATTATATTCTATAGACACATGCTTTGTTTTAGAATGCAACACTAGATTCTTTGAATTATTAATATCACTTGAATTGCCACGGTATATAACGGTAGGCTCATCATAAACAATTTTAATATCCTTCAACATTTGCTTCATCCAGACTACCTAAGTATAATTGCTACTAGTAGTAATGTATTCAGCTGCAGTAGTAGACAAAGATACAACATCTTGTTTCTTACTGGACCATGAAACCAACTTCTTTCCTAAAAATAATGATCCACCGATGGTTCTTTCTTGGTCATCAACATCACCATCCCAATCAACATCAATATAGGCACATAGCAGGAAATCATCATTCTTCATATACCAGAAACCATAGTCAATAGTCCCCTTCAAATATCTTAAAATCCTTTTTATAGAAGTAACATGAGTGTCTTTAGGATTAATTTGAAATATAGCACAAAGACAAATAGCATAGATAATATCCAGTCTAGTCTGAGTTAAGTACAACAATCCACCAACCATAGATCTATACAAGGTCTGATTAGCTTTCTGATATTCATTATTCTTAGACAACTTGCATCCAGTCACCATAGGAGTTCCAATAGGTTTAGAATAAGCTAATCCAAACTTTTTCTACAATTCCTTCACATACTTAGATTGAGAAATGAAAATACTTGTACTGGACTGAGTAATTTGCAATCCTAAAAAGAATTTCATCTCACCTATCATAGAAATCTCAAATTCCTTTTGCATATCATCAGCAAATTTCATACTCTGATCATCACCTCCTCCAAAAATGATATCATCAACAAAGATTTTAAAAATCAAAATGTTATCATTCTCAACTTTAAAGTATAAATTACTATCAGTAGTACCTTTACAGAATCCCAACTTCAACAAATACTTGTATGATCTTGCATACTAGGCTCTAAGGGCTTGTTTTAGTGCTTTCTTAAATTTTCATATCATATATCCTTAATATGATAAAGAAAATACATCTGGTTGCTCAATGTAGACTTCCTCCTCAAGATCACCATTCAAAAAGCTTGACTTGACATCCATATGATATACCTTAAAATTTGTCATAAGCAACATATGCAAGCAATAATCTAGCAGCTTCAATTCTAGCTACAGGGGCAAAAGTCCCCTCATAGTCAATACCTTCCATCTGAGAACACCCTTTACATACCAATCTTGCTTTGTTTCTGACAACTTCACCAGCTTCATTTAGTTTATTCTGAAACACCCATTTAGTACCAATCTCATTTTTGTCTTTAGGTCTTGTAACAAGCTCCCAATTGTTATTCTTTTCATTCTGATTCAGATCTTCTTCCGTTGCTTTTACCCAATTTTCATCCTTACATGCTTCTGCTACATCTTTAGGTTCAATCTTTGAAATCAAACATATCTCTTCAGCAACAATCCTTCTCCTAGTCAGCACACCTTTATTCTTGTCACCAATAATCTATTTTCTGAATGATTCAATATTACATACCTTGAAGTCTTCTGATTATTCTGATAGTTGTTGTGCGTCGACAACTATCAGATAGAGATTGAGAGACATTGGCATTTAATGTATACGGGTGTGTGGCTCAAGAGGATTTTCAGGAAGATCTTTTGGAAGGATATCAAATCTGATAGACAAATAGATTGCTAAAAATAGTAATTCAAATACAGAGAATTATTGGAAGACTATGAGACGTATTAAGTGTTGACAGCTATGGATAGAGAAATTAGATCCGATCAATATGCAGCTATGACCAGTTAGAATGATTTTTAGAGAAAAAACATTTTTGGGAATGTAGCTTTTGGAAGGAAAGTCCAATTGAAACAACCTATTATGTTTTGGAGGGAAAAATTTTGAAGGATGTGATGACTGCCAAGAAAAAGGATTAAGGTGTACAAGTTGCTGCTATAGATTGATGAGTCGTGCAAGTTGCAAAGTGTGTAAGTGTAGAAGCTCTGCAAAAATAGAAGCTGCAGAAAAGTGTTTTTCGCAGGTGTCAATAACACGAAGCCCGAGTGGTCAATAACATTATAGAAAAATTTTGTTTAGAAAAATCTAAAAGTGTAGAGGAGATCAGAGGTAGTGGGAAGTAGAAGCAAAGAGTAGGAAAAGAAGAGAAAAGGGAGAGGTGTGAAGTAGAGAGTGTGTTATTGGCATGCATAAGTTAAGAAGCTCCGAAAAAAATAGAGGTAATAAATAGGATGAAAGTGTAGAGGGCAACAGGTTCACATAACATGAAGCAGGTGTAGGTATAACACTATAGAAGAGATTGCACATAGTACAATCAGAAGATGAAGAGGAGTTAAGTGGTAGAAGAGATAGAAGAATGTAGTTGTGAAGCGTAGAGACTAGAAATCAGAGCGTGCAGATTCGAGGCAGATAACACAATGGTTGTTTACACTATGAGAGACAGAGAAAAAGAAATGGTTAAACCAGAAAGTAGAGAGTTGATTGTAGAGATAAGAAGGCAGAGATTAGAAAGCAGAGAGAAAAGATTGACAACAGAAGACTCAAGTCAATCTCAAGTGTTGAAAGTATTATGAGCTATAAAACCTCATTTGCAACAAGGTGCCTATATGTTATTTGGTATTTCTTTATTGTAAATCAGAGTGGGTGCTTAGAGATAGGGGTTGGTGCTCCTTTGGGTTGGTGCCCATAAACTATAGGGGTTGGTTCTCCTTTAGGTTGGTGTTCCCTTGAGTTGGTTCCCATAAACTATAAGTGTTGGTGCTCCTTGGGTTGGTGCCCTAAACATTGTAATCAGATTTCATTGTGTGGCCAAATTGGAGCAATAGACTCCAGCAGCATTTCTCAATGAGGTTTTTCCCACTGTGGTTTTTCCTTGTATATACTTGTGTTATGATTTTTATATCTTTCTGTGAGTGTATTAATGTGTTTTGTATATCTTCTCATAGTTTTAAGATTAATGTTATTAATGCCTAGATCTTTTAGAAGTTAAAGTTTATGATTACCACTAATTCACCCCCCTCTTAGTGGTCCATAGTGTTCCTTCGAGAGAATGATCCACTAGGCTCAAGGTATCTTAAGCACAAAGTGGATTCAATGGTCCTTCATTGTAATGGAATATGGATATGCAAATTGTAATTGAAGAATGCATGAACTAGGATCAAGTAGGTTGAAGTGATAGAGAATTGGAAAATCAATTTTAGAAAAAGGTCCAACAAAGAAGACTAGGACTAACTTCTTGTCTGAATTTGAGGCAAAATTGGATGGAGCATGGTGATCTTCTTGGCCTATTATGGGACTATGGCAATCTACTCAACCTACTCCTAGTGTTAGCAGCAATCAAAAAGGGAGACTGAGAGAGGGGGGGGGGGGGGGTGAATCAGTCTTCACTGTATTACAACAAATTATACTTAAAAATATAAACTGATAGACTACAACAATAACAGATAAGAAAATTAACATCACAACACACAACACCAATATTTTTGACATGGAAAACCTAGTTAAGAGAAAAACCACAGTGGGAACCTACCCACAATAAGATGATACTTTGCAGTAGTATGTGAAAATATTACAATGGGGAATGCACATGCATTCAAGCACACTACCTAGAGCTCACTGCTCAAAAGATATATGCCCGGAAGGCTACAACCCTCGGGCAAGTCTCACTGACTTGCAATATGATTCGGACTACAATCCAAAAGGAATGAAATACAATGATAGCATCTACAAATGCCTGATGACAATTCCGGTTAAGCACAGATGTTTGCTCTGCAACACCAATCTCACCTCAACACTTCACCGAATGATAAAACTCTTGTTCACACAATCAACTCTCTCTGATAATGTAGACATAATACCGACACCTAAATTACATAAGCATCTCGCCCATATATACAGATCATCAACCTTGATAACAAGGTCGGCTAAACCCTCAACCCTCATCTTACAATTACAAAAATTACATTGCACGATACAAAGATGGACCATCAGACCAATGTTATGAATTACATTACATAGTATGGATCTAATTCAAATTCCCAAATGATTACATCCATCAGAAATCCCACCAAGATCAACCGCAATACGCTACACCACCAGAAATACCGTATAGCATGAAAATCATCACCGGTTCATAGAAATCACCAAAAATCGCACAACGATCGATGCAGATCCCCAATACATATAGGACACAACTAGGAAACACTAAGAACCACGTTAGAATCATCTGAAACAATTGCACCAACACGTGTTTTCAAATCTTCATCGGTTAACGTCTCAATGCTCAAGAACACAAGCAATCAGCAATTGTCACGAGGAAAGATAACTTGCAGAGCACCAAATCATGAACCATATGAACTAAAGATACACAAGATCATCCCAAACAATATCCCAAAGTCTCAGCATAAGATCTAATCACACCGGAATATACAGGAGGAAATACCGGATTCTGCAAAACAGTGATTAGCAAAACCAAACTACAAAACCAGATCAAAAAATCTTCCCAAACTCACCGGAATAAATCACAAGAATATGTTGACATCAATGACAACAACATATCCTAGAAGCAACACTAATCAACCTAATCCAACAATCTCCCCAATAATCCAACTCCTAGTAGTTTCGGCTTCGATGAATTGTAGATTGTAGCCCTTGTCCTACTTGTTATGTACCTATTTTTGTAGGTTTTCCACACCTTGTTGGGTAGAAATGGATTTCCTAAGCCAAACCCCAATTTTAAGAATTAAAATTGAAATTGAAATGAATTGAACTTGAATTGAAAGCATGTTGTTAGGTAGCAGAGGCTAGAAATGAAAATGGAATGCTTATACCTTTATAAACCTTCTTGGTATTGAAATTCTCATGAAGATGTTGATGTCGACCTGAATGTAGTTGACTTTAGGAATGAAAGTTCATGGATGCCATCACAAATGCATAGATCTGCAAATTACTCCTAATCTTCAATTCCTTAATTCTTGATCTATTTCTCTTAGAATTGAATTGTCTTTTGTTATCTACTTTCATGACTATATCATCAAGCTCTACCCAAAATGAGGGAGGATACCTTTCTTTTATACCTCTCCCAAGAATTTTGGGTTGCAAAAATTAGAGCAGATTGACAAAGAAAATATTTCCCACTTAACCATGCTAACCATTAAGTGGTTTGAATTTGGGCCCAAACTAATGCAATCACGACGGGGAAGGTCCTCAAAGGTAATAGTCTAAACCATGCATCAAGAGTTACACACTAGAAATAAAATAATCGTGATGGAGGCAATGCAGAACAAAATTTATTATATCATGAAAATCAATTACAAACTATTGGCAACATGAGGGCTCATAGGATTCGGCACACAGGTCTAATTGCATACATACTCAAATACAATATCAGGCTCAAGCAAGACTGGGAGCCAACTCTTGACCTCCTAACCTTCAAATTTATCTTCTATGTTCTAAAAACTAATTTCTAATTGCTTAATTACATTTATTTATATGATCAAGAATGATCTGCGTGGTCCAAGATGAAATAAATATCGATGAACAATCTTGTAACATGTAAATCAACAAGGTTAGCCTCTGCTAAAAAGATCCTTCCAAAAAATCCATAGAATGAAGTGCAGACCCAAGGGAAGGTCGACCACATGCCAAGGAATGTTAGAAATAATGAACTGAAGCTCCACAAGCTATGAGAGATATCTGGAAGATTAACCAATAGCAAATAGGTCCAAACAATTCTGGTGTTCCAAGCTAGAAAACTGTCTCAGATTTCGAAAGTGATAACTTGCCGAAAAAAATATCCAAACATCTCATGGACCTAGGATAAGGTAGATGAACATGTCTATGAACAAAATCCATCTCTACAAGATTCGGTGAGCAAATGAGAAGAAACACAGAAAGAAATGTTGAAACTACAAAACAGGAAACAAACTAAAAAGAAATGTCTTTGGTTGATGCAAGGTTGTGAAGAACTAGGGATGCTCCCGCATCAGACATTTGGGGTTGATGAAAAAAGTGAGTCTCTCACTGTGCTAGGGCTAGAGGAAAACCATGATGGTCTACCTCTTCTGGAGAAATGCA
This sequence comes from Cryptomeria japonica, assembly GCF_030272615.1. Classification (NCBI taxonomy): domain Eukaryota; kingdom Viridiplantae; phylum Streptophyta; class Pinopsida; order Cupressales; family Cupressaceae; genus Cryptomeria; species Cryptomeria japonica. The sequence goes on from NC_081408.1 coordinate 268,800,504, forward strand.
TGATTAATCTTCAATTGGTCTGCCCTTCCACTTTACAAGATACTCTTTGTACTAGTTATTCTAGGTGCTACGCCCAATCCTACTATCCAAAATGTCTTCAATCTGATCTAATTCATTATGGGGTATCTGCTTCTCCGAGTCTGTTATACTATCCTCGCTAAATTCTGCCTCATGGTACTAATGGAGATCTACAATGTTGAAAACAGGTGAAATACCCAAACTAGCTGGTAACTCCACTTCGTATGCATTTCCGGAACTAAATTTCCTCAAGATCTTACAAGGTCCAAACTTCCTCATCTGCAACTTATTACAGGTTCCAATTGGAAATCTCTCTTTTCTCAAATATACCATCACTTCATTGCCAACTTCAAATTCCTTATGTATCCTCTTCTCATCTACTTTCTCCTTATACTTCATGTTCATATCCTCCAAATGTTGTTTGACCTGAGTATCCACTACCTTCATATGCTCTAAAAATTATTTTTCTTCTACACTCCTTTTATCTTTATTACCGATGTCTCTCAATTATGAGATGCCTCTAGGATGTGTTCTAGTAAAAATCTCAAAGGGTGTTCTTACAGTACTCTTGTTCACTGAATTATTGTAGGCAAACTCTGCTTGCATAAGGATCAAGTCCCAATTTCTGGTTTCTCTCCAACTGAACACCTCAACAAATTTCCCAAACTCCTATTCACTACTTCTATCTATCCATTAGTCTATGGGTGAAAAGTATAACTGAATTGCAAATCTATCTTCATCTTCTTCCAAAGTGTTCTCCAAAAATATCCAACAAACTTAGTGTCTTTGTCTAAAACTATGCTCTTAGGTAATCCATGTAATCTCACCACCTCCTTGAAAAATAGGTCAGCAACATGTACTGCATTCATTGTCTTCTTACAAGGTGTGAAATTTGCCATCTTTGAGAATCTATCCACCACCACAAATATAGAATCATTTTCTCTTTGTGTCTTAGGCAATCCAAGTATAAAATTCATGCTTATGTCCTCCCAAGGTTTTTTCGGAACTGTGAAAGGCTTATACAATCCAATATTCTAACTACTACCTTTTGCAAGTTGACAAATTCTACAACTCTGCATAGATTTCCTGACATCCTTATGAATCTGAGGCCAAAAGTAATTCTCACTAATAAATGCCACTATCTTGTCAACACCATAGTGTCTGACTAATCCTCCACTATACTTTTCCTGTATCAAACTCTCCCTCATAGAACTCCTAGGTATACATAATTGAACTCCTCTGAACAACTTCTCATCTTGAATGAAATAGTCCAACCACTTACTTCTATCCACCATAACCGGTTTCTTACAAGCTTTCCAAGGTTCTACAAAATCTGGGTCTTCCTCGTACAAGTTCTTCAATTCTTCAAAACCCAACACTTTCACTCTCATATCTGTCAACAAGTTCCTTCTTCTACTCAGGACATCAACAACTTTATTTGACTTTCCACTTATATGCTTCAAAACAAAGGTATAATTCTACAAGAACTCCACCCGTCTCATGTGTCTTTGATTCAACTTACTCTGACTATTCAAATACTGCAAAGCTCAATGATTAGTATACAACACAAACTCCTTAGGCAATAAATAATGTCTCCATTTCTTCAATGCTTGAAATATGGCACAGAACTCCTGATCATACATTGAATATCTTCTCCTTGCATCATTCAACTTCTCACTAAAATAAGATACCGGTCTTCCTTCCTAACTTAACACTACTCCAAGTGCATTCCCACTTGCATCACAGTCTACTTGAAATACTTTACTAAATTCTGGTAAAGACAACACAGGATGCTTTATCACCTTCTTCTTCAACAATTCAAAGCTCCTATTTTCTTCGGTTGTCCACTTGAAATCCTTTCTATCTCCTCTCATTTCTTCTGCCATAGGACGACAAATTGAAATGGAATTTTTGATAAACTTCCAGTAGAAGCTAGCCAATCCATGAAATGATCTTACCTCTCCAATGCTTTCCATTGTAGGCCATTCAACAATTTCTCTTACCTTCTCAAGATCTATCTTCAATCCATCCACAGATATCACAAAGCCCAAATAGACTAACTCCTCCTTCATGAAACTGCACTTCTTAATGTTTATCAACAACTTCTCTTCTCTCAACCTTTGCAAAAGTTGTCTCAAATGAAACATATGTTCTTCCATTGTCTTAATGAAAAATTAAAATGTCATCCAAGTACACAATAACAATCTTACCCAATAATTTCTTCAATACCTCATTCATCAACCTCATGAAAGTACTTGGTGCATTACTTAATCCAAAAGGCATCATCAACCATTCATAAAGTTCTTCATTTGTCTTGAATGTTGTCTTCCACTCATCTCCTTCTCTGATTTTGATCTGATGATATCCACTCTTCAAGTCTATCTTTGTATAGTATTTGGCTCCACTCAAACAATCCAATATGTCATCTATCCTAGGAAAAGGCAATCGGTACTTCATTGTGATCTTTTTTATTGCTCTAAAGCCACTACACGTCCTCCTTTCTCCATTCTTTTTATGTGCTAACACTTTTGGTACTACACAAGGACTCAAATTTTCTCTGATCAAACATTTCCTCAACAAATCCTGCACTTGTCTATTCAACTCCTTATTCTTCGCCAGTGTCATCTAGTGTGTTGCTTTATTAGGCAAACTAGCTCTGGGAATCAGGTCCATGCAATAATTGATACTTCTCACAAGGGGTAATCCATCAGGTATATCATCTGAAATGATGTCTCCATACTCTGTCAGCAACTCCTTTATTTATTTTGGTTGTTGTCCCTCATTCTCTTGATTGTTAGTCTTCTTAGGAACTAGAGAAAAACACACATTCACATGTCTCATCCCATCCAGAAATTTCCTTCCATCCACCAAACAAATTCTAGAAATTGTACAAACTTCACTCTTAAGAGGATCCTCCAAAAGTAACAGGGTCTACTTCATCCCATTTGCAATGATGGTGTATATGTTCTTCCTCCCATAATGTATTGCCTATCTATAAAACTGCCAAGGTCTACCCAACAAGATATGACAAATATCCATAAGCATAATATCACACAAAACTTCATCATGATAAGATCCAATCTTCAATTTCACCAAACATTGTTCACTTACTAGTATCTTATGATCATCTTGAATCCATGCTATCTGATAAGGCTTAGGGTGCTTCAATCGAGCTCCAAATTCATCTTATTCAAAATCTCCTCTGAAATAAGATTATCTGAAATACCACTATCAATAATGACTTTACAACACTTACCGAATACCTCACATCTAGTCTTAAATAAATTTTTCCTCTGCAAGGGCTCTTCATCATCTCTGGTATGACACAAAGTTCTCCTCATCACAAGCAATTCTCCATCTTCCAATTTATTATCTTATCCAATATGGTCTTCTTCTACCAGAGCTACTCCTAGTGTTCTTTGCCTTCTTACATTCAAAAGTGTGATGTCCTTCTCATCCACACTTAAAGCAGACTCCTATAAACACTTTTTTATCCTACCTTTGGTCATCTTTTCCATAACCCTCATTCTGGTATCCATCAAGTTCTCTCCTCTGGTAGAAATTTTCATCATCCTTCTGGTATGAACTACCATCTCTGCTAACTTCCTTGTCTTTGTTTTGATCCATACATGGTCCTCTTCATCTAGTATAGCTTCTTCCTCCTTGAAATCTTCCTCCGGGAAACCTTCCACATCTACCTCTTTGCTTCTGCTCATGTCTTTTGTTCAATTTATGCTCATGTCTTTTGTTCTGGCATATTGATAAGCTTCCTCAAATACCTAAAAAATTGTTCAACCTCATCATTAGTATGTTTAGACCTGATATTCAACTTGTAGACTACTTCGGTATACTCTTTCACACTAGATTCCTTCTACTTCAGGTTTTGCAACTTCCAGAACATATTCACTTGATAATCAATAGGCATAAACTTTGATTTAAACTTGTTAACCATCCACTCCCAATATTTAATCTTCTCTTTACCTCTTCTTTGTCTATCAACCTGCAAATGTTCCCACCAAAGAGATGCATGTCCTTTGAACTTTGTGCAAGCATATCTTACCTTCCTATCTTCAGCGTTGCCTTCAAAATCAAAAATACTTTTCCATCTCTATGATCCAATCAAGCAATTCATCTGAATCCAACTTGTCATCATAATCCGATGGATTAAAATATGGTTTGTTATTTCCTCTAGACAATGCTCTTATAAGCCTTTCTTCATCCGGGTCATTCACCGATGGGTTTTCTCCTTGTTCTTCAAGTACTTATTCTTTTTCATCTTTGCTCACATCTTCAATATGTATACCTCTTCTCTAATCCATTTCAACAGCTTCCAATCCGGCCACAATTCCTCTCAACATTTCCATCATAGTGGGGTCTGCATTTCCACGCACATTGCCACCTCTAGAATTCTTTTGGGCCATCTTTATACCAATCCTTTGTAGTTGTAGGCCGGATCCGCAATCTACCACCCCACAACAAAATCTTACAGGACTACACAATCTCTAGAATGAAACTCGCTCTGATACCACTTGATGCAATCATGGTGGGGAAGGTCCTCAAAGAGAACAGTCTGGACCATGCAACAAGAGTTACAAAGCAGAAACAACACAATTGTGATGGAGGCAATGTAGAACAGACTATTATATCATGAAAATCAATTACAAACTGACAAAAAAATGTGGGCTCATAGGATTCGGCACATAGACCTATTTACATACATGCTTAAATACAATATCCAACTCAAGCAAGACTCCATGCCAACTCCGGACCTCCTAACCTTCAGATTTATCTTCTATGTTCTAAAATTTGATTTCTAAATTCTTAATTACATTGATTTATATGATCAAGAATGATCTGTGTCAACCCAAGATGAAACAAATCTCAATGAACAAGATGTAACATGTAAAGCAACAAGGTCAACCTTTTCCAAAGAGATCCTTTCAAAAAATTCATAGAATGAAGTGTGTGTTACGTCCTGGAGACAACTGAGAGGGTGGGGGGGTGAAACAGTTGTCAAATAAATTCAAACCAAAAACAACTTAACCAACTTAATGCTTAATACTGGTAAACCAGTCTTTTATATCGATTGACAGTTTTATCAGTTAATTGCAATACCGGTAAAGATTAATGCATGAAACAAAAGGACAAACTCATCCACAACACATAACACCAATATTTGTACGTGGAAACCCTGTAAGGGGAAAAACCATGGTGGGAAACCTTACCCATAATCGGATGATACTACTGTAGATAGTAAGTGTATACAAATGGGGTCTGCACATGCAGAAAGGCCAAGTGCCTAGAGCTCACTGCTCAAACACAAAATAGGAGTCACACTGACTACAATTGGATGGTTAAATCCAATAAGGATGTACTGCTCAAAATAGCATCTTCATATGTTGGATTCAGTACCTGAGTAGTTCTGATATGCTTTCACAAAAACTTGCTTCACCTTCAAATGATGTCTGTGTGTATAGCTCTTCTTATTCTCGCATATACCTTCACACAATTCTTTTTCGCATTCCAAATTCGATCTTACAAATAAGATCTTACATTTATATCATAACCTAGGACCAATTTTAGTAGGTCGGCTCTAAAGGATATTACAATAAAATCAATTTACAATTAAAACAATATCCGATGTAATAACTGATACAACATGTTCGCTTGATGCATTTACAACAATAATAAAACATCTCCATAGTGTGTCGTGTTGATCTAGAAAAGATAATCCTGCTGATGTATAACCTGGACCTATATGCTAGTAATAGCAAATATGCTAATAAGAATATGCCAATAAACAAATCTCCAAGACAAAGTGTCCAAGCGATGTCTTCGACATAACCAAGTGTTTTCCATGCCATTCCAAGTGTCGGTGATCATTGTATCCTGTCGGTGTACCAGATACCGGTGACTGTGCATGAGTCATTTGCTTGCCGGTGAATGTTGTTGATTCTCCAAAGTGCTAGAGTTGATAAGGTTTAGTAGGTGTTGACATCATTGAAAAAACCATACCAAAATATCAACAATCTCCCCCTTTGGCATTGATGGCAACACAAGATGGAAAAACCATCAAAGTGCCAAAACAGAAATGCCAAATACCAAAAGCCAACAAAAGCCAACAATCTCCCAAAAGAGATCATAACCATAAATCAAAATTCAGATATAAATAATCTCTCTCAAAGTAACAATCTCTCCCCTTGAGAGTGACATGTGTTTTCCTTGTGTTTTTCCATACCAATCTCTCCCCCTTTGACATCAAATGCCAAAGTAAAAAAAAAAATTCAGATACAAAATACCAACCAATTCCGTATACCAACTACTCCCCCTGAGAAGTAGCTTCCTCATCAAAGCCTGAGTAAAAGATTTCTCTATTAATTATGCCGGTTGATGACAAACATCAACTTCCTAAGTCTCTACCGGTGGGGGTATGACCCCAAGTTGATCTCTGAGATATTCAAAAGTCTCCTTAGGCAGAGGTTTAGTGAAAATATCTGCAATCTGCTCTTTAGTATTCACATAAACTAGTTTTATTTCTTTTGCTTCAACATTCTCCCTTAGAAAATTCAGTTTGATAGAAACATGTTTGGTTTTAGAATGTAGTACCAGATTCTTAGATATATCAATTGTTGCAGTGTTATCACAATAGATAGTAATAGGTTCCTTGCATTTTACCCTTATATCTTTCAACATTTGCTTAAGTCGTAATACTTGTGTACAGTTAGTTGCTGTTGCAACATATTTTGATTCAGCTATTGATAAAGATGTACAACTTTGTTTCTTACTCAACCAAGAAATTAATCTGCTTCCAAGAAAAAATGCTCCTCCGGTGATTCTTTTTCTATCATCCACATCTCCTACCCAATTTGCATATGTGTATGCACATAATTCAAAGTTTTCATCTCTAGGATACCATAATCCAAGATTTGTTGTACCTTGCAAGTACCAGAAAATCCTTTTTACTGCTGATTCATGATTTTCTCTAGGATTACTCTGAAATCTTGAAACAATACATACTGCATTCATGATATTAGGTCTTGTTTGTGTCAAATATAGTAAACCTCCTATCATAGATTTGTATCTAATCATGTTAACAGGTGTAGATTCATCCCTTTGTGATAATTTGTCATTTGTAGTCATAGGTGTGCTTACCAGTTTAGAGTTCTCCATCCCAAATTTTAATAACTCCTTCAAGTACTTGGATTGACTCAAGAATATACCTTTATCAATTTGTGAAATTTGCAATCCTAAAAAGAATTTTATTTCTCCAATCATAGACATTTCAAATTCTTGTTGCATTTCAATAGAAAATTCTTTACATAATCCATCTTCTCCTCCAAAGATTATATCATCAAAAAAAATTTCTATAACCAAGATGTCATCATTTGTCACTTTATAATATAAGTTGTTGTCAGCATTACCTTTAGAAAAACCAATCTTCAAAAGATACTTATCCAATCTTGCATACCAAGCTCTTGGAGCTTGCTTCAACCCATACAAAGCTTTCCTTAACCTGCAAACCATATCTTTGTTATCTATCAAAGAAAATCCATCAGGTTGTTCAGTGTAAACTTCTTCTTCAAGATCTCCATTCAGAAATGCACATTTAATGTCCATTTGAAATACTTTGTAGTTCTTGTGTGCTGCAAAAGCTAAGAATAATCTAACTGCCTCAATTCTGGCTACCAGTGCAAAGGTTTCATTATAATCAATTCCTTCTTTCTGAGAATATCCCTTACACACTAGTCTTTCTTTATTTCTAATAACCTTAACATCTTCATTAATTTTGTTTCTAAATACCCACTTTGTTCCAATCACATTTTCGTCTTTAGGCCGGGGAACTAATGTCCAAGTGTTATTCTTCTCAATTTTCTCTAATTCTTCTTCCATAGCTTTAATCCAGTGTTTATCTTCACATGCCTCATTAATTGATGATGGTTCAATTTGAGAAATAAGGCATACCTCTTCATTTGCCAATCTTCCTCTGGTCATAACTCCTTTATACTTGTTTCCAATTATCTGATCTTCAGAGTGATTCAGTCTTACATACTGGGGTGTCTTTGTTTGCTGTTGTTCCTCAGATACTATGGAATTTTCGGATGATGTCGGTGTAACTGGATCTTCATTCTGTACCAGTGGGTTCAATGTAGGTTCATTTGTTAGAATCTCTTCTACCGATTCAGAGTCTATGTACCTTGAAGTTCCTCTGAATTGTTCATCAATCTTCACATTTGTACTTTCAACAATTTTCTGCAATCTTTTGTTAAAACATCTATATGCCTTGCTCTTAGATGAATAACCAAGAAATATTCCTTCATCACTTCTAGTATCAAATTTGCCAATATATCCATCCCTTCTAATATAACATTTACTTCCAAATATTCTGAAATATTTAAGAGTAGGAGTAATACCAAACCATAGTTCATGAGGGGTCTTACCGGTTTCACCTTTGATGTGAACATTGTTGAATGTATAGACCACTGTACTTATTGCCTCTCTCCAATACACATGTGGTAGATTTGCTTCTGATAACATACTTCTTGCTGCATCCAAGATAGTTTTGTTTTTCCTTTCAACAACTCCATTCTGCTGTGGTGTCCGGGGTGCTAATAGTTGTCTTCTGATTCCATTCACTTCACAGAATGTATTAAATTCCTTAGATGTAAATTCTCCTCCTTGATTTGATCAGACATTTGATTTTCTTACCGGTTTCATTTTCTACCATTGCTTTGAACAGTTTGAACTTTCCAAGTGCTTCTGATTTTTCTCTGAGAAAAGTAACCCAACACATTCTAGAGTAGTCATCAATGATTAGCATGAAGTATCTATCACCTTGCAAACTTTTAGTTCTAGTTGGACCACATAAATCAGTATGGATTAAGTCAAGAGCATTATTTGATTTTTTTGGAATACTTTTAAAAGTAGCTCTAACTTGTTTTCCAGATTGACATTCCTTACATACTGTATTGTGAGGTTTGACAATTTTAGGTAAATCTCTAACTGCCTTAGTAGTACTAATTTTTACCATGCAATCAAAGTTTACATCACAGATCTTATGGCATAGCCAGCTTTCATCAATATGTGCAATCAAGCATGTCTTTTCACTGTTATTCAAATGAAAGATATTACCTCTAGTTTGATTACTGGTTGCAATTTCCAAACCAGTTCTATTCATGATTTTTCATTTTCCATTTTTGAATTGTAATTGAAATCCTTTTTCAATTAATTGACCAACACTTAAAAGATTATGCTTTAAACCTTCAACATAGTAAACATTGTTAGTATTATGCTTACCATCAAGAGATATTGTACCTTTACCTTTGATCAAACAAGCTTTATCATCTCCAAATCTCACTAGGCCTCCATTATATTCTTGAAAGTTCAAGAATTTACTTTTATCTCCAGTCATATGATGTGAGCATCTTGAATCAATGATCCATTCATCCTTTACTTCAACTTTAGCTGTCAGGGCATGCTGTACCGGTTGAATGGTAGGTGTTGGTTGGTCTTCTGTTATAGCAACAAAAACCCATCCATTGTCTGTCGGATCCTCATTAGAATCATCAGTGACTCCTTCATCAGCAAGATAACAAGATTTGTCTTTATTCTTCTTAAATTTGTATCTCTGATATTCAGGGTTAGGCTTGTATGTTCTTCTAGCTTCTTCTCTTAGTCTAGCATGTCTATCAGGGCATCTAGAAGCCATATGACCAATCTTATTGCAGTTAAAGCATTTAAAGGGTGCTTTACCTTCATACTTACTTCCAACTAGACCTTTAGGCATTTTTCTTGCAAATAGTGCTTCAAGTTCTTCAAGTTCTTCATTTTCTATCTTGCTTTCCTCAAGTTCTCTTGCATAAAAGGCTTTCCAATCAGATTTGTCAAATGATGGTGCAAATGATGTTGATGCCTTAAAAGCTAAATCTGTCTTTATAGTAGCAATGGGACCAAATTCCTCAATTTCAAAAGCTGAGAGTTTTCCAATCAATGTATCCCTAGTTACTGATGTATTAGGCATTGTTCTTAACTCATTTATAACAGTAACCTTCATGTTATATACCGGTGGCAATCCTCTTAAAACTTTTGAAACAATTTCATCTTCACTTAAGGTTCCTCCACAACATTTAATACCCAAAACAATTTCATTAACTCTTTCCATAAAAGCATAAAGCCTTTCATCTTCTTCCATTTTCAGATTTTCATACCTGACCCGGAAGCTTTAGTTTTGCAATTTTGACTATGGAATCTCCTTTATTCAGTGTTTCCAAATTATCCCAAATAGCTTTAGCAGTTGATCTATCTGATAATCCCATGATTTGTTGATCTATTAATGCGCTCAAAAGTGCTTCTCTTGCTTTGCAATCATTTTCTTCATATTTTCCCAAGGTAGGTGGATTAGGCTAACCAGGAGTAGGAGCAGTATAGCCATTCTTTGTAACTTATCAGATGTCTTTTCCAATGCAATTCAGATGTGTCTCCATTCTGATCTTCCATATGCCATAGTTGGTTCCATCAAGTTTAGGACTATCCTTCCTGAAATAGTTAGTAGACATTGGATCTCCTCAAGCTGTTAAACTTCTGCAAAAGAGGACTAAGCTCTGATACCAATTGTTAGGTCCTGGAGACAACTGAGAGGGGGGGGTGAATCAGTTGTCAAATAAATTCAAACCAAAAACAACTTAACCAACTTAATGCTTAATACTGGTTGACAGTTTTATCAGTTAATTGCAATACCGGTAAAGATTAATGCATGAAACAAAAGGACAAAGCCATCCATAATATATAACACCGATATTTGTACGTGGAAACCCTGTAAGGGGAAAAACCATGGTGGGAAACCTTACCCACAATCAGATGATACTACTGCAGATAGTAAGTATATACAAATGGGGTCTGCACATGCAGAAAGGCCAAGTGCCTAGAGCTCACTGCTCAAACACAAAATAGGAGTCACACTAACTACAATTGGATGGTTAAATCCAATAAGGATGTACTGCTCAAAATAGCATCTTCATATGTTGGATTCAGTACTGGTGTAGTTCTGATATGCTTTCACAATTAACTTGCTTCTCCTTCAAATGATGGCTGCATGTATAGCTCTTCTTATTCTTGCATATACCTTCACACAATTCTTTTTCGCATTCCACATTCTATCTTACAAATAAGATCTTACATTTATATCATAACCTAGGACCAATTTTAGTAGGTCGGCTCTAAAGGATATTACAATAAAATCAATTTACAATTAAAACAATATCCGATGTAATAACCGATACAACATGTCGACTTGATGCATTTACAACAATAATAAAACATCTCCATAGTGTGTCGTGCTGTTCTAGAAAAGATAATCCTGTCGGTGTATAACCTGGACCTATTTGTCGGTAACAACAAATATGCTAATACGAATATGCCAATAAACAAATCTCCAAGACAAAGTGTCCAAACGATGTCTTCAACATAACCAACTATTTTCCATACCATTCCAAGTGCTAGTGACCATTGTATGCATGATACCAGTGACTATGCATGTGTCATTTGCATACCGGTGACTATGCATGTGTCATTTGCTTGCCGGTGAATGTTGTTGATTCTCCAAAGTGCCAGAGTTGATAAGGTTTAGTAGGTCCTGACATCAATGACAAAACCATACCAAAATACCAACAGTGTGGACCCAAGGGAAGGCCGGCCACACACCAAGGAATGTTGGAAACAATGAACTGAAGCTCCGCAAGCTACGAAAGAGATCCACAAGATTCACCAATAGCAAATAGGACCAAGCAGTTTCGGTGTTCCAAGCCAGAAAATTGTCTCAGATTCTGAAAGTGATAACTTACAAAAAAAGGATCCAAATGTCATGTGGACCTAAGATAAGGTAGATGAACATGTTTTCGAACAAAATCCATCTCTAGAAGATCCGATGAGAAAATGTGAAGAAACGTAGAAAGAAATGCTAAAACTGCAAAACGGGAAACAAACAGAAAAGAAATACCTTTGGTTGATGCAAGATTGCCAAGAACCAGGGATGCCCCTGTATCACAAACACTAGGAAGCATGTTGATCTTCTCGGCATCCTCCTAGGAGAAACTTGCCTTTGTTGCCATGCTCCCTCCAATGTGGCGACTTGAGGTCCAAAATGGGATGGAGATGTCAGAATGAAATGCTAAATTGGGTTGAATCAAGCTTGTTGGACACAAAAGGCTATGAATGCTAAAACAAAGCCTAGATAAGCACAAAATTGCATAGGGATGCAATTTATGACACTACATTTTTGTTGTAGATAGACAGTTGTAGCGTTTGGAGAAATTGTGAAGTCTTATCTAAGACAATTTATCACCAAGGGTGTAGATTTATTCGATGTTAGGTCTAATATTATCGCAAGGATATGACAGAGGATCCAAGTGGTCCAAAAGGTCTTATCATCTCATGCTATCTTCTTATCTTATACTTGTATTTGTTTCTAATTGTGATTTCAATAAACTTAAAAACTATTTTGAGGGACTTCTTTTGGTCAAATGTTATGAGCAAGGTTAAAAAGAATGCAGTAAATTGGAAATGGTGTCATATACCTAAGAGGTTGGGTGGGTTGGGTCTCAAAGACCTCGATATTCAAGGGGTTATTTTAGTAGTTAAGTAGACCATCAAGGCCTGAAATGGGGATGAGCCTTGGAAGGTTCTTGTTAGAAATAATTTATCCCTGTAAGCTTAAGAAAGGAAAATCTTGGGGTACATTACATTTTCAGGATATTTTGTTTGGCAACTTTGAAACAAAAGCCTTTGGATCACTAATGTTTACTATCTTGTGGAAGGCTTAAAAAAATGTTCATCATTTGCTTCAAAAAACTGAGGTTGTCTCCTATTCTCAAAAAACCTATCCTAGTCACAAGTCTATATAGTGGAATTTGGTATGGAAGGATAGACCATTGGTTCTAATCCAAGGGTTTTCTATTAAAGTATGGGACTCTAAAGGTATCAATAACTTTCTAGATATTCCGGTAAATCAGTTGGGAGCATATTAAGACTCGATTTTATCTTCTTGAGACTCAAAGGAGATATTTCCATGTTCTATGTAAAGCTCTATGTTTGTCATCTACTTTTGCATTGACTGTTGAGTCTGATGTACTCAATACTATTTCTTGGAAAGATATTTTTTCTTTTGATCAAATTAATATAAAAAAACTTTACTACCTACTAACTTATACAAGGGCTATAACTGATTGATTAACAAATGCTAGCACTTAAATTGGTTTGAGAATGTTTAGTCTCCTAGACTTGGGCATATTTGGTCTAAATCTAGGTAAGCAAAAAAGTCTAGTTTTGGGTGGTTATTAATGCTTTAAAAACTTGTCTTTGGCCATGACTTTGTTGTGCTTGGATTAAGTTTATTAGAAAGTATGATTTGTGCATAATAATTATGAGTCTTTTGAGCACCTGTTCTTTGAATGTCAATATATTTTTAATTTGTGGTCTTTATTTTTGGGTAATTATGATGGTTTTCATTTGCATGAAAAACTTGTTGTTTATGTCAAAGATTTATCTATTGAATTAAATATTTTTTTGGCTTATTTTGACTAATGAAATTATGTAAACTATCGAGAAGAAGAGGAACAATGAAGTATTCCAAGGCAAAAGGAGATGCCTTACTAAGTTCAATAGTGAACTCGCCTTCTTTAACATTTCTTTGCAAGTTTGTTATGGAGATATCTAAAGATATATTCATGATTCTTCTCAAAAAGGGTCTTACTATTGTGTACAAAATAGAGATTAAGAACACACACTTCCTCCCACAAGGGAGAGACAAGCTTAATGAAGAGGAGTTAGCCCTGCTAAAAGATTGTATGGGCAAAAAGAATATCACTAAGCCTTTGGAGACTGCCAAGCCCAAACCAAAAAGAGGAGAAAGAAATTGCTATCATCCTATAATGAAAGATGTTGATACAGAGGATGAGATTGATCCTCCAATTGGTACTTATGAGTGTGACTATATTGAAACCAATTCAAAAGCTAAAGAGTTGTAATAATTATGTTACGTAATAGTCTTTTTTGTTGGCATTATACACTCAGATGAGAATAGTTGATGTTGGCATTGATGGCAACCAACTAGTAACATGGCTCACCGATTACACTGGCAATAGGCATCATCTACCGGCACCGACAGGCACAACAAAGATTATTCACACCGGCATCCAATGTACACTGACAGAAGATCTTACCAACACTCCTAGCCGACATGAAAATTATATTGTTTTGTATTGTAATATCATTTGTATAGCTGACATGATGTATTGTAAAGATTCATATATGTATGAGATCTTGTAGGTCATTTTGTAAGTAAGGATATGTAATTAGGTAATGAATGCAAGTAGTATATGAGAGCGGATAACTGTATATGCATTATGATGTAATTATTTTATGACCGAATAAGAGCAAAGCAAAGAGAAGCAAGGTTTATGGCAGAGGTATATGACAAAGCTTAAACCAGTACTGAATCCAGCATTGCAGATGCTATTTTGAGTAGTAGATTGTCATTGGATTTAGTCATCCAATTTTGTAGTCAGTGGGACTCCATTTTTTTGTTGTTGAGCAGTGAGTTCTAGGCTGTTGGCCTTCCTACATGTGCAGGCCCCTATTGTAAAATTAACATTTATTTATATTGGCCAGTGAGTAAATATTGTGGGTCACAAATCCCACCGAGGTTTTTCCCTTATTGGGTTTCCTCGCCAAAAATATATGTGTTATGGTGTGCATTGATGGTTATACTTTTGTTGACTCTTTACTGCATTCTTATTTTCTTACCGGTATATTAATCTGGGTTATAAAGTTGCAAACAATTTTAAATCTTTTATCTACCAGTTAGACACTGATTCTCAGCCCCCCCCCCCCCCCCCCCCCCTCAGTGTCTTTGGGACTGATCAAGTATCTAACATTTTTCGAGATATATTGATATCCATTATAATGTCTAAATGGTAATTATTATTTTGGACTAATGGAGCACAACTCATAATGTAATTTGTTTTGTACTCTATGTCTAATATAATTTTTAAAAAATAATTCTTCTTTGTATACGAATGATGATTATTATAGAATATAAGAAATAAAATAAATGTGATTATAGTATTATTTTAAAAGTAATTTTATTGTTGGCATATGCACACTCCAATGAGACATTGTATGTGATTTAAGGTTTTGTCATTGATGGCAACCTTACAATCCTATGGCACTGGCAAGGCATTACACTGGCAAGATAGTTCACCAGCATCATACTGGCACAGAGGCCAACAGGATTTTTGTTATATTATATTTTGTTTATTTGTAAGCCGACTTGGCAAGTTGTAAAATGACTCTTATATATAAAAGAGATCATTGTAGACATTTTGTAAGGGATGTAAGCGAAAAAGGAAGATATTAGGCAGACCTATTATGCGAAATATAGGTTAAAGGTTTTATGTAAAGAACAAAGCAGAAACCGGTACCCGACCAGGCATTATAGATGCTATTGTAAAGCAGTACAAGATATTGGATTTGTATAATCCACATTGTAAGTCAGTGAGACTTCCCATTGAGCAGTGAGCTCTAGGCAATTGGCCTTCCTGCATGTGCAGGCCCCCTTTTGTAAGTAATATTCTTTTATTGGCCAGTAAGTGGATATTGTGGGTCACAAATCCCACTGAGGTTTTTCCCACACCGGGTTTCATTGTTAAATCCTTGTGTCATGGTGTGCTTTTCATGTGGATGTTTTTAATTCTGTTTATTACATTATTTCTTGCATACCGATACACTCTTATAATATGTTCTGCATGATATAAGTTGAGAAATTCTAATTACCGGTTAGATACTGATTCACCCCTCCCCCCCTCTCAGTATCTGTGAGATTCCTAACATTTACATTATATAAATAAAAATAAAATATAAAATCAAAAAATTGCTATACAAAATTAAATCATTTATTTTTTATTTAAAGAATAAGACATTTAAAAAAATTATATACAAATAATAATAAAAAAATATAAATGTTACTACTAAAAACTTAAATTTTAAAATCAACATTATTTTGTCCAACAAAATTTTAATACTTTATTATAAATATATTTATAAAATGATTATATATATTTTTTTGCAACTCATCTATAAATCTGTGTGAAAATTTAATTGCATTTTACTTATTACGAGGCCATCAAATTTTTGTCCTATTTCTTCTTCTAATAAAATAAAATTATAAATTTGGTGATGTGTGATAGTTGATGGTCCACCAAGATTCAAGCAGCATTCATGCTAAAAACCACCACAATTCTTTTATAAAGAAATCATGAAAATAATATAAACATATGCTTGAACCATAAGAATATAAAGGTGAATGTTTTAACATAATCTCTAAGGTGAGTTATAAATATTGCTTATATAAATTTTATATTAATATTTCCTATATTAAACATTGCTTATTTAATAATATTAGATTTCCACACCTCACAATTTGTGAATGGGATTGTGTACTAATGTTTTGCATTGAGATTTGAGAGCATCATCAACATTTCATATTCCTAACTCTCTAATATCACGCGCCTAATCTAGCTATTGTACTATCATAACTTTTCTGTTATACGGACTCAAAAACTGTAGAATAGACACAGAATGACTGTAAGACTCAACAAGAACGCTGTGGCTGCGGTCCCCCACTATAATATAACACAAAAGTTATTACTGTATGACATCTCATTTTTTTTAAAAACCAGAATAGCTACAACGGTAATATCAGCCTAATGATCCCAAATTCCCAATGTGTCTAAACTTTGATGCAACAAATTACTACACAATCTAATCGAAGATGGAACAAGTTGACCAGAGGCGAAAAAACTTGACCGGCTGCCAGATAAGGGAATTTCAACAATGCCGAGGCGAAAAAACCGGCAGAGTATGGAGGAAAAAATAGGTGTTCGAAACCCTATCAAAGTAGAACAAAATAATCGACCGGAAAAGGAGTAGAAAAAATCGACGGCGGCGAAATTCAAGTACCATCAAGTTTCTGATGGTCTTGCGCGCCTTTCAAACGCTGTGAACCGTCGATCTGGATCCGGAAAATCAGCTCGATCGATTTCATAGAGCGTAATAAATAAAAAAACCTTTGTGTCTTTCTCACCCAGAATTCCCGAGTCTTGGAAAAACGAGCGAACAAAACAAATCTAACAAGTCACAAAATGCAGAAGAGTCAAAAATGACGTCAATCGCAGTCAAATCGCGTATCGGGTGGGAATATATCTCTCAGAAAAGGACCGAAAATCGGAATGTTTGTTTCGAGGCAAATGGGTGAGCTGTAAATTCATCTGTGGTGGATGAGACGGTTGCGCCTTGGGAAACGATGCGAAAAGAGAGTCCGTGAAACAAGGGCGATCTTTCAAGATTTATATTCCTGAAATCTGCAGGCGCATTAATTCACCGTATTTCATTCCTTGCTTCGCTTCTCCCGCACACGCAAAATTTGAAGTACTTAATGTTTGCAGTTTCTTGTGAATGGTTATTGCTCTGTGTGACAGGCGGAAATGCAGAAGAAGTGATGGCAATCCATTCGGCTTGGATTTTGCTGCGATTCAGAGTTCAGACATGAATTATCTTCTTCTGTGACTCTGCCGTCTTCCGCATGCTGCTGTTTTTTCTCACACTTGATCGCTACCAGATCTGAAATTTGCAGCTTACATGAGTAAAGCTGCAAATGGAAATTTAATGACGGCAGTCCTCGTGAGTTCTGCTGCATTCTCTCAAATATTCACAGAAAACCAAGTTTACCTACAGGTAAACCATATTTACTTGCTTGCAATGGTAATTTTAGGGAGTCTAATACACTAATATCAGTCTAATACAGTAATATCAATATATTACAGTAATATCATTCGAACATGCTAATTAAGAGTTTATATCATTATATTACTGTATTAAATAAATGATGTAAGGGAAGGGATATAGTTATCTTCATTCGAACATGCTAATTAAGAGTTTATTAAAAAAAATTCTTATTTCAAAGTCAAAATAATAGTTAGGGAAGAGTTTCACATATCCTCCATGTTTAATACGGGTTCACTTCTTGCACACTCAAAATAAAAGCCTATTAATAAATTTCACATGTGTTAATAGCCGTCTATTTTATAGCATTTGTGGATCATAGTTGATCCACTGGTGCACTTTTATTGGTACCCATAGTATACAACTATGAGAGCATTATAGTGCACAACTACTTGGGCATTTGTGCATAAATATTGGGAATTTTAAGTCCACGATTAATGGGACATCTTTAAGTAGGTACTAGGCAACACTTGAAATGTACACTTTTTGACCCTTGCACACATAACATATCCCACAACGTGCATCGTTACTATCCAAAAGCCAAAGCAATAGCTATAAGCAGTTAAGTTGCATGCAGAGAAACAAAAAAAATAAAACCGTCAAAATCCGATGTACCGTTTAAAATATATGGATGCGAAAAGTTAGCTATAATGGTTATTGGTGCGCTTCCCCTATAAGCTCTAAAATTGCATAATAAAAAAACATCAAAATCCACGTAATAGTTAAGAACATAGGGCGTGTGAAGTTAGCCATAACGGCTACGAGTACCTACCCCTAGTGGATAAAGAGGAAAATTGTATGTTTTTATATTGTTTTGTGTAGATATTATATTTTTTTAATTTTAGTCTTTGCATTTGTTTTTGATATACTAGTTAATCTTAAATCTATATGTTTTGTCTTAATATTAAATCTATTATTACTTTAAAGGCTTTTTTCTTTAGATTAGATATCTAGTCCTCTACTTTCAACTTTCAAATATGTTGAATCTAAAGCTAACAAATTTGGAATACAATTAGTTATTTGTCAATTTGTGCACCAAAAAATTCAAATTGTGTGTATAGGACTTGTATATAGACATCATCGTAAGCCATTTGTTTTGTTTTTGATATACTAGTTAATCTTAAATCTATATGTTTTGTCTTTATATTAAATCTATTATTACTTCAAAGGCTTTTTTCTTTAGACTAGATTGCACATGCGCGCACGCGCGCCCACACACACACACACACTTGTGATGTAATCTAGTCCTCTACTTTCAACTTTCAGATATGTTGAATCTAAAGCTAACAAATTTGGAATACAATCAGTTATTTGTCAATTTGTGCAGCAAAAAAATCAAATTGTGTGTATAGGACTTATATATAGACATCATCATAAGCCATTTTAATCATTAGAAGAACACATACCATATAATTACACACACACAATATAATTTACATCTATCTTAGTTTAAATCTTAGCTTAGTCTATGTTTACTCATTAGGACTCATTCAATATCTAGAATTCTCTATTTTCTCTATTTCAATATTGTCAAATCAATCTCAAGACCTAACTACCATCAACGATATCAAACATAATTCATTTCATTAACAAAGTGCCCCCAAAGGTGTTTCTCAAGATTGGCCACTTTTAGAAGGTATACATACTAGTGATCAAGCTTTGCAAATCCTAAAGTTGAAACTCTATAATAGATAGGATTAAACCAAGGAAAAACATCAATATGACATTGAACCAAAGAAAAAATGGATTTATTTGTCATAAACATGTAGTCATAGACTTAGTACACTAGATTTTGTTTTCTAGATATCTAACACATCTTATCATTTCAAAGAAATTAATATCAACATCACACTAAAACTTAGATGAGGTCTATTATCACCTCTTTCATTTATCACTTTGATTATCTCCCTCAAGTCATCAAAATTGGAGGTCTAATATCTATTATTGAATTATCATTAAACTAGTCTACTCAGAGTAATTGTGGGGTGTTATTTATTTTCCATACATTTTGGCGAGTCTAATATGAATCAAACATACACAAATTAGATAAGTTCTATATTCAATTCTTTTGTTTGTCATTCTAATTATCTATCTCAAATCATATTTTTTAATTATATTAGAAGGTTAGCAAGGGACTCTACCCTTACAAAATTGAAGAAGCATAAACAAAACAAGATTCAATGAAGGAATCCTCACAAATGCAAGATAAACAACATAGGAACAACTAAGAACAATAAAAATAGAAGGCATTAAACTATGTCTTGCTTATCAAAAATCAAGTGAATCTTGGCTTCCAAAGAGTCTAATTCTTCAATCATGTTTTTAGATACCATAGACACTTTCCTTTCTTGGATTGTATTTTGTTCCTTTCTACATGATCTTCATTCTAGTAACCATGCATCTAAGGCTAGATTTTCTCAATTTTATTGTTTTATTCATAGATTTGTCTAGCTCACTAAAGTTTATATTCATAGGGAGAACAGTTCCCTATAAAATATTTATTTTTTTCTTAATAACATAGAAAATTGTGCAATGAGCACTACTATACTTACAATTCTCCATTTTCCCCTTTATTTTTTTTCAACCTAAGGAGTCTCTTAAAGAACTTCATCATTGATAGGATGTTGTTATTTAGTCTTCTAAAGGGGATTCTAATTATCCTTTTTCTTCTTATTAGAGACAATCATTTCTCTAGATATATGATAAATTTGGTTGGACTTTTCTTCAACTCCTATTAATATTCAAAGGACTCCTTGACAATGCAACACAAAACTAGTCATTGAAAAAGTTCATGGTATGCGTATTCCTTACTCTACTCCTTAGCAGACCCACTATTTTGAGACCCATCATTTATCACTTTAAAGGAACTCAAATCTTAACAAATATCTTAACCCTCACTTGAAATAATTATGTAAACATCCTCCTCCATAGTAGTAAATACTATTCCATAAGTGGCTTAATTGAGGAAAATGGTAAGTAAAAACACACAAAAACTTACCCTCAAGGGAAAAATTATTGAAAGTGTGGGTTGATATGTTGCTGTGGTTGTCATTGATGTCAAACTTGTTGATCCGATTTGATCTGAAATGTCTGTGGTGCAGCGATATCTTGTTGTGTTATTACTAATGTAGTTGTTCTATTAGTTGTTCTGGAAGTGCTTGGGTCTGGAATCCCGTTGTTGGTATTGAGTATTATTGTTATCTTTATTGGTTATGGTTTTGGTATCATGGATATGATGTTTATATGGTTCAAAAATACTTTTGTGTTCTTCGAGTGTTGTGGCATTAATTGTTGTTGGTTTTGAGATTCTATATTAGACCCATCCTAAGGTTCGGATATGATTTGTGGAACCGTGTTTGATATGTTATGGGTCTCACCGTAGCGTGTGGAGATCCAAATTAGAGTTATTTGCACTGGAGCTTATGTTTTGATCGATAATTGCTTCTATGGTTGTGTAGTGTGTGGATATGATGTTGGTTAGGTTTTGGTGATTATGGATCAGTGAATTGATCTTTAGAAGATGTGCTTTGGTCCTCTCTTTCTCCTAGAGTGGATCAGCTTGTGTTTTTTCGGTTCAAAAAATATTTTTTGATTCAGGTAGACTTGGTTCAAGCTTTGATTATCTATCTTGTATATAAGGCATATGTATGTTTTGAGTTAGTGTGTGGAATGTGGAGAGTGTGTAGATGATGTGGTGAAGAGAAAATATCAAAGGAACTTCAAGCTTAGCAGAAGAGTTGTGTTCTAATGATATGCAAGTTGTGTTGAAGACTGTTGTAGAGAGTTGAGACAGAGCGTTGGTTGTTTAGATCAAATTTTTTGTGAATTTATGTTGGTCACTTGATGCAAATTTCAAGGACAACTTCATGATCAGGAGATCCTTCTTTTCAGATCATATTTTGTGTCTTTTCATGAGTGCAATTAGCTTTAGGTTTTGCAATTCCTCTTTGTATCTTGCCTCATGAGAAGTTAGCCTTGGTGTGCAAGTGTGGAGCAGTGAGATCTCTTTTGTAATCATTTCTATTTATAGTGGATATATTCTTATGGGCAAGTGCTCACCGTGGTTTTTCCCTATTTGGATTTTCCATGTATAAATCTTGGTGTTCACATGTGTTGATATGTGTTGGTTAATTATTTATATGATGTAGTAGCTATTTTGTTTGGACTGATTCACCCCCCCTCTTATTTATGTCTTAGGTTCAACAATCAATGGTATTAGAGAAAGGTTCCTCTTGAGAAAGCTTAATTGCTTGAGGTAGATCCGGTATGGCACAAGACGCACATTACAAAGTTTCTATCTTTGATGGTACAAAGTTTTCATACTGGAAGGAGAGAATGGAGTCACATTTAGAGACATTGTAGAATGGAATTTGGGAAATTATTCAAACTGAATATACACCTCTGCAGGGTGGTTCTTTGCCTCCAGATGAGATAAAGTTAAAAGAGGCTAATGCAAAGGCTAGAGCGATAATTCCTAGCTCTATAAGTTATTCATTGTTTGGAAGGGTAAAAGGATTGAAAGAAGCTAAATCTCTGTGGAACAAGTTGTGTTTGGCATATGAAGGAGATCCAAAGACAAAGCAGGTTAGGTTGGTGAATTTGAAGCAGAAGTACGAGTACCTGAGAATACTTGAAGATGAAGGTGTTGAGAACTATATTCATAGATTGATTGATCTTACTAATGGCATTAGAGTTGTTGGAGGATATTTGGAGGAATACGATGTTGTGCATAAGATCTTGTTGACTTTACCTAAATCCTACAAGCAGTAAAGATGTTCTATATAGGAGAGCAATGATTTGAGAAAATATATTATTGATCATCTTATTGGTACCTTGGCATCCTATGAGATTTCAAAAATAGAGGAAGAGAAAAGAGAAAAGAGAGAAACAATATTTCATGTTTCCAAGAATTGATGATCCGGAATGCAATGGAGACCTAGATTTGCAGTAGATTTGCAGTAGATTTGCATCTTTAGTGTGAGTGCCAGAGTAAAATTATTTCTTCTACAATTCGTTCTTGGGATTCTTTCTTCATGGAACTCAAGAAACATTATAAGGACATTTGGACCAAAAAAAGGTGGTAGAGTATGTTGGTTACAAGACAACTTTTTGTGATCTATTTTTGGTGTGTAATACAACAAAGGTATAAGAGTATATCGACTATGCATGCTACTATTTTTAGAAATCAAGGAATTGTTTTAGTTAGGGGGAGCATATAGATGTACAATTTATATGGTGAGAAGGGTTACCATTTGTCCTTGATGTCAAAGGGAAGAAGTATTTTTGTATATACACAAGTGTTACCACTGATGACAAAGAGGGAGATTGTTACACATATAATTCTATGTTGTCATTGATGTCAAACTTGTCGGTCTAGATATGATCTGGTTGGTCTGGATATGATCTAGTACAAATGCTAAGTTTGATATAGTTTAAATAATTAGGTTGAGGAGTGAGGTTTGATACAAGGGTTACATTACTATACTATAGAGGTGTTTTTTATGTAGTATGTTGGTAAATATCTATGATGAAGAAACAATGTGTTTTCAGATCTATATGGATATTTTGTGTATGTTGATACATTACTTTAATCTGGTGTCTTGGTCTGGAATGTGGAAGGTGTATTGTAGACAATTGTGTGGCTGAAGTTTGATGATTGTCATCTTCAGTTTTATGATATTCAAGTGTTGCTTTGTTGAAAGCATATTGGCCCATCCAGTGACAATAAGATTGCATGAAAGACTATGGTGATTTTATAACTATACAAGATGTGTAGATGGTGTACAAACACATGGAAACTATTTGAGAGTGTTTTTGATGGAAAATATTGATGGTATGTTGTTCTTTTGAAACTTTGATGTTCATTAGTTTTTTATAAAGGTGGAATGTTGCTACTTGTGATTGTTCTAGTAAATAGTCTAGCTTCTTAGTGTTCTGGTCTCGTCTGTGTCAAAAATGTATCGGATGATGTTGTGAATGGTTGCTATGGTTTTATTGATACTTTATGTGGAATTTGTGTTTTTCTACATGTATTTTTTGTTTGGATTGAAGTTTGAGTTTTTAATATTGACATAAGCTAAAAGTTTCTATTTTTGGGATCAATCTAAGGAATTTGGTTAGGGTGGTTGCATATGGTGCTATTTTGGAGGTGTTTTGGTGCAAGAGCACCTAGATGGTCATATGTTCCTATTTTAAATTTCAATATCATGTAAGGATGAAATAAGGACATTAATTACCATATTTTATGTAACTAAGGTACTTGTGACCATTAGGTGGTGTTTTGAGTCTTTAAGAAGTCATGTAGACAAGTATTGTCAAAAATTCCCATTGTATTGAATATGTGTATCAGGGGGTCAAATGTGGTGTTCAATGATTCGTGAAGGTCTTATAGACCTATTTTAACCTATTTATCACAATTTTAGAGGCATGGCTCTCTTAGATTAAGTCTATGATCAGATTTGGACAAAATTGTCAATATTGTCAAAAGTTAACAAAAGCAATTTTTGCATTACAAGGGTGATTAGGTGACAGTTTGGTACTACAAGTTCAAATATTAGTTATAAACATTGGGAGAGTTTGGAATCTCTTTAAAAGGAACTCTCTATGACCAATATGGGGGTTGGATGATGTAATCAAGCACAATCAATGAAAATTTAAGTTTTACCCTGCATTTTCTGAGTTTTTCAACGTTGCAGTCTGCTAGTTTGTATTTTCTCTATGAAATCATTCTCTCCACTATTGGTCATTGATTGGATGTGAAAGGGGCTTTAATCCCCTCCATTTTTCCACTAGTTTCATTTAATATCTGTAATGTGGTGAAAAAGGATGTTGGAGAAGTCAAGAGGAAAGTTTTTCTCTCCTCAAGGAAAGGAGTTAAAGTTTTGCAAAAGATTCTCTTCAACCTCTCACAAACATTAAATTTAAAAGAGGGGGGAGAATTCACTAGATCCAATCTCAAGAGATTGAATTCTAAGTGAATGACAATGCATTTAGAAAGTGAAAGTAACCCCTCTTTTAGAATGCAATAGGTTGAATTATGTGATTTAAGACCAAGTGTAAAAGCGACAAAGAAATGATTATAAGTTGAGATAGAAATGCGGGATGTAGTTGTGCACCTAGCATTAGTAGTAAAAGGCCAAGACAAAGCTCCCCTACAAATTTGGGCAAAATTTGTCGAGACCGTGTTGAAATTGCACATGGTCCTCCAAAAAATCCACGCGTCGAAAAGGGTTTTTCTGCCTCTAAGAATGGAGCCTGAATCTGCAAATATAGTTGCATACCTACAACCTACACACAGAAGAGAGGAAATGTTGTTGGGATTGGGGGTTTTCCTTCAAGTCAAACCCTAGTTTTGGAATTAACCAAATGATAAAAAGTAGTTGCAAGTAATGAAAGTAAATGACTAAAATAGAATTCGCCTCAAGAGAAGATACAATTGAAATGTTGATAGAGTTGTTTGAAGGATATGTAGAATTGAATGTCAAAAGGGATCTCCACTTCAATGGTTTAATCCTTGACTTGAATACAACACCTAGCCTTGAAAGGAGACTTGGGAATGCTCAATGCTTGAAAAGAATGCTTGAATGCTTGATTTCGCTTAGAATCGCAATTTCCAGTTCATGTACGTATGTTCTCTTATTATCGCTTATTGAACTTATGCAAATAGGAGAGAAGAATGCATCTTATATATTTGTCAATCAGGGTTAATTGACTGATTTTTTGTCATAGGACGACATAGGAAAACTTTTCCTTCTTTCCAAATGCAAAGCCCAATGAAGGATAATTGCAGAGGGAGGCCCAAAATAGGGCAAGGACAAGGGCTCTACGCCCCTATCCTAGGAGCGATAGGGGCATCACACCCCTATCCTACCCTAATTCAGGACAAGAAGCATCGAGTGCAAGGTGCGAGGAAATGCAAGCTTCGGGCTGTGTGAGCATGTCTCGGGTCTCCAATCAGGCTTAGGGACTTGTTTTGCCAATGTGAAGACCCAAATGTGGTTGAACTTGCAATTTTATGATGCTACATTTAGCTCCCACTTTAGTGGGAGTACAATCATACACCAATACTACCAATAAACTATAAGGAAACAAGATTGAAATACTTTCACCACGTCAAGGAGGCAAGATATACCGAGCCCCTAGTGGACTAAGGATCTTTTACGACATCGATTGAAAAAGTAAAAGGGAAGATCAAGAGGGAAGGACCATGACTGTATGTAGCAAGGTTTCCCTCACTATGCATCATGAAAATAAAGGATACCAAAAATTACAAAGTAAAGCCAAGTTCACTACGTAATTTTGAGTATCAAGAAGGAAAATATAAGCAGAGTGTATGCCCCCATGTTAAAGTGATCGCACAAGCCTTATTAGGAGTGATTTCTTTAAGGTAGGATACACCCAAGAGAAAGAGAGAGAGAGAGAGAGAGAGAGAGAGAGAGAGAGAGAGAGAGAGAGAGTACGTTATCGCAAGGATTTAATCTCCAATTGAGGAATAAACCCAAGGATAATAAACACAAATCACGAGGTAGTTTCACTTTCCTCAAGGTCAGTATGTTGTATGATAACTCGTGTATATCATATATATGCATAGAATAGTCATCATTCCTCAAAGAAAGGAAACTACCTTGGAAGAAAGGGAATAAAGGTGTCTTTTGAGTCAACATGAAAGAGACAAAAAGAGATCTCAATGATTTGCATCATCCTTAAGTAGACATTACTAGGGAACATAGAAGAACAGGGACACACGTAGAGGAATGGTCACAAAAGAGAAAGAAAAGAGAGAGAGAGGTAGAGGATCTACGGTGCTAATGAAGCTAATCTAGAATGTCATCCACCTCCCAATCTTGCTGATCACTATTTCGGGAAGGCGGGAAACATGCTAGAGGAGCGACATCGAGCACAATAGATGGAGCTATCACAAGATCCAAACAAGGACTATGCTCATGTGCTAAGTCACTTTGTTCGTTTCTAGGAGCTAGGATTAAGGCTTTTAAAAACTCTGTAGATAAATGTTTGTCCACATCAACATATTCATAGTCATTATCAGAAGCATTAGGAGTTGTATTGTCATCATGAATAATATTTTCACCTATTTCTTCATCAAGATTTATAAAAAGAGGAGCGCGAACATGAATGGGAGTAAAACCATCACATGTTTTTTGCAACTTATGATTTGGAGATGTAGGTTCAACATCTTGTCTAGGAGAAAAGGGAATCATGTAAACTATTGGAGTTTTGGGAGATTGAATATTTTGAGGAACAACTTCACGAGCTCGAGCACGACGCTTTCATCGGCAGTCTCTCGCACAATGATTATGTCGAGTCTTAGCGGAAGACTGAAAAAGAGGAGGAATATTTGTTGAAGGTAGAATATTCTCATCTCTGATAGTTGAAGGTTTAGGTTGAGGTCTTTTAGGTTGAACAAGAGGAGAGGAAAATATCTTCTCTCTATAAGAGAAGGGAGGTAGAAGTGCACCCTATAAAGGAGGAATGTTTGGTGTAGAAAGGAGACTAGGTCCATCATGAGGAGGGGGTACAGGTCTAACCTTAGGAGGAATATTGTTATTATTCTTAGGAGAAGGCATAGTTTTATCCATTGGAATAGGTTGGAAATCTTCCTTAGGAGGAAGGTTAGTTGTATCTATCAAGGGAAGAACCTCATCCTCAAGAATGATAGGAATGTCAAGTTTTGGAGGTCTAGGTTGTCTTAAGGATAGGATCGTGTCTTTCTTCCACTTTTGATAAGATTGAAAGAGAGAATCGCTTCTTGATGGAAGAGATTTAAATTGTTTAGGCCAAAATAAATCAATAGGGACACCTGAGATTCTTTTAGCTGGTCAAAATAAGCTATCGTTAATAGTTATGATTTCTCCATTATGGGGAAATTTCAAAACTTTATGGATTGGAGAAGCAATAGCCTTCATGGAAGATGGCCAAGGATATCCCAAATTCACACATAATTGCTCAGAGGAATGAATGATCAAATTTGACATCCATAGATTTAGTGTGAACCTCAATAGGAAATGTGACAGGACCAATGGTAGGACAAGAGAATCCATCAAATAACTTAATGATCACATTAGTGTCATCATAGATTGGTTTATGCAAACGTAAAGTGAAAAGATACTCCTCAATGATTACATTAACTATGCAAGAGGGATCTATAAGCACACCACGACAAGGCATGTCCTTGATCTTCGCAACTATGTATAAAGGCCCATCAAGTGCTCTAATGGTCTCACTAGGGTCAAATGTGATACATAAGTCCTTAGGTTTTCTTTGTTTCTCTACCATATTCACCAAATTTTGAACTGTAGTAGTCACATCAGAAGGAGAGAAAGAGGTATGTTTAGTCTCAATCACGTTAGAGGTATGAGAAGGTAAAGGATCAGTAAAAATATTAAGATTTTGATTAGGAGGGGCTACTGATTTGTTTCCCTTATCATTCACACCTGCCACAGATATAGTATTATTATCAATCAAATCTTGAATCTTACTTTTTAATGAAAAACTATTCTCAGTGTCATGACCAGGTTGATGATGAAATTGACAAAATGAATTATTATCAAAGTAAGGTGAGGTTGCCTTAGAAGGGTCAACTAGTTTTATGGGACGAAGTTTGATAACATTTATTTGTAACAATTGAGACATAATTATGTGTAAAGATTCACTCAAAGGAGTAAATTGTCTTTCTCTTTTGAAAATTTAGAAATAGGAGGCACACCTGTTGTAGCATTCACATTGTTGTTGTTGATGTTGTCATTGAATTTGATGAATCCTTTGCTTGGTTTGAAGTTCGCAAACGATTGTTGAGCATTATCACCCTTATCACTCGGAGGCATAGGAGTGGATTGCTCTAGTTGACTCACGACCAGTTGATAATTGTGAAGTGTTGCACACAACTATGGAAAGGAAGTAAAATAAAAAAGGAGAAGTTTTTCTCTAATATCTTTTTGCAAATTAGAAATGAAGATTCTTTGAATATCATTATCAGGCACTTGAAAAGAAATTTGAGAACACAAATGCTTATATCTACCAATAAAATCAATCACTTTTTCTTTAACACCTTGTTTACAATGCATTAAATCACTCAAAGTGATCTTAGGACCTATGTTGTTTTGAAGCTGTTGAATAAAAGCATTTGATAATTGTTGAAAAGAAGTAATAGAATAAGAAGGCAAAAATAAATACCATTGTAAAGCCTTATCTCTTAATGTTCTCGTAAACAATTTTCCAAGCAATTTTTTATCATAAGAAAAGTCAATACACAAAGTTTGGAATGTCTTGACATGTGTTAAAGGACCACCTTTTCCATTAGAGAGTTCCAATTGAGGGACTTCAACATGTTTAGGAGGGATGGCTCTAACAATATCAAGCGAAAGTGGGCTCGCAACCTCAAAAGTGGGCACACTAAACTTGGATTGACTCATGGAAGCGATTTGTTGTTGTAATGATGACACAATTTGAGCTAGATTATTAATTGTTGCTTCAATTACAAAATTCATATTAGACATGTTTGATTGAGAAGTTGGTGTGATGTTGTTGAAAGAAGGCATTGATTGAAAATAAGGTGGAGGAACACTATGGTAAGTAGGCATAGGAGATGATTGAGTAGGAAATGGGACACTAAAAGGAGGAATAAAATGATTGGATGAATTGCCCTCTTGTGTCATATTGATTGGGTGAGAGACAAGGGGAATACTTATTGAAGGAATGGGTAAGGATGAAGGGCTTATTCAAGAAGAGGGATTGCCCCCATGACTAATGGTTGTAGGTATGACGTGTTGAGTTGATGTAGCCATGATGTTTGAAGTGAAAGTAGGAATACTAGCCATCAGAGTGGTCAAAGGAATAGAATGATTGATTTGTGTAGAAGGTTGTGAATAACCTAAGTTCTCAAAACAACTCTTTATAGGCATGACATTAGAATCAACAATATGAGCAATGTCACACAATATATCAATGTCATTCTTATCACTTTGAATCATGCGCTTTAGGCCTTCAATTAATGGAAAAGCTTCAGTATTAGGGTATTCTTGGGACATCCATTGTTGAAAGTTGTCAAATTGGTTATCCAAATTTGAAAGTTGATCTATGGAAACTCTAGTCAAAGCTTCTTCTTCATCATTGGAATCATCAATTGGGTAAATAGGAATGTTATTAGGATGGGAAGAGTTAGCATTATCCTCATTGAAAAATTCACCCATATTAGGCTCCATCTCCTCGGTAATTAAACCTTGGGAAGCCTTAATTTTAATGCTTCGTCTAACAAGGATAGTGTAGGTAGGACTAATAGTGGTAAAACTCATGCACTAGAGGGAAAATTTGAATTTTGAATTTTAGGAACAAAGTTTGAAAAATTGAATAATGCAAAATTCAAGTAAATCATGATTACACAATTTGAATTTTGTTGACACAATTTCTAAAATAATTAAATTTGTTAAATTTTGAATTTTTAAAATCAGGGCAGATTAGAATTAATCGCTTAATTTTAAATTTTTCCTTGAAAGTTGTGATATTGAAATTGGGAAGTATTTTTTATTTTAGAGAGAGAGAAATTCGAGAAAATCAGCCAATTTTCTGGATTTAAGCAATTAAATACAGTCATAACAGTCTCTCAAAATTTCGGGAAAAAAGCTAGAGACTGTGTTGAAAGTGCACATAGTCCTCCCAACTTTTTCGGAAATTTTCAAGGATGAAAGTTATGATGATTTTAAAGCCAACCCCAAAAAATTGGTTGATTTTATGAAGTTTAGATAGGTGAAATTGAGGTTTGAATATGAAAATAAGACCCTAATAGGGTTTTGAAGGAGACAAGAAGTTGAATTGCAAATTTGAAAAAGGTCAAACCTAATGGATAGGGCCACCTTGAAGAATGTTTAGAAAATTGAAATTGACTTAAATTGATTGAAATTTGCACAAAATCCAATTAATTTTTAAATTTAGGGTTTTAGGACCTAACCACTGAATTTTAAAATTTTGAATTTTGAAAAGGGGAGGGAAATTGAAAATTTGAATTTTAAACAAGAAGACAAATCTGAAAAATAGTCCTAAATCGGAAAATTAAATGTGAATTCAATTTTGGCACAAGTTCAAGTTGATTTTTGAAAATTAGGGTTTTGACAATTAATCACTTAATTTTGTAATTTTGATTTGCAATTTGAACAAGACAATGATGAAATTGAATTTTACAAGCAAAGAAATTTTTAGATTTAAAACAATAGATAGCAATTTTTACAAGACTTGGGTTTAATTCCAATTTTTGAAAACTAGGGTTTTGATCGAATGAACCACGAAGTTTAATAATTTTGTAAAAAAAATTAAACTTTTAAATGAAAAATATGCAATGATTTGAAATGTCAAGCATGTAAGACATTAGGTTCATCAAAGTGTAATGTGGTGAAAAAGGATGATGGAGAAATCAAGAGGAAAGATTTTCTCTCCTCAAGGAAAGGAGTGAAAGTTTTGCAAAAGATTCTCTTCAACCTCTCACACAAATTACATTTAAAAGACCAGGGGAGAATTCACTAGATTCAATCTCAAGAGATTGAATGCTAAGTGAATTGACAATGCATTTAGAAAGTGAAAGTAACCCCTCTTTTACAATGCAATAGGTTGAATTATGTGATTTAAGACTAAGTGTAAAAGTGACAAAGAAATGATTATAAGTTGAGATAGAAATGTGGGATGAAGTGGTGCACCTGGAATTAGCAGTAAAAGGCCGCGATGTAGCTCCCCTATAAATTTGGGCAAACTTTCTCGGGACCATGCTGAAAGTGCACAAGGTCCTCCAAAAAAATTTGCACGCCGAAAAGGGTTTTTCCGCCTCTGAGAATAGAGTCTGAATCTGCAAATATAGTTGCGCACCTACAACCTACACACAAAAAAGAGAGGAAATGTTGTGGGATTTGGGGTTTGCCTTCAGGTCAAACCCCAGTTTTGGAATCAACCAAATAATGAAAAGTACTTGCAAGTAATGAAAGTAAATTACTGAAATAGAATTCACCTCAAGAGAGGATACAATTGAAATGTTGATAGATTTGTTTGAAGGATATATAGAATTGAATATCAAAAGGGATCTCCACTTCAATGGTTGAATCTTTGACTTGAATGCAACACCTAGCCTTGAAAGGAGACTTGGGAATTC
Organism: Cryptomeria japonica; assembly: GCF_030272615.1. Taxonomy (NCBI): domain Eukaryota; kingdom Viridiplantae; phylum Streptophyta; class Pinopsida; order Cupressales; family Cupressaceae; genus Cryptomeria; species Cryptomeria japonica. The sequence continues at coordinate 268,832,500 of NC_081408.1, forward strand.
TCAATGCTTGAAAGGAATTCTTGAATGCTTGAATGTTGGATTTTGCTTAGGATTGCAATTTCCACTCCATGTACGTATGTTCTCTTATTATCGCTTATCAAACTTATGCAAATAGAAGAGAAGAATGAATCTTATATATTCGTCAATCAGGGTTAATTGACTGATTTTTCTTCATAGGCCGACATAGGAAAACTTTTTTCGCTTTCCAAATGCAAAGACTAATGAAGGATAAATGCAGAGGGGGACCAAAATAGGGAAAGAATAGGGGTGCCACGCCCCTGTCCTAGGAGGAAAGGGGCGCCACGCCCCTGTCCTAGTGGGGACAGGGGCACCACATCCCTTTCCTTCCCTAATTCAGGACATGAAGCAGCAAAGGAGAGTGCGGGGTGCGAGGAAATGCAAGCATCGGGCAGTGTGAGCATGTCTCGAGTCTCCAATCAGGCTTAGGGATTCATTTCGCCAATGTGAAGACCCAAATGTGGTTGAAAATTGCAAGGTTGCAATTTTATGACACTACAGTTTCATTTTGGTTTGAGAAAGTTATCATAATTTTGGTGAACTGTTGTAAATCTGCCTAGGGTTTACAACAGTACAAATAAAATGTAAAACCTCATTTCCCACCCTTGCAAGTGCCCACAAAGGGGTGAAAAGTTCTATTTTATTGTGTTCTTTCATGTTGTAATGGTTGCAAGTCCCCATGATGATTTTGACACGTGCTTAGGATGACACAAAGACTGGTTTTGTGTCTCACTGTTAAAGACAACAAGATTGGAGTTGTTTGGGTGGATATAAGAGGGAAAGGGATCTTGGAAGGTTGGAGGAAGGTAGTAAGTGGTGTGAGGGGTTAGTGCAGACTCTTTCCAAGACATTGTGGCCCTTGGTGGATCAGATTGATCGTCCCTAATATGACTGTCCTAAACTGAACATATGACTATCCTTAAGGGTTAGTGGACTAGGATTCTATGAAAAAGATGCAAATGAGTGGATTTGATGAGTGGGGGACATATAGGGAAGGTGTGTGGAGACCCTTAGTGACCCTTGAAGGTGCTAGAAAGTCATAGAGGGAGGAAATGATTCCATTTTTAATGAATGTCCTAAATATTTGTGACTATCACGAGAAGACAATGTTGCTACTGTAGCTTTCCTTACGACCTTTGGGGTGGATGGGGAGGGTAAAGAAAAATTATTTGGGTATGAAGATGAAGCCCCTTGATTAGTGAATACTTATGTCTCAATGGGAGTGGTGTTTATGGACATTTTGGAGTCTAATGCAACCATAACCGGTGAATCCTCAAAAGAGAACTAATCGACTTATGCAGCAAGTGTAACACAATGAAAGGAACAATAAAACATAGAAATATTATAGAAATAGATCATATTATTGTCTTAGAACCTCTGGAAACCAACCGGTTGTCATCATACAACATTCGATAGTCAACAGGTGTTACATGCAGGCTACAAGCCAAATACAATCCATCTAGAACTCTCAAAGTCAAATGGATCTCTAATCATAAATCTAAATCCTTATTGTGATCTCTACTTTCTGTCCCACAAATGATTACATAATACCCTATATATACCTTCTGGAACATATCCAGGTCGGCCATAAAACATTACATTTACCAATGCAGGAAAAATGAAACGTGTAACTAGGCTGACCCTAAGAATGAAAGAGATTCCTCCAAAAAATAACAACCAAGAAGTGTGGATCCACAGGAAGGTCGACCACACACCTAAGAACATCGGACAATACCCCAAATAGATCCACACGCCAAGAAACCACTCTGGAAATGAAGGAAAACCAATCGGTAAGCTCAAGAATTGTCACGTAACCCAAAAATAGTCAAACCGGGAGCGATAATTGGCCGGAAAAGAATCCAAATGGACTGAAAAAATATGGAATTAAGCACATGAACTAGCCTGGAAATCAAAAATAGGATCTGCAATGAAAAGCAAGCAACTATTGGCAGGAACACAAAAAAATGCACATTAAACTAAACAAGAACTAAACTGAAAGGAAATATTTTTGGTTGATGCAAGATTGCTCATAGACCGGGGATGCTCCTGCATTAGAGTCCTAATAAAAGATAGGATTGTGTGAGCTAGGTTTTAAGGGTTTGATGGAACCTAGAAGTTTTGAGGGCTCTTGAAGGTTTGTGAAGAGTAATCGCCTCTTTGAGTAGGTGAGTTGGGAGAAAGATATCCCCTAGTTTGTGTGTTGGTTTGATTCACGACATCAAAGTGGTATCAGAGCAAGGAAGTAGACCCTTGAAGGAGATAATTGGAATTTGAGAGAAGAGTGAGTAAGAGGTTGAAGACAAGATGCCTCCTAAGAATGTTGGTACTGCCAGAGAGTTGCAGGAGTTGAGATAGAAGAATACCAATTTGCAAGAGTCCTACAATGTTGTGTTGGCAAGGCTTGAAGCCTTGGATTCCAATCAAAGAAGAAATGTTGACATGGGATATGTGAGTGATGAGGAGGAGGAAGAAGAGTTCCAATAAGCAGAAGAGGAAGGACAGATAGATTTTGAAGACCAGAGGACACTCAGATTGTTAAAGGCAATGAGAAGTGACCAATATAAGGTAAGGGTTGATTTACCTATGTATGGTGGGAACCTGAATGAGGAAGAACTACTAGATTGGATTGCAATCATGGACACCTATTTTGAAAGTGAAGATGTACCTGATGATCAAATGGTCAAGTTGGCAAAGACTAAACTAATCAGACATGCACTTCTATGATGGAATTATTAACAAGACGAGAGGAGAAAGAGGGGAAAAGTGAAGATAACATCTTGGGACAGGATGGTTGCAAAACTGAAAGGTAAATTCCTTCCTAGAGATTATGAAGTTCAATTGTTTAAGAAATTGAAAAGTTTAAAACAAAAGGACTTAAATGTAAAGACATATACTAATGAGTTGTATAAGCTAAGCATAAGGGTAGGAGGAGAGATGAAGATGAAGTTGAAAAACTGGCTAGATACCTTGGTGGCCTTAGGTTCAGCATACAAGATGAATTGGTTGTTGATAACCCATGAAGTTATGTGAAAGAATGTTTTCAATTGGCTATCAAGGTAGATGAGAAGATAAAGAGAAGGCAAGATAAGTATAATAGAGGTAGAGGCAACAATATAAGAGGAAGAAGATCCTTTTCTACAAGCAAGCAACCATATGAGGACCAAGAAGAAGACAGTAAGGGTAAGGAGCAAAGTGTTGATGCAAGAGGTGGCTTTAGGGGTACAAGAGACAGATTTGGAGGAGGAAGGAACTCAAGTACCTTTACAAGTAGATGCTACAATTTTCAAGAGTTTGGACACCCATCATTTAAGTGTCCAGAAAGGTAAGGATCCACATCAAGTGGTGGTGAAAGGAGGAGTGAGAAGAGAGTACAACTAGTTCAAGAGGAAGGAGATGAAAGTGTAAACTCTCATGGTTCGGTAAATTATTTTTCAGAGGTAGGAGAGTCACTAATGCTGAGAAGAAATTTGTTGAAGACACCTAGAGAAGATAGCATCAGTCAAAGAAGGAGCTTATTCAGGACCACATGTAAGTCTAGAGGTAAGGTATGCAAAGTTGTTATTGATTTTGGTTCACAAGATAACATGGTGTCTAGGGAGATGGTAGATAAGTTGAATATAGATAGAATACCTCATGAAGCACCTTATCAAGTCTCTTGGGTAACTGATGACCAGTCATTGTTGGTGAATGAGAAAGCATTTGTAGAGTTTCAGATTGGTGAGTACAAGGATAGGGTTTTATGTGATGTCATACCTATGGATTGTTCCCATTTGTTGTTGGGAAGACCATGGCAATTTGATAGACAATAAATGTATGATGGTAGAGAGAGCACCTACCTTATCAACAAGGATGGAAAAGCATTAAAACTGACTTCTTTGCAGGAAGATGAGAAGGTGAAAGGTAAAACCAAGATTGTGATGAAGTTGAAGCAATTTCAAGGCTTGAAAACACTAAGACATCTAGGTTGATTGATGGAGTGTTGATTGGGATAGTCATGTGTCCATTTGTGGAGGAAAAAATAAGTCAACAAACAAAGATTCCAAGTACAACAGGTATGGTTAAAAGGGGAAGGATTGGAGATTCAATGGAAAGAGTGCAAGTGCAAGCACCAAATGACACCTCTAAATGTGAACCAAGGATGTCAATGGTTTTTAACCCCATAATATCTGATATTTCTCTGTATACTGATTTATATCCTTTTTTTCCAGGTGTCCAAATCATTCAAGAACAACATGGAGTTGGATGGTACTCATGGGACATGAGTTCTCCCTTGGGGGGGGTGTATGGTGCAAGAGCACCTAGGTGGTCATATGTTCCTATTTGGCCATCATGAGTTATTTTAGATTTCAGTGTCATGTAAGGATGAAATAAGGTCATGAATGACCATATTTTATGTAGTTAAGGTCCTTGTGACCATTAGGTGGTGTTTTGAGTCTTTAAGAAGTCACGTAGACAAGTATTGTCAAAAATTGTCATTGTACTGAAAATGTGTATCAGGGGGTCAAATATGGTGCTCAATAATGTGTGAAGGTCTTATAGACCTCTTTGAACCTATTTATCATAATTTTAGGGGAATGGTGGTCTTAGATTAAGTCTATGATTATATTTGGACAAAATTGTCAATATTGTCAAAAGTTAACAAAAGCAATTTTTGCATTACAAGGGTGATTAGGTGATAGTTTGGTACTACAAGTTCAAATATTAGTTATAACCATGGGGGAGTTTGGAATATCTTTAAAAGTAACTCTCCACGATCAATATGGGGGTTGGATGATGTAATCAAGCACAATCAATGAAAATTTACATTTTACCCTGCATTTTCTAAGTTTTTCAACGTTGCAGACCGCTATCTTGTATTTTTCTCTATGAAATAATTCTCTCCAGTATTGGTCACTAATTGGATGTGAAAGGGGATTGAATCCCCTCCATTTTTTCATTGGTTTCATTTAATTTCATTTTGGTTTGAGCAAGTTATCATAATTTTGGTGAAAACTGTCATAAATTTGCCTAGGGTTTACAACAGTACAAATAAAATGTCAAACCTCACTTTCCGCCCTTGAAAGCACCCACAAAGGGGTGGAAAGTTTTATATTATTGTTTTCTTTCATGTTGTAATGGTTGCAGGTCCCCATGATGATTTTGACACGTGTTGGGGATGACACAAAGACTGATTTTGTGTCTCAGACTGTTAAAGATACCAATATTGTAGTTGTCTGGGTGGATATAAGAGTGAAAGGGATCTTGGAAGGTTGGAGGATGGTAGTAAGTGGTGTGAGGGGTTAGTACACACCCTTTCCAAGGCATTGTTTCCCTTGGTGGATCAGATTGACCATCCTTAATATGACTATCCTAAACTGAATCTATGACTATCCTAAAGGGTTACTGGACTAGGATTCTATGAATAAGATGCAAATGAGTGGATTTGATGAGTGGGGGACATCTAGGGAAGGTGTGTGGAGACCCTTAGTGACCCTTGAAAGTGCTATAAATTCCTAGAGGGAGGAAATTATTCCATCTGAACTATGACTACCCTAAGTATTTGTGATTGTCATAGGAAGACAATGTTGCTACCGTAGCTTTCCTTATGGCCTTTTGGGTGGATTGGTCTATGAAGATGAATACCCTTGGTTAGTGAATACTTATGTCTCAATGGGACTTGTGTTTATGGACAGTTTGAAGTCCTAATAGAAGATAGGCTTGTGTGAGTTGGGTTTTGAGGGTTTGGTGGAACCTAGGGGTTTTGAGGGCTCGTGAAGGTTTGTGAAGAGTAATCACCTCTTTGAGTAGGTGAGTTGGGAGAAAGATCTCCCCTAGTTTGTGTGTTGATTTGATGCTCTGCATCAGTTTGGAAGGTGTGCCAACATGGTGTGGTTCTCCACATGTTTCATTTCAAATTTTGAATTTGCATTGGAAATTATTATTGAGGTAGACAGTTGCTTATACATGTTTCATCTACCCTTCGCCAACTCAATGAATGTTCTAGGTATTGTGGTCAATATACATAAGTCAGATTCATTGAAAGTATATATATATACACATATATATACATACATAGTATATATGTGTATATATGTATATATATGTATCTACACACATATGTGTGTGTGTGTGTGTCTATATATATATATACATATATACATATATGTATCTATATATATATGTACATATATATATATATATATATATCTATATATGTACATATATATATATATATATATATATATTTGTGTGTGTATATATACATGTATATATCTATGTACATGTGTATACATACATATTCATACATATATATACATATGTATATGTATATGTATATGTATATGTATATGTATGTATATGTATGTATATGTGTATATGTGTGTGTGTATGTATGTATGTAAATATATATATGTATGTATACACACACACACACACACACACACACACACACACACACACACATATATATATGTATATGTGTGTGTGTGTGTGTGTGTGTGTGTGTGTGTGTGTGTGTGTGTGTGTATACATACATACATACATGCATACATACATACATACATACATACATATACATATATATATATATATATATATATGTATGTATATATATATATATGTATGCATGTATGTATGTATGTATGTATGTATATATATATATGTATATGTATGTATGTATGTATGTATGCATGCATGTATGTATGTATGTATATGTGTGTGTGTGTGTGTACACACACATATGTATATATATACACACATATATACATATATATCCATATGTGTGTGTGTGTGTGTGTGTGTGTGTGTGTGTGTGTGTGTGTGTGTGTGTGTGTGTGTGTGTAAGTTTTTTTGATATAGTGCAAAGATATAAGTTGTGTGACTAAGTAGAGATGAAGGATGTTTTAGATGTGCTTTAACCAGTGAATTGTAACCTGCATTCTAGAAAATGCAATTTTTAGATAGTTCAATCTTTGGTATTTTATTGTAATTGAGACTATGTATCTTGCCTTGAAGAAGTGATCTTCAGTTGCGCAAGTCTTTGTATCTTTCCCTAAGGTTGTGCACCTTAGCCCGCAAGTCCCTTCTAGAGAAGTGAACTCCTTTGCATGTGGCCTAGATCATTGTAAAAATTGATATCTAAATTGTGAGTGTGATTGTCACTGTCGTTTTTCCCTATTTGGATTTTCCACGTAAAAAATTCTAGTGTACTCGTGTGATTGCTCTTGCCATTCTTGTTATTTATTTTCATGTATATGATGGATGGAATGAATATTGTGCTAAAGGTTAAATCTAATCAATTTTTAAGTATATGTTGATTCACCCCTCCCCTGACCCCCCCTCAACATTCAGTAGTGTTCAACAAAATCTCCTTTACTGATCTATGAAAATATTAGAATGGCATGTTTTTTTTGGCTTCAATCACATTTTTTTGATGGTTTACTATTAACTAAGAACTAAATTATGGCTTTTGGGTGTTTTAGGAACACTCAAAACCTTTGACTTGTTTTTTAATTTCTTTCTCTTTTCTCCATCAAGAGTCATGACTTAATCATTTATCAATATCATTAAGTTAGGTTTACAACTTAGTCAACAATTATTCAAAAACCTTGAAATAAAAAAAATGTAAGATCCTTTAATAAATTTTTTATTCACTAATTATTTTATTGTTTGTGAAAAATGCAAATTAAAAAATAACCTAAAAAGGTAGTGTATCATTGGCTAGCTTTTTTACCTAGTTGATCATTTGTAAATAAAAATCTAATTGGATTTTCCAATTTAGTACAATTGTTTACGATTTCTATGTTCAAAACCTAAAAGAATGAACATTATGTTTTCTCAAGTTGCAAATTTCTTATAATATTTAGTTGAAATATAGATCTTCAATGTTGTTGTTTTTTTCATTAACTAATTGATTTTTTATGAAAGAAATATAAGTTGATAATCACAATGTATTTTACAATCTTCATATGATTTGTTTAAATATAACTATATAGTAAAAGAGATAATTTATTATTCGACTATATATTTGTTTGTTTAGTTAATTTCAGATGCAAATTGAAAAAATATTATTTAAGATTTCTAAACTATAAAAAAGACCATTTGTTATGATTAATTCATTTATCCTTATGTAGTTAATTATTTCATATAAAAATGAGGCTGAAAAACATATTTTGAGTTTCAATTTAATAACATTATTTTTAAGAATTTATGAATTGTAAAACAATGTAACATAGTTATTATTGATCATCTATATAAAAAAGCCTGATAGACATAATGATTTTATCTTATTAAATATTTTTGCATTTGAATATTTAGCTTACAATGATGTGAGTTGAAAAACACACTATTGTATTAAACCTAAGATAATTTATTCTCTTCCCAACTTATGTTTCCTATATTGCAGAAATGAGCGGCCATTCAATTGAAGATTATTTGTATCATATCACTAAATTTTTCATATTAAAGACTAATTCAAAATCTATGATTCCTATAAACATGAAACTCTAGCTATCTAGATTAAAGTTGAACATTACCCTATTTACAAAGAATATGGAGGAAAAGGTAATACACTTGACTAATTATATTCAAAGGTTTTCTCCTTCCAAAACACTAAAGATGTTGCCATAACATGTATCTACAATTTTCTTAAAAATACTTGCTATTATCATCAAAAAAAAGTTTCGATTCACTTTGAGAACACTTGCAAGTTCATGTTAGGTTGTTTGATTTGTTTGTAAAATGTTGTTTTAAATACAAGTCATAGGTAGATGTAAAAGTTTGCTTTGATTTGTAGGAAAACTACAATCATGTTGTCATTGTTCATTAATGTAAAATGTAAGAAGGTGGTAGATGAATCAAATAGGAACATATGACAAGGGTCATACAAGTAAAATGTTGAAAGACAATAAGAATAATCGATAGCAAGCAACAATATAATGAACAATTCACTTGCACACATCATCATTTACCATTTTTTCTATTATTATTGTTAAAATGAACAATTGATGAATTCTTGATTATTGTGATTATATTTTGAAAAAAAAACAAAAAAAATGATTTTATCTTGGAAAATAATGATAATATCTAATAAAAGTGGTGATCATTTATTGTTATTGTTAAACTTTGACATGCCCATTCATGTGAGATGTATAAAAACATGTAAAACATATATCTTAGACAATGTCCATAAATCTATCTATAACATAGGAAAGGATTCAATAGTTGACAATGTTCCAATAACTATTATAGCATTTGTTTTTTTATATTAAAAGCAACCAAAACAAGGGGGTTGTCCTAGGTACAGATAAGAAAACAGTGGCTAGCCAACTGTCAGCAGAAAAGCAGCAAAATCACAGCCTCCTAAACTTTCCTCTATCAAAAACTTTAAATATGCTACGCATATTAACCGAGTATATAAAAGTCATAATTAAAATATACCACATAGGGGAAAAGATAGTTATGTCCAAGCATAACCAGAAACCATAACTATAAGTTGATAGACCATTAGGGTCATTCAAAAAACTAGAAACCCAAACCATAGAAAACATAGCTATTTATTTTTGCCATGGCTCCTCTTGGGGAGGAGCTTCCTTTCCCATTCCTTGGTGAGGAATTTAAAGAGGTCCCTGTAGTCCTCACCCTCCTTTCCTTTACCTTTGAGTGTGCTTTTGTGCAGGAGACAAATAGTGGTCGCAGAGTTGTGTATGACATTCAAAGAAAACCTGGAGACATCCTGCAACTTGTTCTCAATGGCCTATGTTCTGCTGGTAATTTCCTATAGGTTTTCAAAAATGCCATCCACTTTCTTTTCCAAGTCTGCTAGTTTTCCATCCACTTCCTCCTTGAAGCTGCTCACTTCCTCCACCACCATCATCTTATCAAATCTGATAGTAGGTGACAGAGAGTTTGCTCGGTATTTGGGGCCGACATCCGAGCTCATGGAATTGTTTGGACTCTTAGACACATGGGTGGAGCTGGGAGAGTGGGGAGTTGAGGTGGACTGAAATGGGGCCACATTGTCAGAGGGGATGGAATTCCCAGTTTCATGGGATGAGGAGGGGTCCCTCGAGGATTTATCAGGGGGTTTCGATGCCAATATCATAGAGTGGCGGGGAGTGTTAGCTTCATCTGTAATCTCCACATCATAGTCAATTTCCTAGATTCTCACTTTCTTGGGGGGTTTTGAATCCTTCGAATAACGCTTTTTATTCTTCTTACTAGAGGAGCCAGGTTCAGGCAACCGAGGAGGGCTTATGTCAGGTTTATCAGCAGCTATGGCTAGAGATTGGCTTTCAGGCACATTCTGGATAGAAATCGTGCAAGGAGGGCAGAGGGACAAGTGGAAATTGTAAAGGCAGAGGATAAGGCCTTGGTGGAGAATAGTAAAGTCCTTGTCTTTCTTCTTGGATTCTGCAATATCTCTCACATTAGAATCCATAGAGTGCAGCAGAAAAAAAGGAATGGAGATAAGATATTTATTCCTAAGATGGTTAAGGAAAGGAAGGTGATAGTAGTAGAAAACCCCATACCGTCCTTCAAGGGTGAAATATTTCATGATGATGTAGCAGACCTCATCCCAAGGCGGCGAAAGCTCTTCCCGGTTGAAGCCGCCAACTCTCTTCATGAGGTTTTCCCCATCACGGAAAAACTAGTTCAGGTTGGTTGTGTCCGATATGCGGCTTTGTTTCTTCCATTTCCTACCCTTCTGGATAGTCCCGTCGACTGAGCAATCACATCTTCGTTGACTTCGAACGAGATACCACCCATAGTGACCCTTCTGTCCTCCCATGAGGCCACAAACTGCTTTGACATTCTCTCGTCATTTCCTTTCATGCTTTCCATTAATTTATCAATGCCACCTTCCAAGAAAAAAAACCAAACCGTTGGCCTGGCTTTGAATTCATCTGTTTTGTCAGGTTTAAGTCTTAGTCTGTCACCCCCCATGGTTGTTTCTTCTAGCTTAGAAGAGAAAATGAAAAACAAGGCAGCAAAGATACAGGGCTGAACTAGAGCAGAAGCAGAGTCGAGAACAAAACTCAACCAATTCTAGAATAAAATCATGCAATAATCATCGCGATTATTGCAAGTTGTGTTTAAACAGATTTCCCCATCATGAAATCTATTACATTCGTGTGACCCATCAGTCCAACCAATGTGATTTAGTTGAGCCCAGTTGTTGCTTTTATCACCGCCAATGACATTCATCCGGATGATAAATTGAAAATTACCTTTCCCGATATCGATACTACACCTATAAATATTATCATTATCTAAACCCCCTTGAAGTTGATGACAAGGCGACATGCAGCTACATGGAAACCCCAACCCATGATGGGCAGGTTTCCCCTCCAAATTCAAAATTTGAAAATTTATTCTCTTCATTCGATAACAATTATAAAGATTCATCATAAGACTTAGTTTTTTCTTTCTCCAAGATCTCCTTGGTGGTCATTGGTAGCAAATCAATGTTCCTCCAACATCGTAAGAAGTTTTGCAGCCTACCCACAACAACCATAGAGTCAGCAGTCGCATTCCATTCTATAAAAATGTGGTGGATAGTGAAACAGTCAAGGTTAGCTAGAAACATTCTAGCATCCCTAAAAATAGAATCCACTTTCCAACCCGCTACAGTTCTACCACTGATAGCTTCCACAATAACTTTAGAATCACCTTGAATTTCTAGTTATCTAGTACCTATAGTAGTGGCGAATTTCAAGCCCCATAGGAGATCCATTCCCTTAGCTTGAGTGATAGTATGATTCTTTAGGCTACCCGCATAGGTGGCTATAGTATTCCCCCAATGGTCATGAATGACTCCACCACCCGCTTGCCAGGTATTTTGAGCTGACCCATCAAAATTCAGTTTATGCCAAGAGGGGTTTGGGGCTAACCATTTGGTCCTTTTGATGTTGATCTTTGAAGTATTATTGAAGAGTTTAAACTCAAGGGGGAGCTTCCAGAGTTCAATAATTCTTTTATCAGTCGGGTTAGGAGGATTGGGGGGGGTTTTCCACCTAGTCACTGATATATTATCCATAAACATTTTGAAACAACTAGAAAAAACATTATCAGGGGAGGTTTAA